>NC_073693.1:177190664-177509790 GCF_029784155.1 Uranotaenia lowii
GTCGCGCAGGACGATATATCCAATATTCAAACATCTGAGCCCAAAGTAGTTTCGATGTGACCCAATCTGGCAAACTGTTCTCGATGCTCGGCTGGCCTGACTTCGGCCAAATTCAGTTTATGATTTATGAGAAATTTATATTCTAGCCTTTCGATTGAGTTTCATCACTAGAATCGTGCTATGGTGGGTAGAACAGAACAGTCATAAGCTCAACTTGTGCGATTCAGAAAAATGATCGATCGTTTTTATTCCGGTTTGCAAGAGAGGAAATTGGATTTGATGTCTCCTTATTGAATCAGTCGATGATAATGGTCTTTTGCAATTGTATTATGAATTGTAACTATTTCATCGCGCAGCTATAGGCACAGAGAACAGACGTACAAGCTAGCCCACGAAACTTGTGTAAAAATCCCAACACCCTTTTTGAACCAATTTTTGTTTTTTGGCTGGTCCACCAGTTGTCTCCAAACACACCAAAGAGAACTGTCAAAACAAAGTCGTATGAGCTGCTTAGCATGCTTCTAGAAAATCGCTGTTGAAATTTTGTAATACGTTCATCATGTTGCATGAAAAAAAAATCATAAAAGTTATTATCTTTTTCCTTCAAATTTGTTAGAAATACATAGTTGCTGGGCGCTAAAGTGATATGTGAAAGTAACTCGCTTTGAGATGACCAAAATCAGTAGGTACTGCTGTGTGAGATTGATGGTCAAGAATGTTCTTGTGACATACGTGATGCATTTTCTAACATAAATTACTGTTCAAGAAGTGCGAAAACTTATACCAAAGCTGTTAGTTATCTTAACTGTCATGGTAGTGCAAAAATAAAGAAAGTGAAATTTCGCCCAGTAAAAAGTAACTCTCATTTCATTCATTTAGCAATCAATAAAAGCCGTCTATTTTACAGAGACATTGGATTGATTTTTTGTGAGTCATATGCGATTACGCCTTTTCGAAAACTGTGCACTTTAAAGTTGAGTTGTAACTTTTGAATGGCGCAATAGATGGCACTGTTTGTAATCAATTTCTAACGTATTTTCTTGGTGATAACATTTGAAATTTTACACACTTTTTTGATCATTTTTTGTTCGAGCTTGTACATCTGTTCTCTGTGCTATAGGTCAATTGAACCATTTCACTTTTTGCCAGTCATTCAGACATTTCTAAGCAATTGCTCGTGTTAACTGTCTTCAGTAATAAAACTCGAACAGCTATAAACCAATAAAAATTGAATGGTATATTCAAAAAAACTCGAAGTAGCAGAAAAAAATATGTTTTCTTACCTATTTCTAAATAAATATCACGAACTACAAATATCTGTGCTCCATCAAATGTTGAAAAATATATGGTCGGAGTTAGACCAGACCGAACTGAACCACTTCCTGTCAATTGGTACCATTTAATAAGATATCTTTTTTAGTCATTTTACCAACAAATTTAGACTTTCATCATGGCAATGACGCTTTACTGGTTGATTTATGATTTCACGTTTAGTAGAAAATTGGATTCAAATATCGATAATTTTGCACTCAGTCCCCTCTGTTTGATCCAAAATGTTGAAAAAATGTCCATGCAGTATCATTAGACTGGGAAATTTGTTCGAAACTGAGGGGCCTAAGAATAGGCGATTTATAGTCAGCACCCGACTAGTATGACTGATTATTGAAAAATTGCATTTTTCGTTGAGCCAGAGTAAATCCCGCGAAACTAATTTCTCACTTTCTATGTAAATGATAAATATCATAGATTTTAACTTATCGGTTGTGTTCTAAACGAAAGTAAGCAATAAAAGTAAGCTTCTTTTTACAGGTAAAGGTCCTACTATTCCATTAGGTAAATTGAAAAATAAGATTGAAGAGACTCAGTTCGGTCTGGCTGAAAAATTTTCAAATGCTGACAATCTGCAACATGAAGTTTTTAGACACAAGACCGTCATTCATCATTAAGTTTAGGCACAGAGAACAGACGTACAAGCTCAAACAAAACATCTTCAAAAAAGTGTGTAAAATTTCAAATGCTGACATCCAAAAAATACGTTGAAAATTGACTTGAAACATCTGTTGCGCCGTTTAAAAATTACATACCAAATTTTCAAGTGCCCAGTTTTCGAAAAGCCGTATTCGTATAAGCACTCATCAATTATTAAACTTATGCCGCTCTAAAATAGATGGGTTCAATTTATTGCTAGATAATTGCAATAAGAGTTACTTTTCACTGGGCAGAATTTCACTTCCTTTATTTTATACGGGCTTTTCTTATTGACTTTTTACGGTGAGTCAAACAACTTTCTTTTAATTTACGTAACGTTTCGGGTTACTTTTTGTCACCCATCATTAGATGTCCCCCAGAGTATCCCGAAACGTTACGTAAATTTGATAATAAAAATAAGTTGTTTCACTCACCGAAAAAAAGTCAATAAGTAAAAACCGTATAAAAAGTACCGGGGATAAACTTTTAATCATTTCTATTTTTGCACCACTGAGGCAGCCGAAGCAACTAAATTTTAGCACTTCTTGAACGGTTATCATCAGAGGACGAATCGGCTATATCCAGTGAATTTGGAACATTATTGACGATCAGCCTTTCCCATTAGAACTGATTCTAGACATCTTAAAGCGGGTTACTTTCAACTATCACTTTTGCATCCCATTGCAAAACTAGGCACTTTTAGCTTGAAGGAAATAGCGATAAACTTTTAAGATATTGTAACATTATGCAACTGGACGAAAGTGTTACGAAACTTTATCAGCAATTTTCTTGAAACATGCCAGAAAGTTCATACGACCTGTTCAAAACTGACCAAAAAATTTTTTTTTTTAGTTTGGGTTTGATAGTTCTCTTTGGTGTGTTTGGAGACATCTGGTGGCCCAGCCAAAAAATAAAAATTGGTTCAAAACGATTGTGGGAAATTTTACACAAGTTTAGTTTGTCCCAAGTAAAATTGAAAGTTTTATAGAAGGCTACTATATAAAGTTTTGGTTTTATAAGAAGCTTAAAGAGTCTAATAAAACTATTGATGCTACTTGGGATAGCTTGTACGTCTGTTCGTTTTAATAGACTGATCCCAAATTTTTCTCCGTTACATCATATTTATTTACTGCGGGTTGATCCCAAACTTTTGGACGATAACTAATGTAGCTATTTTCTTTATTTTGATTACATTGCAATTGATTTTTCACAAATTTTACAAAAGTGTTTTGATAAGTATGAAAAAAGGATTCGACTACAGCTCGAATTTTTAAAATTTGATCCACCCCTGTTCGAAATGATCGGTTTTGAATTTTAGGTGTAGTTTTTGGAAAATGTCCTAACTTTATGCTTAATTTAGGTTCAATGTTAATATACGTCAATACTTTTTGTCAAAACTTACAAAAAACGTTTTCTTCACGGGTTTTCGAATGAGATGTAAAGAATTGTAATATGTCATAAGATGGCTGAGATATGGTCGATCAAAATTTTAATGTTTTTGAAGGGGTGATCCCAAACTTTTGGCCGGCAGTGTATGTTCTCGTCTTTCTTCTGAAAAGTGTTAAGTAATAATTTATCACCTTTGGAAGAATCGTACTTGAATGGCTTGTCTGAGTACATCGTGGTCCTTCCTCCTGTTACGGTCACCGAAGACGAAGTCCTAGCCGAACTTCAAGCCGTAGATTCCGAGAAAGGTCCCGGTCCTGACCCGCTATTTGTTAAAAAATGTGCCACGAGCCTGTACCATCCTGCGAGGAAAATCTTTAACCGATCTTTAACCGAGAGAATTTCTCCGTTAGCCTGGAAAGCAGCTTCCATAACACTAACTCGCAAATCCGGGTATGTTGAAAACGTCGAAAACTATAAAGGAATCTTCATCCTTAGTTGCATGCCCAAAGTTTTCGAGCGGCTGATCCACGATGCAGTCTATCCCTCAGTCCATAACTTGAATTCGCCTTGTCAACACGGTTTTATGCGCAAAAGGTCAACCACGTCAAATTTGATGTCGTTTATTTCATCGCTGTTCGACAACATGCAAAACCAAATCCAAACAGATGCTATCGAGTTTAGTAAAGCATTCGACAAAGTTCCACTCATACTGGTGTTCGAAAAACTTAAAAGACTGGGATTTCTGCAATGGTTAACACAATGGATTCTTTCTAATTTAACAAGACGCAATGCGTACTTGTAAATTGGAGCCACTGTAACAGAAAAATTTCAGATCACGTCAGGTGTCCCTCAAGGCAGTATTCTTGAACCTCTGTTGTTCGTACTATTTGTGAATGATCTCGAAGTCGTAATCCAGTCGAACAAATTATTCTACGCAGACGACTTGAATTTTTATCAGCACTGTTGAAGATCGAGTCGACTACTTTGCGCTTCTTTACAACCTAGAAGCTATTTCATCTTGGTGCCAGACAAATTGAATGGAAATCAACACAAAGAAAAGTCACTTAAAAAAATTCACACGCAAAAAATCCGGTCTATGTTTAATAATACACCATGGGCGAGAAGACTTTAGCAAGAGTTTCTTCTGTGAAGGACTTGGGCATCGCCTTGGACACCAAGTTGACATTCGACGAACACATCTCCGCTTCGATCTGCAAAGCCTAGGTGACTCTCGGTTTCATACGAAGTAACACGCTTCAACGAAATCAGTGATCAAAGTCCCTCAAAACACACACGTGTTAATTATCATCACAATCGTATGTATAATATCTGGTGGGATCTTATTTAAGTGATTCCACACGCCATGCAAATTTTGAAATATATCGATTTTGAGATAAATCGATCATTGATAACTAATAAACCAACCAATCTATATATCTAGGTACATGAAAAACAAAATCTGAATTTCAATCTTTTTACTATCCTTCATTCAATCAAGGATTCAGATTTTGCCAAGATATTATAGATTCAGAGATTTATAGCTTTAAAAAAATTCTACAATTTTCAGAAATTTGAATTGATAACATTTAAACTATTTCTGACACCACTAAGGAGGTCTTCGAGTCTTTGATATTAAAGATTTTAATTTACAAATCATTTTAATCATCTACAATTGTGCCAAAAAATTGATAAAATAAATATTTACTAATTTTTCAAAGTTACTTCGAATATGGGAGCTGCTAGAAAAAAAACCTTACTGTACATTTGAAATCAGCGCATCCGAATAAGTCTGAATCAGTTCTTAAGTTTTGTGCACCTCGGAAAAATTTAAATTGTGTTGCCTTGTGTTATTTGAGAATTATGGCGCTATGGTAAATATGAGTCCAGCTAACCATGGTAGAAGTCATCATGTCCTCAAGTGAAAAAGTTTGATAACCAGAGGGAAAATGATTTATCCTTAACCAAAAAAAAAAACAGTTCCCTTCAACATAAATTCACCAAAGACACTTTTGTTTCACTTAGCCATTCCGGCAAGTATAATAAAGAGCGCTCGCGGAACATCTGCCTGCATTATACATCGTGCTTTATCTGATTAATTATTTATATGCAAAATTGGTCCTGCAGTCGGGTGTATATTTTTTGTTGGTAGGCATCATCTTCGGGACAAACTTTCTGAAACGATCAGATGAAGGCTATATTTTTGAAAGAGCACGTTGAGTGATTAAAAATTTTCAGCGATCTGGGGTGGTTGAATGAGGTAACGATTTTCGTGGTAAGTATGAGGACTCTGCTATAGCTATTTGTGAAAGAAATTTGGTAGAACCTTAGATAATGCAAAATATTTTGTAGATTCTTCTTGGCCTGAATTGTTGCAGTATTTACTATAAAGCTGGCGCAATTTAACATGAATTTTTATATCTTGAATAATTCTATCGTAGCTAAGAATAATGAATAAAGAACTACTCAGTAAGGAAAATGTAATTTTATATTTTATGTAAAACAATCATCGCTGTATTTGCAAAATCGGTGTATTTGCAAGGAGATCTACCTACCTTATATTTACTAAACGAAAAAGCCACAAAAAGGATGTGTTAATATGTGTTGATACATACACAGAAAAATAGAAATCACAAGTAGAAAAAGCAACCCCTTTTTTAAGTATTTCATCTCGAGCCTAATTGTCTTTCTAAAGTTGAACTCAGTGTTTGATTACGATAACTTTACGTACCTTTACGTTACCTTCAAGATCTGAAGTTTTTTTTTCGAAAATTCGACTAGGTTTTTTGAATAGGTGCCAAAAACTTGGGTAACTTTGCTCACATTTTTCCTTTATTTTGAAATAGTTTATAAGAGGATCTTTTTTTGTATCGCTTGAAAGTTTTAAAACACCAACTGTAGTTAGGACTACAGACTAAAACATGATTTTATATTGCGGGGTAACTTTTATATTCATATTATAAAACTAATGTTTTCAAAATTATTGTTGTAGTATTTTTCTTATGTTCAAAGTTTTCTAAGTTAAATGAACGTAGTACGTTTTATGGTGTTGCATACATTTAGGGGTTTAAATTATATAGATTACCAATATACAGTAGAACTCCGCTTATCCGAGTTGTCGGGGGAAGAACATTCACGGATAAGTGAAACCTTTGATTACACGAAATACATTGAAACCCCTATCATTTCGCTGTGGTTTTGAATATCATCCAAGCGCATGTCTCGGTGAATATTTACTCGCGTGGATCTTTTATGAACATGGTGGATAACGCGGAAACTCGGATAACCGGAGCTTGGATAAGCAGGATTCTGCTTGGATTAAGTACGGGAATTTGATTTTCCTGCATCGTTCAAGGTTTGACCACTATTTGTAGATTTTTTTTTTCTAAAAATCTCGCCGTTGAATTTTGTTACTAAATATATTTCTTACTTAAAACTAAACAACTCAATAAATATGCCCATTTTCGCGAATTTCAAAAAGGAACTACAATGTGGAAATAGAAATTACACAAAAAGTATATGAATATAAAGCATAAAAGTTAAACTGCCATGTTAAGTAAGCCGTTGAGAGAAGTGTTTGTTTGGGGGCTTAAACAAATGTTTTTATTACATTGGAAATTAAGAGATTTACAACAACAACAAAATTGTTATAGAAACCTAAATTTTAAGAAATTTATTTGCAAAAAGAACCACTCTACCTCTGTTTCACCAGAAACTCGTCATCAAAAGATTTCCTTAACGCCAAAGTTTTTTCATCATCTTTTCATTTTCCAAATTTCTTTCCAGTATCGTCGTGCCGTCTCCGTTATAATCGTCATCGTTGTCGTCGTCGTCGTTGTTCGGACATGGAAGAAAAAAGTTTAGCAGAAGTTTTTGGCCCTCACACGCGCGGCCTGCCACTTCCGGAAGTGCTCGGGCCCATCCGGCTGCCAGTGGCCGTTGCTGAGTAATTCAAAACTTTTCCGTAGCTGTCGCCAATTTAGCTGTGGGCCAAAATGGTGTGCGCTCACTCAGAAACTGCTGAAGTGTGAAGTCGTTAATTGTAAATATACAGTGTAACTACTAATAAGTACCAGTAGCCATACACACCTACATACACCTACATACACCTACATACGTGCCAGCACATGTAACAAACGTGATACCTACATAGGTATTCGATGCACGTTGAAGTTGAAATTGAAAATTTCCTCCCAAGGATATAAGCTTTCGTAGTTGACATCTCGTGATTGAAAAACCAGTCATAGGGGAAGGAAAACTTTCTCCATTATAAATATGATTCAACGGTGTTGCTAATTATATTAAGCGAAGAAAGATCGAATAAACTTGGAAGTGAAAGCACAGCTGGAAATTAAAATTGACGGAATTTATTTAAAATAAAAACACCGGGGATGTTTTTCTGGCTACGAAAAATTCTGACGAAAGTTTTGATAACTTATATTGGAATGATCCAAACCAGCACCATGCTGGAGTAACAATCAATCGAGATTTGGGAACCATCTATGCATTTGGAGAAGACCTGCAACAATGGATGTAAATGGCCTTCTGAAGGCCTCCATTTTGCTGTACGTTCTGAAAGGTAAGTTAAGATTTTTTTTTTAAATACTTGTATAGTACTTGCTCGTTAATCGGACACTTAAAACGTCTGATTACCGAGGGTGCTTTGACAGTAAAAATATTTTGGTCAAAAGTGTTTTCACTTCACACTATTTTTCATCACAAAAAAATGATATATATTTGAAGGTTGAGAAAAAGTAGTAAGGTACACCGGGGTAAGTGGGGACGCGGGGTAAGTGGGGATGGTGGCTATTAAAACAATACTATTTTTTCAAACTTTTAATGCAGAATGTTAAATTTACTTGTAATCTATCCAATAACTGTAAAAGAGATACGGTTCCGTCAGTTGCGGATGTTTTCGGTGACTTTTTGTAAATTTTCTATTTTTAACTACGATGTGGAGTTGATGTGCATCCTTTTCAATAGCCAATTTCTCGTAAACTAGCTGGCTCTTGACGAAAAGCTCTACATTGAAACAATCCTTACATTCGGAACACCAAGTTAGCAGAAGAAACGACGATTAAAAATTGCGAAAAAAGGGTTTATTTGCAAAAATCTAAAATTGTGTCTCCAAACCCTACCTGGGGTAAGTGGGGACGGCTTTATACATACTTGATGTTTACACATTTTTTCAATTTTCTCACCTTCATTCAATACAATTTAGCTTTATTTAGCATTCAGATCATGAAAAGTTGGGAAAAGTACTTGTTTTTTTTTAAATAAGTTTATATTTTCGATAATATCGGATTACACACAATTAATAATCTTTGAAAGATGCCTTATTAATAGTACCATGATTTTTTTTCAAAATTTCGGACGGTTCGAGCAATAAAGTAACGTATTAAACCAAAAAAACACAAATTTGTTGAAAATTTCCTGAGGAATCAAAGGGAAAATCTACCGTCCCCACTTACCCCATAAAGCGGGGTAAGTGAAGACACCAGCCGTCCATAACAATTTACGTGATAACTTTTTTCGCTTTGCGTCTATCAAGCTCATCTCTTCAGCATTTGTGAACAACATGTTCTGCATGCCATAGAACGCAATTTTATCAAAATTGACCCACTGCTGATTTTTTAATGATTTTTGAAAGTTGAACTATATGAAAAACCGTCCCCACTTACCCCGGTGTACCTTATATAAAAACAACAGTATTGCCTGATAACTGGGCCAAGCACAAAAATCCATCGAAAAATGGACAGGAAAGTAAAATATTGAAATAAAAAAAGAACTTTACGAGTTATTTCAACGAAACGTTCGATTACGTATTTTCATTGGAGTTTCAACCTGAGACCTGTACGTTATTTCTTATTCTAAGTTTGTAAACGATTGTTTTATAAAAACATCTACATTAAATTTCCAAAATTCAAGTATAATGGTTCTGAAGCATCAGATATCATATTTTATTTGAACCATTATAGAACCATCGACCAAATTGCAGCCGTTTATTTGCACTTCGACAGATTTATAGACACGGCCGCAGATTGAAGAGGGTTTTCTTTGCCCAATTTATTTCGTTTCCGGTGCGTATAAATCAAACCATTCTCTTTTGCTGAAGTCAATAACGGCTGCCGATTTCATGAGAAAGCACAATGGACGAGGCGGTAAGTGCGTTCTTGCATAAAACTGTTTTCTACATGAATATTTAATTTCCGAAACAGACGCTCAAGTAGGTATTGTTATGTTGCGCCAGGTTTGGTTTTCCAACATCGAAACTTTCGTCCGAGGTGGAAATCAAAAGCATAACTGCCTTCCGGTGCCAATTTTCGATTATCAAGTTCAACTTCCCGTGTAAACGGCTTCGCTCATAACTCTCGTAAGGATATAAGGCACCAAACAAATCCGAATCATCCCCGGATATTCCACTGTACACCGGAAAACTTTTCTCATTTTGATGATTGCCTTCCCTTTTTCATTCGAGACAAACGGAAGCTCTAGGTATAGGTCTGGAGAAGCGAAAAAGTTGTGAGAAAGTGTTCACAAAACGCAACCTATATCTACACGAACGACACAATCCCAAAACCGTTCCAAATACTGTTCAGAATCGCATTAAAAATGAAGCGAACTTCCTAATTTGACAGCCAAAGTTGGTGAGCATTAGCGGATTTGTGAGTTTACCGTTTTCTCCGCTGATCCCGGTGTCGATGCTTGGTGGAAATCCTTTTCCACACCCACCAAAATCTTTCATGTGTCCTCTGTGGTGGAAATGATTTGCCAGTTGCCAGTGCTCGCTCGCTGATCTGGGCCTTGATGGCTGCTGAAATTGGCACCTGGAAATGAAATTTTCACGCGCGCAGCACCACGTTAATGTAAATTTCAAGAACTTTGACAATTCGAAAATCTTGGGAAATTAAAGTGGAATGAAAATTCAAGAAACTCAATTAAACTGCAACCGATCCAATAGAAAGTTTGGAAAGTTGCTATGGAATGTTTCGAGTCTATACTAATGGTGGAATTTGAGAACGAACAAAATGATTATGAACAGATTAAATAATCCTTCTAATGATCATCACTGAAAAATCGAAAGACTCTCTTTTAAATTCTCTGAATGTTTCTAGAAACATTAAAAAAGAAAATCATGATTTTTCCAAAAATCTGAAAAAAGTCTTTAACGACTAAATGTAAATTTATGATGAAAAACTTTATATTCTACATCACGTGACTTTTTATCCCATCGATAGAAATTTTTAAAAAGCTTCAGACATGCTAGTTTTTTTATTTCTTTCAATAATCGATTTTCTAAATTTCAATTATAGGCGTTGCGTAATTCCTGAGATATTCGGCTTCTATGACAAAAGTCCAAAAAGTCCAATTTTCGGAGAATTGCTGTATCTCAGGCCACACAAACTGAAATGAAGAGTGTGATGGTTGATTTATCTTACGCATATAATTAAAAAAACCCGATTTAATACACTTAACAGAGGATTGGAGCCTTTCTTACAGAGTGTAAATAATCTTTGGATACATATGACACAATGATAGATTCCGTGATTCAGAATCATATAATTATGACTAAAGAAAAATCCGAAATCAAAATAAAAAAATACAAAATCAATGTAAAACAAGAGAATATTAATAGCAATGCCGATTTTTAAAATATGAATGATCAACACCTTCTAAAGTTTATGCAACTGTTGTGATTTTAGCTATTATTGCTCTGAGTACTTTAGTTTATAATTCAATTTATTGCTATTACAGGCACATATGCGTTATTGTGCTAGTTTGTTTTGTCTTATTTAAGTTTTTGAAAAATTTGGAATTAATTCCCCCGATGATGTAGTCTTCTGTGTGGCTGCGCATTTTTTTTATCGACGCCCGGCCGAATACTCTCTATAAGAAAGCTGTTGCTATTGTTTCTTGTCAAAATCCGCCGTTTGCTGTGATGGGACCGACAAACAGAAAATCGGTCAAGACAACCAATAAAAAATAACGAAAGGTTTTTTGGAAGAAATTTTTATAGTGTAGCATAAGCTTATTTTGCAGCTTTAAACTGGAATAATTTTTTCACAGAAATATATTTAAAATCCACCGCTTAAGCCTTTTTATCAAAATATTGTGTTGGTTTCAATTTTTGAACACGATGATTCAAATATTGAACAGGCAGTGTTTCAATTTTTGAACACGTAAACATTGGAAGTCATTGTATACATTTAGGAGTATTTCCCTTGATAGAATACATTGCAGGGACGATTTGAGTTGAGATAGCGACCAAGAAACAATTTTAGGTATCAGGTCAGGTATCAGAAAAAGTTGGCTACATAAAGCACGTTATTCAAACAATCGGGAAATTGTGCCTGGCCTTTTTATGTATGGAATTCATCATTTACCTTTATGTTATCATAAAAAGAAGAAAGAATATGATATCATAAAAATATACTATAAAAAGAATTAATGTTCAAATTATACATTTACTTTCATCAACAAAAAAAAATCAGAATTCAATTCAAGTTAGTGCCTTTTTTCAAAGAATTTGAAGTAGATTTAACTAATTGATTTCAAATAAATTATTATTTTTTACGAAACTCATTGGGCATCATGAGTATTTTCTAGTGTTCTTTTTGCTTGTATATAATATCAATTTGATTTTCGTTAGTGAAATAACAACTTCAGATATTATCACAAAAATGTTTATTTTAATAATTCAATTTAGCAATTAAAAAATTTTTCTATATTAATTTCGAATTATTTTTCAGAAATTTCATTTATTTCGCATAAAATTAAGCTTTTTTAGCATGTACTTTTATCGAAATTTGAGATAAAGAATAATAAACAGAAAATTTCCTGGCCTCAAGTTGTGAAACTGAATATTCATCCAGACAAAAGATGACACAATAGACTGAGTCGATTTGGGGTCATTTTTGAATTTCTCAAACCCTGGGGTCTCAAAAGCTTCATTTTGGTCCAAAACTCCTTCATGAATTTTTGCAGAATTTTTAAGTTACGTTTACATGAGTAAATTTGGACATTTAGGTTTGTATAAGAAAATTGAATATTTTGTACTGAAAAATCAACATCATTTTTGTTTCTTCTGTGCAACCGAGCCTGCTAATGGTTTTTGTGCCAATTTATAAATTCTTCGAAGGAAATTTTCCGCTGAACAACTTTGTCAAAGACCGTAAATTCGTATATTATTAGACAAAAAAGTTATTAGCTGTTTAACAGGGGTATTTTTTTTTGGCAGTGATATACAATAAATGCAATAGGCACCACTGCTTGTGCCCCGCGAAGTATTGCATGAAAAGTAGTCATGCAATACCTCGCAAGGCACCCAGCAGTGGTGTCTATTGAATTTATTGTTCATCAATGCCAAAAAAAATACCTCTGTAGAACAGCTAATAACTTTTTTTCTAATAAGATTCGAATTTACGGTCTTCTACAAAGTTGTTCAGCGGAAAATTTCCTTTGAAGAATTTATAAATTGGCACAAAAACCATTAGCAGGCTAGGTTGCACAGAAGAAACAAAAATGATGTTGATTTTGCAGTACAAAATATTCAATTTTCCCGTACAAACCTAAAAGTCGAAATTTACTCATGTAAACGTAACTTAAAAATTCTGCAAAATATCATGAAGGAATTTTGGACCAAAACGAAGCTTTTGAGACCCCAGGGTTTGAGAAATTCAAAAATGACCCCAAATCGACTCGGTCTAATGACACAATACCTTCCATTAGGCAGCAATCTTATGCTAACAATCTTCAACGAATAAATGTCTAAATT
Organism: Uranotaenia lowii; assembly: GCF_029784155.1. Lineage (NCBI taxonomy): Eukaryota > Metazoa > Arthropoda > Insecta > Diptera > Culicidae > Uranotaenia > Uranotaenia lowii. The sequence continues at coordinate 177,203,794 of NC_073693.1, forward strand.
TTTGTTTTGTTTTGCAATAATATCGCGCAAAATTTTTCCCCCATCACGCTTCAAGTGAGAGACGCTGGGAACGGAGGTAGTAGCACGACGAAGTGGAGAAACAGGCATAAAAGGCAAGACAACGAGATCAGCGAACCTACCATTGGCATTTAGCGTAGCAGTTGTTGATTTAAGCCATTTCAGGCTGTAATTATCCGCTGCGTGAAACCAGGCTTTTCCAGAAAGAATCCAAAAACCGACGAATATCAGTTGCGGGTCCTTTTCCGGAATGGCCAGCTGAAGTTCACTAACTGAGTTTAAACGTTATTGAAGTAACCATCATCTATGTAGCCTTCATTTCTCTTGAGGGTAATTTTATATATATTGTCCAAATCTTTTCTTTGCTTCTTATCGTCATTTGTGACAGGAGAGTTAGCTGGTCTCTTAGGGCTATCTTTCGAGGGACTGGAAAGAAGTTGTTTTTGCATAGCTACGTCGAGGTTGTATTCTATATCAAAACAGAACAGTGGTATTGTCAACAGTTGGAATCAATCACGTGTTACGACTTACCAATTTCTTGGGCCATGATCAGTAAATGCACTCGGGCAGGATAAGACCTAACAGTTCTGTTAGCAGCAAAGCACAATAAATAAATGATATGTGAAGCACGGCTAGCACTTGTAAAATTGTTGAACAATGCAACTCGTTTGAGTCGAAACACCACCGCTCAGGCGAAAAAACACAACCACGAAAAAACATTCATTCGGTGTGGAAAGTTTTGCGCTAAAAACAATAGGTATCTGTTTATAGTTGTATGCATTGAGTACTCATCTGATTTATTAGATGTGAGATCCTCCATTATGAGATGCACTGTTAGTTGTCACACGTATATAAGAACTCATTTAAATGAAGAATATTAGTTTATCAATTTTAAATTAACAAACATAAAAAATAAACTAAATTTCACATTGTTCGCGTATACTGTTCACTATTCGACACTTTAGAAAGGGTTTTGATATTTGACAAATGTTTAGGGTGTTTCTATGAATATTTTTTTTACATATACTGTCCCAGAGAAAAGATAGTATTTTAAACATATAAAGGAACTGGAAATGAGTTCAGTATATTGCCGGGTTATCCGGTTTTATACGGGTATGTTCAAATATTCAATTTTAAAACTTAGGAAAGTTGCAGTCCAGCCAGGTTAGCCGAAAATCTAAGAAGGAAGGCCAGGATTTGCCAGATTTATTCACATTCTATAATTCTGTTGACTTGATTGAGCTGAATTCGCTGCAAGATTCTACGGCAGGAAATGCTCATCGTGCCCCAACTAATGGTGCTTATGATGCTTAGTGGGGGTTCTCATTATGCCCCTACAATAACAGACTTTCAGCTTTTGGCAAAATAAAAAAAAATAAATTAAAATGCATTTTTAAACGTTTCAATCTACTTTTTCAAGTTTAAGCCCGCTAGGAAATAGACTTTTTTAGTGTCTGAACACGAAACAATGAAGTAACTCACAAATTGATTTGTTCGGATTTTTTGTAAAAAAAAACCAATTGCCCAGATTTAGCTTTGTTTTGAAAATAATTGTACTGATTTGCCCTTCCAATAAAAATGTGGTAGAAATGCTGCAATTCTTATTCTAGGGGGGTCCCTTACTTATAGTGAAACTATTAGAGATATTATTTCACTAGGTCCCCTAACACGTTATATTTTACGTTTTGATTCCAATTTTCTCATTTCAACTCTTTTTTGGCTAAATTTCTAGAGCTTAAAGCAGTATGATTTAATCAATGTTTTTTTCCTCGTGGGGCTTCCTTGAGCAGGAGGGGGGGGGGGGGGCAATTGCCCTCGTTGCCCCACCCCCTCTTAATCCGAGCTTGATCACTAGAATAAAAAGTTGTGAAAGTTCAAAGTTGAAGTGATAGTGCGCGTGCTCTCCATTTCTATACAATTATGAACGATGTTATGTATATGTATCTTATTTCTACCTTATTAGGGGTTTTTTTGTCGTAACTTCAATCATCTAAGTGCAGTAGAACCCTGCTCATCCGAGGGATTTGGGGAAGGACCACCTCGGTTTAGTGAAACCTCGGATAACACAAAATACATTGAAACCCCAATCCTATTGCTATGATTTTGCATATCATACAACCGCAAAGCTAGGTAAGTCCAAGAACAACTTTTTAACACTCGACCCAAGACATAGAATTTGTCATGCTATTTAATCGACTTTTTCCGTCGTGTTAAGACTTCAACCGCTGCAAAACTTAAATCACGGAAAGAAATCACAACTAAAAATAGGTTTTTCTATGAAAATGGTGGCTCGAATAACGCGGAAGCTCACATGAACGGGGTTCTTCTGTACTACGAAGAAAATGTGGTAAATAACGGCTGATAAGAAAAAAAAACTCACTTTTAGAGCAAACGATGATGTGCATAAAAGTTTAAACCGAAAAAGTTGAATTAAACAGTTTTGCAAGAACAAATTACTTAACAATTCCTTACAAACTTGAGCGTTGATAAGCGACTTCTTAGAGTTAACCGAATTAGCTGAAATTTGACATGAGGCCTTTTGTCAGGATCAAGGATCGATTTCAACTCTCAAAGATTTTTTGGACCACCGTAATGTACCTAAAACATTTGTGTTTATGTATGAAAGATTGTCTTCAATTTAAGGGAGGGTGGCAAAACTCACAAAACTTTGTTTACAAACATCTGAATAATGGTGATTTTGTTTTTTTTCTCAAACTGTGTTATATTGCATTCATTTCTCCACGAAAATATTTTTCGCTGTTAGAATATTTCATTCCTTACACATCTCCGGGTTAGATAAAAAAATTAAAAATAATAATTAACTTAAAGTGTTTTTTTTTATTTTAGAAAGCCTAGAAACTATGGAAACATCTGATTCATCTCAATTTTTATTGAAACTTTAAGCTGATCGAATTTACGTTGAAAATGAATTAACCTTAAACAGTTTTTCCATCCTACATTATACCTAACTTTAACAAGAACAAGAACTCTTTCGAACATCCACGCTAAGAGTGCAAAGTAAAGAACACTGAAACCTGGGAAGGAAAATCGTTTGACGCAAAATACTTCCGAGGGCCACGTGGCTCACGTTGTGGTCGTTGTCGTTGATGGTGACAAGCCAAACGACCGGAAACAGTTTTGCTCCACTCTTGGCTTGATTCCATTCACTTATGTATGAGCGCGACCCTTTAACCACACAAATCGTCCATCGTTGTTCGGTTCTACTAGGTACCAGGTACCTTCATAGGTCGGGTGACAAAATACGGAACATCGAACGTCAAGAGAGTGACATTTTCCATTTCAGATCACTTGTGCGCGCACCTCGTCTGGCAAGGATGCTGGAGCTGGACTGGCAGAAGATTCTGCCTTGCCTTCTCTAGCTCAATTGGAAACAAGAAAAGGTGATTCTGGCAAATAGGCGCCGGTTGTCGCCGTATAAGTACTTGCAAGTATGGACAGGAGGACTTTCGTCTCCCCCAGCGGAATCGTTTTTAAACTCCCGTAAATGACGATAATACGTATAGCATCAGCTATGTATGCGCAATAAATATTCAACATATCGACGTACGATGCAGAAAAAATCGACGTTCGCTACACAAACGAACGATGAAGCGCATATAAAATGTGGGAAACTCAATCAGCAAGAAGTTTTCAGCCAGGCATGCAAGATGAAGTTCAGTAGAACACAGGAAAAAAAATAGAACAGAACAGGAAGATGACGGTGGATCTGCGAGCAGGGCATAAAAAAGGGGTTAAGTGATTATTTGCGAAACGTTTTTACCTAGCTTTACGGGATGAGCTTCGAGGGGTTTTACGACGATAGTTTGTCGAAGAGTGATGTGCTTTCTAAAGCTGGGAAGATGAAATATTGCAAGTTGTGCGGAAAATTAAATCACGTCCTCAATGGCTTAGGGATTACCGTTGCTTGGAATCTTAGAAAAAAAAGCGCGAGATACGAAAGACAAAATATGGAAGCAGCCTGGGCTTTGGATTTTGTTTTTATAAAACGAAACATCGATGACCCAGTGTCCCAGATCTCCGCTATTCGCTAATGCAGCATGATGTTTTTGTTTCTATTAAAGTCCACTAGTCTGCATTTTTGTGATCTTTGTGCTTAGAATGGTAAAAGCCCTCAACTTTACTAGTATTTCATGTAATATTTCCATTCTTGAATGTAATATTTTCTATCACTCATAGTATGATCATCTATTCTTTGAGGGTTCGGTACAGTTGTATCAATTTGATGTAAATGATGTTTCTCAAGGGGCTACACAAACCATAAGTGCCATTATTAAGGTATTACAGTCCCCCATAATTATTAGTTACTTAACATATCGTCTCATCACAAAATGTTCATTTATTCAGGTGGTAGTAGATCAAATATTAAGCTTTGCAAGATTCTTTGAATAGTTCAAGGTTGAGTTCAAATAGTTTTTAGCTTAACTTAGCATAACTAGCTTGATTGACTACTCACATCCACCTTTAATCATTGAACCCGAAATGCTTTATTCATAGTTTTAACTAGTAGGTCATAATTGATCAATTCCGTTCGATTTCCTTAGTGTATTTTATTCAAGTTTTATTTTATAATTATGCCAAATGTATCAAATTCAATGCATTTAGAATTCGATGATCGCAGGCGTGGCTCAGAAGAACGAATTCTACATCGCCAATGGTTGCTACTCCGTGATTGACCGAGGCAATCAATTTTGTTCAGAGACCAAATGAACGGAGCCTGGGATTGGCAACACATTCACAATGCTCAAACCTGATGCTCTCTCTTTAAACATCAATAATGGCGCCGGCCAGGTCCTAGTAGCCAATAGATAGTTTGGAAAAAAAGAGGGAGGATGAAAGAACAATGTTGTGCTTTAGGACTGAGGTCACCTCTGCATTAGGGTGTCCCAAAATTGCATAACTCTCAAAATGGTAGATTAGGATGTGCAGAACAAACTTTTGTATGGGGCCGACTGAAAAAAATTATGTTCAGAGGTTCCGCAAGCGCGATCTTTGAAAAAAGTCCACTTTCAAAAGATTTGATTTTAAATAAATTCTGGGTCCAAAAATTTTCATAAAATTTATATATTTTATATTTTTTTTAAATTTTGTCCGAGTTAAATACTACACGTAAAAAATGAAAAATGAACCAAATTTGTATCAAAATGTAAAACAAGCAAGCTATTTCCAAGAAAAAAAATTTTTTTGGTCCAAAATTTTGAATTCAACTGACCAAAATGTGTACCAAGCGTGAAATATTTTTTATACCAATGCCATCGAAAGATGCGGATTTTTGTGCACTTAAGCTTCGCTGAACAAAACATGTTATTTGTATCATCGTGTGAAGAGCTATTCACGGTTTAATGCTTAATAAAATCACAATTTAGGATATTTTTTAATTTAATTTATCAAATTGTCATAATAAATACCTACTTTAAAAACAAAATACTTGCAAAAAAAGACTTGGATGGTTTAAAGAAGTCATCAGAAGGCCATATGCCAAATTTGAGCGGAATCGGACAACAGGAAGGGGTTGCACTGAATCTCAAGTGTGAAAGGGATTCTGAGACATAGTGTTCTAAAGAAGCATGAAAACTGGTTTTTCATCATACATTTTTGTCTTCACCAATCGATTGCTTGATTATGTAGATTTTATTAAAATTTCAACTAAGACTAACATTTCACCTGAAGACTGCAACTCGATTGGACTTAAAACAAAAAAGTTATGACTGTTCCAAGATTGTATTTTTGTGGCAAATTGTCGTTTGACACACAATGAGTACATTTTACTCATTGCGTTTTACAGGACAATTTGTAACCAAAATACAATCTTTGAACAGCCATAACTTTTTTGTTTTAAGTTCAATCGAGTTGCAGTCGTGCAGAATTTAAAGTAGGTATTTAATAAGACAAATTTGATAAATTAAATAAAAAATATCCTAAATTGTGATTTTTATTAAGCATTGAACCGTAAATAGCTCTTCACACGATGATACAAACAACATGCTTTGTTAAGCAAAGTTTAAGTGCACAAAAATCCGCATCTTTCGATGGCATTGGTATCAAAAATATTTTACGCTTGGTACACATTTTGGTCAGTTGAATTCGAAATTTTGGGACCAAAAAAATTTTTTTTCTTGGAAATAGCTTGTTTTACATTTTGATTCAAATTTGGTTCATTTTTCATTTTTTTACGTATAGTATTTAACTCGGACAAAATTAAAAAAATATAAAATAAATAAATTTTATGAAAATTTTTGGACCCAGAATTTATTTAAAATCAAATCTTTTGAAAATGTAACATATTTTTTTTCAGTCGGCCCCATACAAAAGTTTGTTCTGCACATCCTAATCTACCATTTTTAGGGTTTGCCCCCGATTCCCAGAAGTTATGCAATTTTGGGACACCCTACTCTGCATCCTAGCAAAGAAATTTTGGTTTGGATGGTTGGGTTAAAGGATATGATCGGGAGACACTTTTGACTAGTGTGATCTTTTTTTAAACCTCCTACTATCCTATTCTTAAAGCCAAAATTGTTATTCGTTACAATCTAAGTGAATTGAAAGATATTGAAAAAAGGAAAAATAAATTAACATTACTGTCCTTATATATAATAACAAACTTGTATCTTTTTATCAAGTATATACTTTTAAATTAATTTGCTAATCAACTTTGAAAAAAAAAAAATGACTTTCAACATGAAATAAATAGATTTTGTGGTTGAACATAGCTCAAGATAATTAATAAATGATAAAACAGAGAGAAATAATAACTAATTTTTAACTCTTCAATGCTTCATCTATTAATGCCCATGGTTTAGTAGAGTTAATTGAAGTTTACGCTTTGCTTTGCTTTGCAATTTCATGCATGTATCAGTTTTTTTTTCCTAATTATGTCCTCCAAAACAAGTTTGATTGAAAAACTAATATCGAAACTCAGTATTGCCAGATGTCAAAAAAATATTTCTTAGTGATTTGATGTTTTTGTTACTCTAAATAACTTTTTTGCAGTGTAAGTGCAGAAAAAAAATTCTTTTCACTACTATTTTGTGTGGTTGAAACATACAATTCAATATGAATATACCAAAAAGAAAATCTTGAAGAAGGGGGATAAAATTATCCACAAAAAGTTAAAGATGCCCATAAAAATACTTAAATTGAAGTACTTTGAACTTTTCATCAGTCATAAGCATTAGTCCCCTTATTAGAGATATTGATTCATTTTCATTAAACAAACATTACTCTAACATGTTAAACTTTACATTCAGCAGAACCACACAGATTTTCTCTATCAATTAATAATGAACAATGAATATATGATCAGAAATAATAAAAAAAGAATTGTTATTGTTTCACTAAATTAAATATGTATTGTAAATTATACAGAATTTTTTTCTAAATTCTTTGGAACACTAATTGTGGAGCTAACGAGACACGTACAAAAAATTGTCTAGGAACTAAACTACGATCGCTCAAAACTGTTCAGGCCATCAGCTTTTGCAATAAATCCGGAAAAAAAACTTAAATTTCTAAGATCATTTTTCCCCAACATTCATTTTTTCGAATGAAAGGCTGAGTGATGGAAAAATCACAACTAAACGCATTTTAATGCATTACTTTGCTTAAATTTAAAGAGTTGCTAAAGCAATACGCCACTGCCCTTTTCGACCCCACGGGAATTTAATGAATATGGTCCAAAACTGTCCCGATTCACCCAATTCTACGGTAATAAATTTTCAAATGTTCAATGATTAAAACATTGCCTTTGGAGTATTGAAAAATTTATTTTCCTTATTTATAAGATAAATACAGATAATGTCACTCGTTTTAAGAAATCACCAAAAAAGTCTCCGGGCGTAAAATGAACACAAATTCAACGTAATGAAATAATGTTACAAAGAAAACAGAAATTGATAACTCTCCGGAGTATAAAAAATGATAGCGAAGAACCAGCCAAAGGCTGAAAATATTGTAAAACAGACAAAAAAAAAAGATTTTTAGCACAGTTATGAAATTATCATAGATACATATTTTGTATTAAATCCAAAATTAAGCTCAATCTGTAATATACTGTGCCTGTTTTCATCAACCGGTCGCCACTTGTTGAAGAATAGATCTTCAAAATTTGCGTAGTATGCAAACACATTAACTTATTCAGTAACTAGTGTTTCATTGTTATTCAAATTAAAAACCTTTTTTTAATCAAACTGATGCTCATTTATATTGATGGAATCAGTACTCTGTTCTGGTAAGATTTCAACTCGACTGCAAATCGCCTCACCCTCTCGTTTAATCGAAAAAGATTCAATTAAAATTCCTCTGCTGAAATGGCTGCAAATCTTTTTGTTTGGAAGGGCAACCAGCACAACAGCACAAAAAGTTATCAAGGAAATCTTTGCCCCGATGCACAGTTTTCATTAGCATTGATCCCGCTCTGGTTGAGGTTGAGCGTCATTGCAAACCAGAAGGACGATGATATCAGAAAATATATCTCAGAATAGTGGTGCTGCTAAAACATGAGCGAAGTGCAAAACTCGCGTAGAATTTATCCACCCCAAAAGGTTGCTATTTTCAACACCATTCGTAAAATTTCGGCGAAACTCAGGTCAAAATTAAGGTATCTTTCAGAAATTTCACCTCCTTCGAACCAAACAACACGGACGTAGTGTTATGAACCAGCTTAATAGTAGGTATTAGACCACTATCCTGGTTTTGCAGCTATGATCGTGGAATAAATTTTCCATTCTATGTGAAAATCCAGCAAAAAGGGGCACCAGCACTAAAAGAAAGGGGTGAACAGTGAGAATAATCTCACGTGGATGAACATTCCCGCATCCATACATTATTTGCCAGGATGCCTTCTCGAACCGGAAACCTGCATCGGCACGAATCGAATACGAAAGATGCTTTGGAATTTTTTTGCTGGTCGAGGAGCATAGTTTTGTGTTTATCCGTCAAGAAGCTAGGTGCAACTTGTGAGTGCCCCAGCAACAGGGTAGATGCAGCAGGACCTCTTCGGAATGCCAAGAAGGAAGAACAAAGACGAGCGGAGAGGAATGTGTAATATTCTGCACAAGTTTTGTTTTGTTCATTATTTTTGGTCGTGATGGAGTTCTTTTCTCTTGCAGAAGCCATTTTCATTCTAGTGTAAGTTTATTTCAGAACCTTCGAGAGAACATACCTACTAAATAATGATTTGAAATGTAGGAATATTACACCAACTGTGATGTGTATTTTTAACAAGAACGAAAGGGGAAACAATCAGACTGTTGACGTTTGTACAGTCATTGTTTTTTGTCAAAATAAATAGGTATATCAAATAAAGGCAAGTATTATCAAAAACGTTGCATTTTTGTTAGATTTACGACTCATTAGATGTATCCACATATATTGCATACTCAAAGGCGCAAAAATTAGACTTATTTCGAAAAAAAAAATCCAAATATTCGAAATGACAACTGCCTCTGTTAAGTGTCAGCGGTCTTATACTCTCGTCAGTCAAACTAAACATTTAAATTAGTGCGTGCTGTTTGAGTTGGTTCAACTATAGTTTTCTTCCACAACAATTGGATGCTTTAAATTTCTGCTTTCTGCTTGCCGTCGAATTGGAAAGTCAGTTTCCTCGAACAAGTCGCCGGTGTTGGCACTTTAATTGAGTTTCGATGGTTCTTGTAATCGATTCCTGATAGCAACTTGTGCCAGAGCTACACAACAATTCCATTTACCCTCTCGAGTGGTTTTGGTTGGAAGAAAAACAAAACACTGCAGACGGTTCGTTCAGTTTAGCTCACTTTTATCCGGAATGCAATATGTTTACCGGGCGGAATGAGGATGCTCAAATTTCCATATCCCAGCGTTGCATATAGCGCAAATGTTGACAGAATTGCACTGAATGATTTCATTTTTAGCTTATTGATAGACCGTCATTGTATTTATATATCTTGATAACTCCTAAAGGTACGCTTGAAATGAAAATAAAATGGCAATAATAAAAACAGTTACTAAATGAAACTTAACACTTCATAACACAGTGCAGGATTTTTATTTTGGAGGAGCTATTCTCAATAAGAAGTAAAGAAATGATTTCAACGCTTCTTTCAAAATCTTAAACTATGTTTTCAGAATTATTGAACATGTGGCTTAACCAGAGATGATATTCTCCGTCACAACATACAGTTTTATATTTTTAAAACTAGTACTGGACTCCTATGAACGTAAAACATGATTGCAGAAATTTATTTGAGTAATTTAAATTTCATTTAAAAATCGATTTCTTCTTTGTTTAGAATTTGATGCTTTGGGGTATTATTGAACAGTATCTGTTTTGACGGTTTTAATGAGTTTTCTTGATCATAAAGGATACAAAACACCTTCATAATATTTACAAATGCTAGTAATTGATAAACTAAGGCAGTTCATGTGTTATGGCCGAACAACAATTAAAATCAAAGGAGGGACCATGATGCTACATAAATGAAGGGGCTAAATTTTTTAACAACTCTTATAAAATTTTAACTACAAAAAAAATGAAATTTTGCCTTCATTCAATTCTCTTCAATTTACAGGACGATTAGCAAAATAGAATTTCTGTAGATTTTTCGCAGAAGAGATGAGCTTGATAGATTTAAAAATGTCTTCACTTATCCCGCTTTATGAAGTTAGTGGAGACGGTAGGTTTTCCCTTAGATTTCTCTGGAAATTTTCAACAAATTCATATTTTATTGATCAAATTCGTCAATTTATTGCTCGTACAGTCCTATATTTTGAAAAAAGTGCATGGTTCTATTAGTAAGGCATCTTTCAATGATTATTGTATGTTATTTATTTTGCAACGCTCGAGATACGATTTTATCGAAATTATAGGGGAGAGTACTTAATCCCTGGGCATACTTGATTCCTCCGCTATATCTCGACACAGAAATATATCACAAATATCAAATGTTCTAGAAAAATATGCCCAATAGAACAAAACAACAATGCTGTTATCTCATCAAATTTTAAAAAAAAATTGTTCGAGTTTTTTTAACTTTGTTTGAACAATTTATCAAAATGCCATTTGAAGATCTTTTTTTATCACTTTAAAATGTTTCTCGCATGAAAAAATTACTGTTAAAATATTTATTCCAATAAATCAATCGTTAGAGTATAGTATGAACATCATAATGCCATCTTTCAAACCAAAAGTAAACTGTCAATTTTTTTAAGAAGGAATTTTCCAGAACGTTTGTTCTGGGTATGAGTGATCCCTAGAGTCCAAAAGACATATTTTTCTTCTGAATGGATCATGATCATTGGTTATTATGAAATTACTTATATCTGTTCAATAACTTATGTTTATCCAGTAATTATCTGCTAAAATGAACTAAAATACTGTTTTTATCGAAAAACCAGAAAATTGCGCCTTAAAGTATGCAATGTCTCTAGGCTAGTAGACAAACCTTTAGGATTCTTTTTGTCTGATGCTTACAAACTGTGAAATGAGAACTAAAATGGCAAAGAAGTCAACGTACCTTTTATCTTCGGATATTGCTAGATTTTTGCCTAGGGTCAGGGCACCCTGAATTAAGGATCAAGTCTCCTTTAGTAAAGGATCAAGTATCCTCTAACTTAAAAAATATCACTTTTTTTAGTCTCACGAAAATGCTTCTAGTTCATTTACGAGTACATGTATCGTTTTGTATTGTAGGTATTACACGCTGTCAGAAAATTCAAAGGACGGCGAGTTGCTAAATATTCCCAAAAAGATATGATGAAAATAAGAAAAAAGAGATCAAGTATCCCCATCCTCTCCTATACTTATTTCCGAACGAACAAGTACTGTTCGAAACTTTTCATGATACGATTGATAGATATAGATAAATTGTAACGGATGACAGAAAGAAAATTGGAAAAATATTTAAACGTCAAGTCTGTATAAAGCCGTCGCCACTTACCCCAAGTTGTATTTGGAGTCGACTTTAGTGTTTTGTTAAAATTCTCTTTTTACTTTATTCTCAAACACCGTTTCTTTTTCTAACTTCTAACTTTTTTATTTTGAATGTAAGGAATGTTTGAGTGTAGTGCAAGGTTGCAGAAATCACAGAAAAATCTATAATTTCACAGAATTTTGAGCAAATTTTCATCACAGTTCTGTGCCATAGAACACAGAATTTTGGAAATATTCACAGATTTTACATTTTTTTTCAAATTTTGCATGTACGTAGTTCCGAAATAATATTTTTCATGTCAACACAAATTTTGGATTTTGAACTTTGTTTTGAAAAACATGATAAGATAGTAATGTTTATTGATTTTTCTCAAGTTAAATGTAAAAAATACTCAATTTTTCATGACTTATTAAAAGCATTTATGATATTTCCATCGCAGAAAACCATCGCAGAAATATATTCTAATCTACACTCAAAATTTTAAATTCAGAACCAAATTAGGTAGAGTAAGGTTGACCAAACGTAACAATCTACACTATAAACAAATGCCAAATCCTCAAAAACCCATCCCAAGTCCATAATTTTGCTACACTTTTTCAAAATTTTCTCACTTGGTTATTCAGGTCTGAATATGAAATTTCTAATTAAATTTGACCCATTTCGAAGGTTCTGATTCCATAATTTTCATAACCAAAAATGTATTCCTATTTTCGTATTTATTTCGGATTCTGTATCCAGTTTAGGATTCTTGATTTTCAGTTCGAATAATCATAAGAATTTAGAAATGAAAAGCTGCTTTGAAATCCTGGTTCGAATTTGGTTTTGCATTTCATATCAAATATGAAACATGTTTTTCAAGATCATATGCATTTTCAATATTTTGATAAAAGTTTTTCGAATATGAAAAAAAGAGAAATTTTGTTTTATATTCAAACTCGAAGTACTCGAACTTAATTCTTAAACAAAATTAAAAAAATTAAAGCTTCGAAATGGCAATCCAAAATTTTAAAGTAAGAATCAGATCTTTGTAAATTAATATTCTAATTCTGATACATATTATAAATAAATAATTTAAATAGAGGATCTTAGATTAAACCTGAACTATAAAATTCAAAAGAAAAGATTCATAAATGAGGGCTTTAAAACTTGGTTTAGAAATTTCTGATCTGAAATAAGATTCAGAAATCGTTTTTTTTGTACATTTTAAAAACCGTATGGAAATTCAGATACAAATTCAAAGGGCAGTTTTTGAATTCAGTTTAACAATAGAGATTCAGAATGCAGATTCAAAATTCAGACAAATGTTCAGCTTGTAAATAAATTTTACAATATACATAAAATGTTGGGGAATTCAAGAGATCATGAACTTAACACATTGCGAACCAAATACGAGATATCTCGTTTTTTCGTGCGCTACACTTCGAAGTATAATTCAAATGGACTGAATTTAAGTGTTAAACTTTATTAGACAAAATTGAACACAACATTTGCCGTTTCTTGAAAATGCTAAATTTGTTAAATTTAGTTAGGATATAGAATGCCAATTTTCGTTGTTTCTCGTCATACATCTCTTCGTGGTCCTTGATGTGTTAAGAGTTAAGATTGCTTCTCAATTCAATTTCCAAATTTCAACTTTTTAAACACAGTTAGTTTGTTTGGAGAGACGAACCAGCCAAAGGCTGAAGGTCTCTCTAATAAAAACAAAAAAAAAAGTTAGTTTGTAAACACAATTCAACTGAAAATCACAAATAAAAGGAAATAAAAGGTAGAATTTGAGTTTTTGTTTTATCCGCAAAAAACCAAATTGTATTGAAAAAAAATTATACACAGGATTTTCATTCTGGAATTGATTCTTTATGATGAATATTTACTGCTAAAGAAAAATCTTCGCCTTAAAAAATCTGCAAAAAATTCTATATTTTCCCAGTGTATTGTTTAATATTACTAACACATTAAGGATACCAAAATTTGGTATTTAATGTTTCAGAAACCAATAGACAAATTACTGCTAATTTAATATAGATATTTGAGTAACGGGAAGTGTTGATTTACATTTTGTAGAATGAGGTTTTATTATTAGATTCATAAAATTAGAATCTAGACACGAATGCCACAAGGTGGTAAAGTGTATTAAATAAACCTTAAAAAAATAAAATTAGAATTATGCTTTTTAAGCTAGCAAAAAAAAACGATATATCTCGTATTTGGTCCGCAAAGTGTTATTATTGCAGATTTTTTTAAAGCCAAATTATCATAGGTAAAAATCAGACACCGAAACCCCCCCCATGAGTCGGTTCTTCCTACGGCCCTGGTGTCAGTTGTAGCCTGACGTCTGATTCCGCGCTTAGTCGGGATCATGATGGAATCTAGATATGGTGGTCTCACTTTCGCAAAAGTAGACGAGGGTTGGATGCGGAGGAGGGGCCTAAGTTTGACAGCTGGCTGTTCGGCTGGCTGCTGGCTGGCTGGGATGCCAGGTGTTCTGATTTTTTGAAAAACACGAAGTTTTGCCAATCATCGAGATACTGTTTAGACAAAAATTTCGCCTTGATTTTTGCAATTATAATTCATAGAATCGAAACAATCTTCCGGCTGAGCTCCGGGCTGGTAAGCAAAGCTGGAAGAGGTTGGACCTATAAATGACGGTGCCAGCTTTGTCGTTAGCGGTGAGTAACATTAATTTTGCATTACTTATGACAAATTTATGCTTATACAACACTATTTTATTTCAAGAGCTACCTAGAAGCAGCAGAAAGTCATCGAATCGGATGGTAACATGGCGAGGCATTACATTCCGTCGTCCGAGAAGCGGCTGGCCCTCCTGCAGGATCATCCGATCTTCATCGAGATGAAGAAGCTGCTTCAGGAGGACCCCCGTCTGTTGCCATCGCTGCTCCAGAAGATCCAATCGAGTAATCCGGATCTGATGGGTAGCATTTGGGTAAACCAGATGAGGTTTTTGGCACTTTTGAACGAGGGAACCGATGAGCTGAAATAGGAAAATAAGCGCAACGTTAGGCGCCTGAGCAGCATGACGATAAGTCTGATGAGTGGGTTGGGGAATCAGTTCGATCCACTGCCGACTGTTGATTGTCCGGAATGGATTGAGCCCCTGAAGGATTCCTGCAGGTGATGCTGTCCAATTGCTTTTCATCCTCGAATGCAGCAAAGCTCCAGCTCAGCGCTGCTCGTGGGTGGTGGTGAAGGTAAATTAACTGAATATGTTAATTTTAAAAAGGCTTAAGCAGTATTTACATGGTGCAACAGTATTTGAAAATAAAATTTCTAATCATAAAATCGTTTATCATTTAATCATGAAAATTATCAATAGCAGAATTCATAGCATTCTTTTAGCAGAACCGATTTATTTTTATTTTCATCCAACACTTTTCGATTGGAGGGAAACAAAATAGCTCTTTGGATAAGGTAACAAGAATAAGGGGCAAGCAACATCCGGTTTAGGGTTTTGGTTGTTTGTTCCACCCTTTAAGATCCTTTCTATCATAACGGTCAATGAAAAGTTGTTCTTTTTCGGAAAAAAAGTGTATGGGAGAGTGGGGAATCATGGGCCACTTTTTTTCGTTGTTCCATAACTTCTTTATTATAAAAGATAAAATAAAAATAAAAAATGGTATAATTTTCTACATTTTCAAGGTATCATAAGGTATTTTTTCAAATTTTTTTATAAGTTATTTTCCCCAATTTTTGACTGTTTGAAAAAAAGCAATATTTTTTGGATTTTGAAAAATGGTGGGGAATCGTGGGCCACCAAATCCAAATTGACCAAATAACATGCAAAGTTTATGAATTGACCCAAAACTGTGATTTACTAACTCATTTCGTTAATTAAGAGCAATTTCAGATGATGAAATAAAAAAGAAAGCTGCGTATGATCAAATAGATTCCAAAACCTGGCTCGCGGACGATTTGTCAAAATTTCTTATATAGGATGGACAAAATATTTTTCATAACTCTTCATTTGGCATAAAAAAAACTTTGCAGTTAGGTAAAACGTATTTTAAGTTCTGAATGTGTATAAAAACAAAAAAAAAATATAGGTGATTCAAGAGGGGTGGCCCACGATTCCCCACAAGCTATGATTTTCAAATTGGTTGCGTTTGTGGGACTTATTGATGTTTCAACAAAAATTCCTTTTCCACGTGATAGATCATGACAAAACTAAGATCATTAGCGTATGAGCATATTTTTGTTATGCACTTTAGGTTCCCCATCGGTGAAATTAGCGGGTGTTTTTTTAACAATGCAAGTAAATTTTTCTAACTTTTCTTAGTTTGATAAATAAAAGAAGCATATGATGCGTATTTCAGTCAACAACATATAAGAATACATGCGCACGCAAAGCGACGACGATGATAGTTGGTTTGAGATTTTTATCTCAACACACATCTGAAATATTAAAAGTGGCCCACGTTTCCCCATGGCCCACGATACCCCACTCTCCCCTATAGAATACAAATTAATTCATTGAATATACTCATATCATTGCTTTATTTCCGAAAACTCATTTTAAATATAATAAAATAAACTAAACCCCAGTACGGTTTTAAATCTTTTGATCTTTCGTTCACGATTAGCTTGTGCACATACACACACTTTTTGCCATCTGATTTTTTATCTCTAACACCTGGCATCCCTGGACCCCTTTTTTCGTAAACACTACAGCCAGCTGTCAAAACTTTTTTCAATATGGCTGAATGGCGATTTGGCATTTGAGATCACCATCCTAGACGCATCATGGTCGGGATAGGTATTTTGTTTTCGTTGCGATATATGTGGAAAATCCAGACTCACATAGATAAGTTGTGGAAAACGGCAGAAAAATAAGTTTTGCTTTCTCGAACAAAATTTTAAATTTATTTTTTCAGTTGACACCAATACTCCTCCTACGTTTTTTCTGATACGAATCTTTCCTGAAGCTTTGAATCCGATGTCATATCTATCAAGGATTCATATTCTTGCGATGTTGATGATTCTGGTTTCTTTAACATAAAAATAGGCTGTTCCACTCATTTGAAGTCTTCGATCTTTTTATTATTTTATTATATTTTTCGGGGAATTTTGCTGGAAGCTGTTCAACAGATCCTGAGGCAAAACATTGTAATTGTCAATGACTTTATTAGACACGTGGGCCTGTTAGTTTAAGTTTACACCAATAAATACAAAAATAAATTTTTCAACAAAAAGTGTTGAGATTGTCATAATTCTTGGAAATTTCCGGATGATAACTTCAAGGTTGTTTCTGATTGGATGCTTCTTAAATCCGGAAAGCTGTCCCGGTTGCGCTTTTTGAGTGAATCTGCCCAAAATTTGATTTTTCTCTTGATAGTCATGATGATTTGCCGTTTTAATCGAAGATTATTATTCCTTTAACTTGCATTGAAAGACTGAAGTCATTCTTAATTCTAACAGGCAAGACAACGCTTTTCTACGAGATAACCAGCTTTCTTCGGTATGAAGAAGTAGCGTGGAAAGTTGGCTAACCATCTCTTCGCACTATGCCTTAAATAACCCGGAATTTTTCGGTCGAGCCTTAATAAAGTTGATTATTTTTATGCTTTCGTCCAAAACTTCCTTCAAAGATGATGATAGTTTCTTCATAGCGAGTGCATGTCGATGAAGGATGTAATGAATACTACCGCAACTTTTGGTTTTTTCTTTGATCTTGGCTCCAGACTTGGTCAGTATTTCCAACTATAGCTTTCGAACCGTCCATACATACATCAATGCAATTTCCCCATGGAATTTTGTTGTCCGTAACATATTCATCAATTATTTAGCTTGAAAATTTCAGCCCCCGACGTGGAAGTTGGCAACGGTTTGTAAAGGAAAAATCTTCTTCGAAACATTCAGAACCTTGATAGCGAACAAATATTATCAGAATTGCTAGTCCTGCTACATCTGTGGATTCGTCAAGCGGCATGTCGAATTTTGAAGTTCTCAATCGCTTTCAACATCTTCAGCGATGTCACAAATTCGCCAAGAAACCGTGTTGTCAGACTTTGGAATCGAATTTACAAATTCCACTGTTTTATTATCAACCATGATACGGACGACTTCTTGAATACAAGATTTGATTAAGTTTTCAGTAATAGTATGCGCTTCTTCAGCTTTTCCAATCGGTAACTCGCCAAGTACGGCGCAAGAACAGCCTTCAACACAACGTTGTTCGATCAAAGCAGTGCATTTTGACAATCCACCTTTCTTTGCCAACATCCCTGCAGGGATTCAGCCGCCAGTAAAAACAAAGTTAACTAAATTTATTCGTTCGTACTATATGCCTTGTAATTTTTTTTCTCATGTTTCGATAAAAATGAAACGACAAAAAAAAAAAATCAGAGTTTTTCAAAGGTGGTTTCTGATTTTCGTTGCGTACGTCGCGGAGCACTTTCAAAAGCTTCGCGGAGCACCAAGTGCTCCGCGGAGCACGATCTGAAAACCCCTGGTCTAGAGCCTGCTAGTTTACGAGAAATATGCAATAGAAAAAAATGCACATCAACTGGACATCGTAGTTAAAAATCGAAAATTAACAAAAAGTCGCTGTAAACATCCATTATTGTCAGAATCGTATCTATTTTACAGTTATTGTATAGATTACACTTAAACATTAACGTGGAATCAAATAAAGACATTTTTTCTAAACAGATTTTTCTTGCCTAATTTTAGGCGCTTTTTAATGCGCCTTATCTAAAGGGTCTTTCAATTACAAAAGAAAACAAATTACTTACTGATCGAGAATTTTTGAACGAATTAAGAAGAATTGTTTTTTTCCCAAAATCAGTGCATTCCAAGAATTATAATGAGTTTAGTGTTACAATTTAGGATATAATACCTGCAATTCTAATATGATGAACAGCATGAATATGTTCAGTTTTGACTTACCACCAAGTTTGTGATTTGTGTATTTTTGATCATCTCTGCTCTGCTGGTTGAAATTTGCGAACCTGGGTCACGACGGAAAGGGCTTGCTCGAGTGAAAAGTCATCGTTCAGCTAAGGATATGGCAAGTAGCGTATACACTAGTACTCGAAATGCTCTCAACGTCACACTAGACCAAATGTTTGGATTCCAGCCATTCAACACAACTCATGTCTTTCACACTTGTTCTCAAACCAAGCTGACAAAGTTGAGTGAAGATGTCGGTAGGTAGGTAGGTAAAAAGGTACCGTTTCCATTGCTGGTTGCTTCAGGATTGATATCACGACGACACGATAGAAGCGAGCATCCGCCCCCAGAAGAAGCGTTGCCAACATCTTTCCCCCTACAAGACCTTTCTATGCCCTTTTCAGATGCCAACCAAAAACCACTGAAAATTTGGGAGGATGTCTTGTGTCTCAAGAATAAGTCGTTGTATTTAATAACAATTTCACTCGTTTCTACTCCGGATAGTTTGTTCACACAAGATTTTCCTCAAAATTAGCTATTTTTGACTTGAACTAGTATAGAGTATTGAGAAAGACTAGAGACTTGACTGAATAGTTGGAATATGGTTGATTCCACAAACATCTGACTGACGAAAATTTTACCATTGTACATGTAGCTGTTCTGAGTAAGTTCAATGAAATATGAACGTATCAACAGTGGGAAACAAGTTTTGAAGTTCTGAACGAATCGGTGCAAATATATTTATAGCTACAGTTCAGAACCGCCAGTGCGGTGCGCTTTCCCCCATTTTTTTTTTCAAACGAGACTGTAAAGTTAAGACGAGTGACTGGATTTGTCTGCCGAGGGGAAGCCAGCGAAATATTCACATCGACAAAATTGCATGTTCGTGACCGTGCATTCGCGAGAATCTTTGCTGCCAACCGCTACTTGGTACATACCTATTATTTGCACTGTAGCTCGACGAATCCTTGATGGTTTCTGATAGAGCACAATTGCAGTCCTTGCAAGTGCAGCACGGAACTGCCATTAAGGGGGCCGGGTCACATTTCAGGAATAAAAGGGGTTTATTTGTGTACACTTGAGATCAGTACCCACACTGGCTCTGCCCATAGGTTATTAAATGATTTCTTTATTGTGCATGGGACAGCGAACATGCTCTCGAATCGGAACAATTTTTAAAAACTACCAAGGGAAGGGTTAGATTGTCAAATTATTCAAAGGACTTCTAAACCCTAACTGGTTTACTGATATAAAGATTATATTTGTAAACTTTTCTCACAATTTTTCCTCGGCGTAGGCAAAGTGGAGCAATTGGTTCAAAACGAATTTTTCATAAATTTTAAGCATATGTGATGATCTTAACAATCTAACTTTCACAAAAAAAACGGGTTAGTTACCATTTGCTCGTTTGTTTGGATACAGGGTATGTTTTCAACCCAAAGCTACCGGAAGGTTCCGGGAAAAGAACAGGTATCAAGCTCGGGGAATAATGGAATAATATTTTCTTAGGGTGGTTGCTAGCTGCACTAGCTGAAATAACTTTCCTCGACCATTTTACGCCCAATCATTAGGATGAAGAAGCATTGAAATGAAAGCGAGGGTGGCATACTAAGTATGGATAATAATAATAAAACGGCACAAAAAGCATTTTATTTTTTAAATCAATCCATAAATATTTGAAAAAGTCTTACATCGAGAAACTCGTAGAATTTAAACAATTGAATAGGTCATCACGCAATACCTTTCAACTTTAGGATTTGAATAAAAATATGTTCTAATGTTGATGGGACATCACGTTGACCTACTCAAAAAACCAAGAGCTTCCTAGTTTTTTTTTAATAGCCCAAAGACATGCGTTTTCGCTTCACCCAGAAATAGGGGTTTCTTGCACCAAACTTCGTTTTAATGAAAAATTTAATGAATACCTAGAAAAATTTATACTTTCTGACAAACTTGTGATGCCATAAATACCGTCAAACGGGGCATCATGCAACAGCGGGGTTGGATGCAACATTAAGATAACACCACACTGATTCAATTTTTTATTTAATGTAATGAGATAAAGATATCTTTTAAGGGGGGGGTAGGGTCTAACGGGTATAAAAAAACGCAATTTTCACGATTTTTTCCTGGAGCTATCGTTCAAACAAATGTATTCAAATTTTTTGCATTATACAAAGCATTGTTAAAAGAACATGTAGTAATTTTTTCGTACAAAAATATTGAAAAATGAGCCGGGGACGGAGCATTTTCGAGGATGCCTTTTAGAAAACAGGATTTGCGGTGGACACTGTATCTCAGCACAGAATCATCTGAAGTCAAAAAATCAGAACAAAATATTTTAAATAGATGTTTTTCTGGACCCCAACGTTTTTATTTAACTTAAAAATATTTTTATGAAATTTTTGTGGCTGTTTGAAGTAAAAACTACGATTTTTCACTCAAAAATCCGCCATTTTTCACCTGTAAAATCTCCCCAAAATAAAAAAATCAAAAAAGAAAAACGTTGGGGTCTGGTATTTTATATATAGAAAATATGTTCCAAATTTGAAAAGAATCGGATAAGTAGTTTTCAAATGACGATGTCCACGGACTTTGAAAATGTGCTTTCGAGAAAATCGCGTTTGAAGTTTCTGCTCTTGCTTTCTTGCAGTATTAGATAGGAGGAGATAAAGGCCTATAATTTCTACAGTTTTGCTTTAATTGACTTGAAAATTTGACACAACATTCTTGAAATGTTTTACAATAAGAAAATAAAAAAATAAAAAAATCGATTTTTTGAAAGTGTTAGACCCTACCCCCCCCTTAATGATTACAATATGATGATGACATAATTTCTAGCATCCTGAGATAGTTTTTTAAAGTTTTTGATTTTCATATAAAATTTAAAAAATCGAACAATAAATGTACAATTTTTAACATTTTTCCATGCCGTAAAAAACTATACCCAGTATGAAGGATTGGCTTGATAATATCACCTACAAACTTTATACTGGTTTCCTCATCCTATACCAACACTACTGATGTAAAAATAGTTTTCGAAAAATCACTCAATTTTTTTGAATAAATATTTTTATAATTCAGTTACCAGTGTGGGGTAAAATGCAACAAAATGCAAATCAAAGAAACACCTTGTAAATCTCATATCCAAATGCTGGAATATGATTGTTTTGCATCACGCGTTTGTCAACACTGAAATTTCTTTCATCCAAACATTTTTTTTTATTGATTTCGGCTTTTTCAATTTTTAGTACTATTGTTTTACCCCTAAATGTATGCAACACTCAAATTTTCAGAAAAAAATGTGAAAATAAGTTTTCACAAAACAAAAAATCACTGCAAATGGTGTTTTCATACGTAATGATCTTGAATTCATCGAAAATTTATCAAAAATTATACACTCAGAGGAAATCTTATTATAAATTTCATAAGATACATCTTATGAACCACTTTTTTGCGTCCAAACTAATTTTTCATAAGAGTCTTATGAAATTCTTTCAATTTTCATACGATGTTCTTATGAAAAATAGAAGAAACGGCATTGTGAAAAAATGATGAACACATTCATTCATAACATCAGTTTTTTTCCATCAACTAACAATACGAAGCAATCGCCAGTTCATAGTTATTAAAGTTTTCCTTCAATGTTAAATGTTATTGTTATCTCCGAAATGGTAAGTTCGATTTGATGTTTTTAGTGTGAACGTTGAATATATTAGTAAACTAAAATACATTATTTGTTTACTTTTCAGCAAGCTGATCGGCAAAAAACGAAAGGTCAAAGATTGAGATGCGGCAAAAAAACTTTGATGGAACCGTCTGTTGATGCGCTGCTGATGGTGACAATGAAGGATTTAATTTTAAACGAATTTGGCAAACAATAAAGTGAATGTTTGCAGCATGAAATATCGAGAATTTTTCTTATTAGAAAGTAATTTACTGTTTCCATAAGAATCTCTTATGAAAAGCAACAACCTCTCATTAAAGTAGGCGTTCATCTTCAGAATTCATTCGCGTCATAAGACAATCTTATGAATTTCATAAATTTTTCTTATGGCGCCACTTCATAAGAGAATCTTATGGCATACATAATAGTATTTTTCTGAGTGTACATTTTCATACGTTTTCATAAGATTTCTTATCAAAAACATAGTTTGTTGCAAGTTACCCCATTTTCTGAGGAGGATGAAAATCGCATGTTTTTAGAAAATTAAAAATAACTGAAGAAACCAATAATTTTTCTGACTACGCCAATTTGATGTCCCGTCAACCTTGAAACTTTTAATGCATAAAAGGTATGATTAACTGTGAACATAAAGTAGTTACAAGCCAATGAAATTGAAAATTGTTGCATGTTGCCCCAGTTGACGGTACCATACCGTCTAAAAACACCATAAGTTGTAATTTTTAGTTTTTCGAACTAATTTTAAATCTTTTCTTTCACTAAAGGAAAAAAATGAGGTGTTTCATAAATTCAGGGTGGAAATTATTACAAAATCGATGGATGAAATTTGATGTCAATAAATGTGCGAAGCGTATGGCGCGTTATCAAACGGTATAAGGTAACATTGACGACGATCCGGAAGCCTCAAGCCAATCGTTGGAGTGGAACTGTCGACCGGAAACTGCGTGGTAAGATTTTGAAGACGATTAAAAGAAATTCTAATCTGTCGGACCGTGATTGGGCCAGAAAATTCGGTGCTACCCATAGTATCGTGATGAGAATTCGGTTCCGAGAAGGAATCAAGTCGTATCGAGCTAGCAAACAGCCAAATCGGACCATTACACATAATAATGGGGCCAAAATCCGTGCTCGAAAGCTTAACGACCAGGTGCTGACCAACTTCGACGGGTGTCTTCTGATGGACGATGAAACCTATGTCAAGGCTGACTTCGGGCAAATCCCAGGTCGACAATTTTACTTGACAACGGTTCGAGAGGATGTTTCAGCCAAATTTTTAATTTGTTTTTGTGGACAAATTTGTACGAAAACTTACGATTTGGCAGGACATTTGCAGTTGTGGCAAAAAACGAAAGTTTTCGTTACAAAAAAGACAATGACGTTGGAACTGTTCCAAAAAAAGTAACTTCAAAAACGAATTTTGCAATTCATTCGATCCCACGATCATCCCGTAATGTTTTGGCCGAATTTGGCTAGCTTTCATTACAGTCAATTCGTTCAAGAAGGGTATGCAGAGAAAGGGGTCTTGTTTGTTCCGAAAAACCTTAACTCAGCCAACTGCCCTCAGTTCCGCCTTATTCAGAAATACTGGGTAATTAGGAAGAGGAGACTCAAGGAAAAAGCAAAGGTTGTCTAAGACATCAATCAAATGATGGAATAAAATAGCTAAAACGATTTTTCTTACACCTTCTTATACGAATCTCACTTCCCTCCCAGCCACTTCTTTTTGTAATTTCAACATATCATTTTAATGCATTAATCCCGAAAATGTTTCCGAAACTTCTTTAGTTGAAATGGTAAGTTGCAATAGAAGTAAAAATCCACTGCGCTTTCCGCAAAATGCGTGGATCACCTGTCGTCTCTTCATAAATGAATTAACGGTACCTTTTTAAGCATTTTCAAACTTTGAGAATTCCACCGGATTGGAACATCAATTCAGAACAAACAAACAAATATTTTAGTTATTGAAATGAAGTTTTATCATTTTTTTTCGATTTTATCCTCTTTATCCTACGGTTTACGAACAGATTTTTAATACAATTTTCATTCAACAATTGATTAATTTTGCTTCATTTTCAATTCCAGTTTAAAAATTTCTATTAGGAAGTAGGTATTAGTTGATTAAAACGTTAAAATTGATTTTGATTTGCTGAAGACATTTCAATCAACCATAAACTGGAGTTTGTTAATACTTTCCAATGAAATGAATGTAAAATTAATTTTGGGAATTGAACTTTTACATTAGATTTGAACATATTTTTATATTTAAACATATTTTTATTTCAAACAAATCCATTTTTTTATGGAAATGGGTTCGGTGGTTGTCAAGTTATAGTTGTTTGAAATTTTGAGACCCACTATTTAGTTTGAACTTTGAACACTTTTTTTTATATAATGCTATACCAAAATGAATCTTAGAAATTTTTAAAGCACCAAACGTATCATAATAATCAACAAATTCGTACAATAAATTTAAATAAAGAAAATCAAAATGTCAAAAATATCTGTAAGTAGTATCGAATATATTTGTTGTATTTTCTTAAAAAAATGTGGATTTTTTTTTTTTGAAAAATTCTATCTCTGGCCAAAACTGCACCCGGTGCCGCTGAAAAGGTAGTGTGTTGGGTCCCCTGTTATTTATCTTGTACATCAATGACATGAAAAAATGTTTACAGTACGGTCGTCTCAAACTATTTGCGGATGACTCAGTCTCCTACTGGAGCGGTAATGATTTAGAACTCGTTATACAAGAAGCTAATGCGGATTTAAAGAATATTGCTAATTTTTTGAAATACAGAAAGTTGTGTCTGAATCTTACTAAAACCAACTGGATGGTTATCGGAAATCGCAAGGCTGAAGCTAGTTCTAATCTGATTATCGATGGATGTGCAATCGAAAGAGTACGCCAAGTCAAATACTTAGGAGTACAAATAGATGAAAAGCTGAATTTCGTAGCTCATATCGACTACACTGTCAAGAAGATTGCCATGAAATATGGAATACTTTGTCGGATAAGCAGATATATGACTTTCTGGTCAAAAATTATCTACGTAAAATCTGTTATTATGCCACATTTCGACTATTGCGCTACCATATTGCTTCATGCATCAGATACACAAACGAAAAGGCTGCAGAGAATACAAAACAAGATAATGCGAGTAATGTTACGATGCAATCGATATACTCCAAGTGCTCTTATGCTTGATATGCTGCAATGGTTGACAGTTAAGCAGAGAATTGCGTACAACAGTTTGATTTTCATACACAAAATGAAGAAAGGAATGTTACCATCTTATTTATTGGACGGTCTGCAGTATGGTATCGATATACACAGATACAATACAAGAAGAGCTCAAGATTTCAGATTACCAAACACGAAAAAAGAGATGACCAAACGTTCTGTTTTCTACAACGGACTGAAGATGTATAATAACCTGCCACTGAACATCAAAGACAGTTCGAACCTAAATGTCTTTAAGAAACTGACAATACAATATGTTAAACAGTCAACCTGAAACAATGACCAATCCTAAAAAGGATCATATGGATGTGATGAAGATCTGAAGAAGTATCAGATAAAAATAAAATGTACGGTGATGGACATACGCGGGAGTAAGACAAACAAGTCGTACAGAAATTGATCGAATAATGTTAACATAATTATCCAGAGGATAAATAGTCCCTCCCACTTCTAAAGAAGCGTATGGGGTGGAGGAAGGACCCAAATGGGCCTGTGGGACCATCACAAAAAAAAAAAAAAATAATAATGGATCTACGAAAGCTTAATAATCGTGACTCGTAACAGGAATTCATTAGCAATTCCCTGATTTCTTTTCAAAGATAGTCAAACTCTGACTCCGATAGTCAAACTCTGGTAGCTAAGAACTTTTAATACACAATTCAGTGTAAGATTTCAAACTAAAGCATGGATTATCCAAAATCTGGACGCACTGTTTATTATTCCACAGCGCTCCTAGTTGTTGGATCTAGAATTTTTTGACAGTTCTTTGTTCAGAAATGTTTCCTCTATCCGTGCTGAAAATTTCATTACGATTCGTTTTGTTTCAAAAAAGTCACACGTGATAGAAACCGCGAGACGAAAATTAATTTAGGACACCCACGTCAAAAACCCGATGTGGTCTGGTTAAAAAATCGCAAAATCTTATTTTGGGAGGCTTCCTGACCAAAAATTTTACAAAACTACTGGTCGGGGTGATGTTCCCATCAAGTTCAAATTCGTTTTTGCCAATAACTTTGCAGAAAAGTGTTTGATCTGGCAAGATATTTGGACGGACGAAAAATCCCACTTTTTTGTGAAAAACGAGATCATGGACTCCGAAACGTACAAGGAGGAGTGCCTGAAAAATGTTTTTTTTCCTTACATTAGATCTCACAAAGGAACAGTAGGGGAGAGTGGGGATACTTGATCCCCTTTTCTTATTTTCAACATATCTTTTTGGAAAAATTGAGCAACTCGCCGTCTTTGACATTTTCTGACAGCTTGTAACTTCAAGTTTCTATGCTCCAAAATTTAGAACGATACTTGAACCCGTTGATGAACTAGAAGCATTTTCGTGGGAGTAAAAAAATTGCGATTTTTCTGAAGTTAGGGGAGACTTGATCCCCTATTGAAGAAGACTTGATCTTTTATTCAGGAAGCCCTAATCCTTGTATAAAAATCAAACAAAACCCCAAGATAGAATGTTAATTGACTATTTTGGTCATGTTTGTTCTCATTTCACAATGTATAGCAGACATAAGAAGAAAATTCTAGAACTTTGTCTCAACGCTAATAACATTGCATACTTAAAGGCGCTATTTTTTATAATTAAGAGAAAACTAATTATTTTTGCTCTTTTCTTCAGATAATTGTTTGATAAATATTAGTTTCTGGATAAATATAAGTAGTCTTGTAATCAGCAATCATAACGATCAATTCAGAAGAAGAATATGCCGTTTGGAAGGGGGGATCAATTGTACCCAACTCTGGGGGATCAATTGTACCCATAATCAACATTTTAGAAAACTTTTCCTGAAAAAAGTTGAAAGTTTTCGATTGCTTCGAAAAAATGGCATTATGAAGTTCATTTTACGCTCGAACGATTGATACATTGGAACAAATATTTTTTTCATAATTTTCCCATGTAAGGAACATTTTAAAGTGATGAGAAAAGATCTTCAAGTTACATTTTGTGAAATTTTTCAAACAAAGTTCAATTACTCAAACAATTATTTTGTTAAAATTTTGTAAACTACAAGCATTGTTATTTTGCTCATTTTGGCACATTTTTCTAGAACATTTGATCTTTGTAAGACATTCTAGTTTCGAGATATAGCTAAGGAATCAAGTATCCCCAGGGATCAAGTATTCTCATTCTCCCCTAAAGTTTTCGCTAGATTTGGCTAGCTGCCACTACAGCGAAGAGGAACTACAGTGGTATCGGGCCAACTGGTGGATTTTGTCGAAAAGGCGTCAACCCACCCAACTGCCCTCAATTCCGCCCTATCCAAAAAATTTGGGCAATTGTTAATCGGAAGATGAAGAAGAATGGTAGGACGACTCGGGATGCAACAGAGATGAAGAGATTGTGGAACAAAATGGCCGCAGAGGTCGCTGGGGGGTTCAAACTATGATGAGTGGTATTCGACGAAAAGTTCTAAATTTCATCAAAACAACATCAGAATAATTTTTTTTTATTATTTTTCCTTGAAAGTGCAGTAAAAACCCTACAATTTGAGTACAAAACATTTTTATTTCGTTTACATAGCTCCGAGATAGACCCTTTTTAATGTGTCCATATTTGTAGTGATCCATGCTTTATATAATTTTTCTATTCATGACTCCAAGCCAAGAATTGAAAAAAGAGTAAAATCTCATTGGAAATGCTGAAAAGCAATGGGTTGTAACACAATTTTGGTCCCAATTTGAAACCAAGATCCTTATAAGAAAAAAAATTGAAATAAAAATGTTTTCCGAATTCATTGTTTATGTTGATTTCCAGTTTCAACATTCTCCACACAGTTCAACTGGCCTCAAAACTTTTAACCTGAATAGGCGTATCAGGAACCAGATCGATTCATACTAAATTTTGATACCGACGGTATGGTCAGTTTTATTTACGAATTCCCAAGCTGATATTTACATCCAAACGAACGAAGATTATTTTTCTGAAGCGTCAAAGCATTTCAACGACCGGCGATGGCCCCTGTCAGTTGTATGCTGCAGCTGGTATCTAGAAAGTTTTACTTTGTTGGCACTTTGCGGATCTACTTCAGTTGTATATGCCCTATGTAGGAACTTATGTAGATTGTCATACCTACATAGTGGAGTTTTTTTTTGTTTCAGATTCTGTTCTGTCGTAAACTTTGCCGCCGACAGGTCTTGGGCATTGCCAGTTGTATACCATCATAATGCCGAAAACCGGGCACGATGCAAAACAAACTACACAAGCGGGAGTTGACAGTGCAAAAAAGTTGTTCTAGCAATAAATGTGCTATCTTCAAATCTTCAAGTCATCGTTCGAGCTTCACAATTTATGTATGCAGGAGTTTGCTGCTCTATGTTTCAATGCTTAGGCTAGGATATACCCAGCTAAAACTGTCTATGTTGTCGGAAGCTGTGGAAGGATGGAGCAAAAGTTTTCCATCCAACTTTGATCGGTCCGTCCTTACCCTCCCTCAGGGACTGAAATCAACCCACCGTTCGAAATATAATAACGGTAAAAGATACTTTTTAAAATGAATACAACAACATTGTAACATTTCGCAACAAAAATAGAGGTATGGTTTGAGACATGTGGGATAACAACCAAACAACGGGATTGCCGAAAATAAACGCAAAGCTCACAAAAGCCTTGAAGGTTCTTATTATAAAATAGCATAAACAGTAGGAGAGAGTGAGGATTAGAGATGTACCGAATATTCGGTCGGCCGAATATTCGGCGCCGAATATCGCCAAAAAACCGTTAAGCCGAATATTCGGCTCACCGAATAGTTGAGCTAGGTATTCGGCCGAATAATTTATTAAATATCCAAAAGTAATGTTGAAAAACCTTCAAAATCATCAAAAACTTATGGTTTCAGTTAAACATTTTAGATGCATCCGTGAATTTTTCACTGTAGATAGGTTCATACTTTGATTATCGTTTATTCCAAATTTTCTTGACATAAATATCCAGGCTTGTCCATAAACCAAATAAAGAATTCGGGAAAAGTAAAATCAGACCGGGATGGCCACATTTTTTTTAAACTTTTCGGATTTTATCCGGGTTTATTAAGATTTTTTGCTAAATTAAATTTAAAAATATATATATATCTCTTAAAAAATTTAAAATTTTCTGTTACTAAACGACTTTTTGAAGTTAATTTATTCGTTAGATACGATTTGAACACTGCTGTTGTAATTCGACGAAAATTTCTTTTTTTTCTCTTGTATGTTTGAGAATAATGCAAAGTTTCTGCTCAAAATTTCCCTTTTGAATTAAACCCGGCCTTGTGAATACGTATCACAGAAACTATTGAATCCTTAAGGTTAAAGATCATCGTTCTTTTTGGCAACTGTTTTGATGACATTTAGCAAAAATTAGATATTCATTTAATTCGATAAAGAACGCAATTTCAAATAACTAAACACCTGTTTTGACATGTTTGTCCCAGATTTCACTAGAATCCAGTCTCTGTTGAGATAAACGTCCTAGAAGCGACATGTCATCTGATGTCTTTTCAGCCAATGGTAACATTTTGAAATTCAAAGAGACCTCTAATAAATCAGATCTGATACATCTGGTTGGAAATAATCGACTTAAAAACATGAGGGACATTAAGATGATAGAAGACAGAAGATTTCTATTAGAAATAGCAGTAGAAATAGTAGTATTTCTAATGAAAACTCAACAGAATATTCGACCGAATATTCGACCGAATATTCGGCCGAATATTCGTTTGGCCGAATAGTTGAAAAGGTCAATATTCGGTATTCGGCCGTTCGCCGAATACCACTATTCGGTACATCTCTAGTGAGGATACATGATCCCTTGGGATTCTTGATTCCTTAGCTACATATATCTCGTAACTGGAATGTCTTACAAAGATCAAACGTTCTAGAAAAATGTGCCAAATGGAGCAAACCAACAATGCTTCAAGCTGAAAAAAAAGTTAACAAAATAACTGTTTGAGTAATTGAACTTTGTTTAAAAATTTCACAAAATGTGTCTTGAAGATCTTTTTTCATCACTTTAAAATGTTCCTTACATGGAAAAATTACAACAAAAAAATATTTATTCCACTATATTTATCATTCGTGTATTATATGAACTTCGTAATCTCTCAACTTTTTTAGAAAAAGTTTTCTAAAATGTTGATTATGGGTGCATTTCATCCCTAGATTTCAAAACGGTATATTCTTCTTCTGAATGGATCGTGATCATTGCTTATTACGAGATTACTTATATCTTTCCAATAACTAATATTTATTCAAAAACTGTCTGAAGAAAAACGCTTAAATAATTAATTTTCTCTTAACTATAGTAAATAGCGCCTTTAAGTATGCAATGTTATTAGCGTTGAGACAAAGTTATAGAATTTTCTTCCGACAGTTATAAATTGAGAAATGAAAACAAACATGACCAAAATAGTCAGTTGACATTCTATCTTGAGGTTTTGTTTGATTTTTTTTTTCCAAGGATTAGAGCTTCCTGAATGAAGGTTCAAGTCTCCTTCAATAGAGGATCAAGTCTCCCTTAACTTCAAAAATATCGAAATTTTTTTACTCTCACGAAAATGCTTCTAGTTTTTCTACGGTTTCAAATATCATTTAAATTTTTGGAGCAAAGAAACTTGAATTTACATGCTGTCAGAAAATGTAAAAGGGTGTGAGTTACAAAATAAAAAAAAAAAGGTATTAAAATAAATCATATTTCGGAAAAACATTTTCTTCCAGTGCATTGCAACTGCGTTACGATTGCCTACCATTGGTTGCTCGCATCGTCGTGAAAAAGCTCACTTTTGACTTTGACCGACTCGTTGAAACGGGTCGGTTGGGAAACGTTTTATTGACATCTCTGGTGCAGCCATAGAACGACGAACGAATCACGAGGAAGGCTATCGCCAGTTCGTTCGCACACCCGTACGTTCGTTTTCCTGTACGTAAGGATGCTCCCAAAAGATAGTTATGGTAACCAAAACGTGAATTGTGCAACAAACCCGCTCTGCTAGGCTGTACGTTTAGTGTTTCCCCGTGATGGATTTTTTCCTCGTGAGGGAAGACATAAGACTGATGGTGGACCTCAGAGGACTAAAGCGTCAATCGTAAGGACTCCATTTAGGATGCCAACCCTAGAGGAGATCTTGGCGGATTTTCACGGCTCGACATGGATCTCCACCATCGACCTACGAAGTAGGGTAAATGAGCCTAATTTCGCTATATTTTGTCAGGGGTTTTTAGATTTGTTATTATTGCGCCGAATCTTTAATACTTAGATGTACAATTTTTTGGTAACTAAATTCCAATTTTTTTTCTGAACTCTATTTTGGTTTGAAATAATCATTTCAAGCCTTAATTTATGAAAAATATCATGTTTTATAAAGTGTGTCGATGTTCCTAATATGGCACTAATTGTTCCTAATGTTAACATATGGGTGTTCCTAATGTTAACATATGAGGAAAAATGTATCCGCGTACCCAAATATTACACTTTTTGTTCCTGATTTTGCATATGGGTCTGTTTTTTTTCATACTTTAAAAAGAAAAATCTAAAAACTCACATTTTTATTAATATAACAACGTTTTAGGAATATGAATAGGGAAATGAGAACTATTTAAATCCTACACAATATTCCTTTACGCTAGTTTTGAGGAAAATAGTGAATATTGAGCTCATTTAAATTCAAACTTTACCTTTTCCAATGGATACATTTATTATATTTCAAAAAGTAGAAAATTCTACAATGAATGGATATGGATACAAATGGATACAAATAAGTTCAGTTAAACAGAGCATCATGCAACAGCATTGTTAGATGCAACATTTGGGTACCACAACACTTATTTAACTTTTATTTTAATATAATTGATTAAAACTATCATTTAATGATAAAAAAAACGATGATGCCATAGTTTCTCACATCGTGAGAGAATTTTATGAAGTTTTTGAATCTCATAGAAAATTCGAAACATCGAAATTTTTACATTTTTGATGCCGTAAAAAACTTTACACAATGGGACGGATTGACTTAGTGATATTACCTACAAACTTTATATGGAACTTATTATCCTACATCAACACTGTTGGTGTATGAATATTTTTCGAACAATCATTTAATTTTTTAAAATAAATATTTTCAAAATTCCGTTACCAGTCTGGACTAAAATGCATTGTTTTGTCTGGATAGATTTTCGGATAAGAAATTGACAAGACACCTTCTCTTGTCGACGACTAAAACTGAAGAGAATATTTTATTGTCATTTCATTCTGATTACAGTTTTTACCGCGCAAATCTCATCAAATGAACATGAACAATAATTCAATGCACGGGTAACATTATAGCAGCA
Source organism: Uranotaenia lowii (assembly GCF_029784155.1). Classification (NCBI taxonomy): domain Eukaryota; kingdom Metazoa; phylum Arthropoda; class Insecta; order Diptera; family Culicidae; genus Uranotaenia; species Uranotaenia lowii. Next base: position 177,236,870 of record NC_073693.1, read on the forward strand.
GTTCAAACGAAGCAAACAGCTAGCAACAGCTAGTATACATCGAGGCGTTTTCACCATCAACTCAGGGTGACCAATAGTGATGAGATTCATCATGCATCGACATGCAAATCAACGATTCACAGTTTAAATCTTGTTTCCATAAGCTAGAATATGATGTAAAATTTTTGTAGTATTATTTATCCCTAAATGCATCAGCACCCTTCTGCTTTCTTTTAAAAGAAAAAAATATAAACTTTAATTCTAACAAAATCTTAAATAACTGCAGATCGTGCTTTATGCGTAACGACACCACAAATATGTCGAAAACTTTTCAAAATTTTTTGTTTGATTTTTCATTAAGAACAAAGGTTTTTGCAACTTAGATACCCCTTTTTCTTAGTAGGGTGAAAATCGCATGTAATGTAAATTTAAAAATAACTGGTGAAACCAATTATTTTTCTGACTACGTTAATTTGATGTCCCATTAACCTTAAAACTTTTGATGTACAAACGGTAGGATTATCAATGGACATTAGGGTTTAAGAAGCAATTGAAGTTGAAAAGTGTTGCATGTTGCCCCAAAAGACGGTATACAACGTATTTTATTGAGATTTTTTTTTATTTTTCCTTTCGATTCTGTTCTCGTTAAGAAGCTCTCTGTAATTTGATGGTTTCCTTCTCTGTCGCGAAAGGTGCGTTCCTTACAACCATATTTTTTCAACATTTTAAGCTTTGAGATATACCGTCAACTGGGGCAACATGCAACAATTTTCAATTTCAATGGCTTCTAAAAACCTCATGTTCACAGTTAATCAAACCCCTTATGTATCAAAAGTTTTAAGGTTGATGGGACTTCAAATTGGTGTAGTCAGAAAAATTATTAGTTTCTCCTGTTAATTTTTATTTTCATAAAACATGCAATTTTCATCCTCCTCGGAAAATGGGGTAACTTGCAACAAACTTTGTTTTTGATGAAAAATCTTATGAAAACGTATAAAAATGTATAGTTTTTGATACATTTTCGATTATTTAAAGATCATTACGCATGAAAACCCCATTTGCAGTGATTTTTTGTTTTTTGAAAACTTATTTTCACATTTTTTTCTGAAAATAACGGTGCTGCCTACATTTAGGGGTAAAACAATACTACTAAAAATTGTAAAAGCCGAAATCATAAAAAATAATGATTGGATGAAAGGAATTTCAATGTTGACAAACGCCTGATGTAAAAAAAATCATATTCCAGCATATCGAAATGAGATTTATAAGGTTTTTCTTTGATTTGCATTTTGTTGCATTTTACCCCAGACTGGTAACTGAATTATAAAAATATTTATTTAAAAAAAGTGAGCGATCGTTCGAAAAATATTTTTACATCAACAGTGTTGGTATAGGATGAGAAAACCAGTTTAAAGTTTGTAGGTGATATTATTAAGCCAATCCGTTATACTGGGTAAAGTTTTTTTCGGCATCGAAAAATGTTAAAAATTGTACATTTATTGTTCGATTTTTCAAATTTTATATGCAAATCAAAAACTTGAAAAAACTATCTAAGGAAGCAAGAAATTATGTCATCATCATTTTGTAATCATTAAAAGATATCTTTATCACATTATAATAAATTAAAAATTGAATCAGTGTGGTGTTATATAAATGTTGCATCTAACCCCGCTGTTGCATGATGCCCCGTTTGACGGTACTGAAGTAAAAAAATCATGTTTAATTAGCTCAAAACAGTTTATTTTAACAGATCGTTGAAAATTTTGTTAAAACACAATTCTTTCAATCAAATTTATTTCAAATACATTCTATGACTTGATATGGTTTGGAAAACTTTGACTATGTCCATAATTAGGAACACTCTGAAAATAGTGTTCCTAATTGTGGACACATGCTTTTTTAAGTTTTTACACGAACAAAACATCGTTCTAACATACTTATTACTTAAATCATGATAAAAAACAATCCGTCAAAAAATTTCAAAAAAATCGGTTGATAAATTAAGCTTTAATCATATATATCTAAACAGGTGTTTTTTAAGTAATTTGCTAATACTTCCATTCAATTTGGACATACTAGGAAACAATCCGGATTTTACGAAAAATCTTGTGAATTAGAAAGCTAATTTGTTTGTAAAATGAAAGATCACATGATCCTTTACATTATTATTTTTTTGATAATTGTGATAAGTGAAAAATAACGTCAAAAACAGGCAAAATCGAACAGTATGTTAACATTAGGTTTAATGCCACATTAGGAACACTTACCCTACGTTCTTTCACGTGGAGCTAGCGGAAGAGTCACGGCACATTACCAATTTTTTCGCGGGAAATGGCACGTTCCAGATTAAAATGTTGCAGATTAAAATGAAACCTTTCAGGAAATTCTCCAGAGAAGAGTTCTCGCCGGATGTCAGGACGATCACAATTATTTGGACGACAAAATCGTCCACGGGAAAACCAAAGCTTAGCACGAGCAGAATTTGCAAGAAGTTCTATTCAGATTAACCTTCCAAAGCCGTTCGCAAAATATCCGTTTCGTTGAAATTTGAGTTGTAGTTTGATTTCGTTCTCCTGGCTGTAAATGTTAACCGATTTTGATGATATTATATTCATTGTGTAGGTAATTTATTCTTATTACTCAATATTCCAAAATAAATACGATATGTATTACCAGGTTATCAGAAACTGGTTCAGAAAGTAAAAAGTCTGAAAAATCAATTTTATTTTTAAAATACTCATAACTTCTGACAGCTTTTCTCTATTTAAGTGTTTAATTGATGTTTGAAATTGTCAAAAATCCATCTATCCGACAATGTATAATATACATTGTATAGGTATGTAGGGGTCCAATGAAAATTTCTACCGCTATCTCAGATCTTCCGGTAGAAAAAAATCTTACTTAAAAAAACGACATCCAATTATGGCTTTTCTTAGCTGTATTTCATTTCCCAATAAACAGATTTTCAAAACTCAAATTTTAATTTTTTGTCGTTAATTTGATCATTATTTTCATAGAACATACTTGGTCTGTCAAAATTCCCAGTTCTTCAGTATATTGGAATGATGATAAAGAGGTTTAAAATGTGCGCTTCGGGTCATATTGACCCGAACAGCTTTGGAGGGTTAAGGATGCATCGAGTTAGCATAAACGAAGAAAAGTGCATTTTAAGCAAGCAGTCGGTAAAGTTTCTTGGCTTCAACCTCGCATATGACGGTTTGCACGTGGAGGAAGAAAAGCTGAAAGCAATAAAAGATTTTCGCAGGCCCGAGTCCCAACTCGAGGATAAGAGTTTTCTGGGACTCATTAATTTTTCGGAGAAGTGCCGCAGAAAAGGAGTTCTCATTGGGTTAGATCGGTACGTCGGACGACACGGAGCTCTACGTAGACGGCTTGGGAGCCGTACTCGTCCAGTTTAACAATGAAAAGATTCGAAGGATTATCCGCAAGCGGAAAATACGACAGAATGCATAGTTATTACGAATTGAACTGAAATGAAACTGAGTTCTATTGCCTATTTGTAGGCGTTTTACCTTTAACAACTTCGAAAAGTGTGTTTTGAAAAGTGATATTTTCAATAAATTTGATAAAAGCTAATTATTTTTGCCGCAGTATGGTTAAAATACTAAAATATCAAGAAGGGAAAAACAACTGCAGAGAAATGCTTCGAATATTGTTACATTAAATCATGAACGCAAAAGTCAACCTTCATCCGCAGTTTTCAATTAGACACATGAGTGAAGCAATTACCTACTTTGCTTTACCGAAATCGATCAATAATTATGATATATTGCAGGAAAAATATTAGATTGATAAATGTAGGATTTCTCATTCAAGACGGCAAGGTATAATAGTCAAACGTTCATACGAAAAACTGAGCCTTATTTTTTTCATTAAGAGGCTACACTAACCACAAAATAGGTTTATTGAAATCGTTTTCACGCTTTCCGAACCACTGTTGTCGAAGAACCCAATCACTATTTATTATTTTTAAAGATGAATCCTTTTATATCCTTTTTCGATACGTGAGTTTAAAACACTACCCCAGGGTTCTTATGAATAATTTGCGTGGTTTTATCAATCATCATCATAATAAACCATACCAGGTGAGAACGCCATAATAGAATTCTTAGCCTGAAGGTTTTTTTACGTGGGTTCAGATAGTGAAGGTTAATGATGGTGCGGATTTTCTGCGGCGTATCATTGCACTACTTTCAAAGGATGATAAATCTATCCCTGCTAAAGATGTCATGACGTTAGCAAAGTACAAAACACGTCTGAGAATATCATTTGCAGTGCCAGAGAACAAGCACTATGTAAACTGAACTAGAAAACAAACAAATGCAACTTGTTCATCTCAGGCCACCCAAAACGATGCTGGCATTGAGTATACACATTGTTAAGTTTACTATTTATTCAAGAGGAGTTGTGCTTACAAAACCACTCATGTTTCCCGTTGTTTGAATATCCTTCTCATCCTCCCTTGAAACAATAGCACAACATCAATGCCAAAAAACAATACAACTTCATCTTCGGAAGAGAGCAGCCGAGAAAATCGAGTCACAAAGAATATAAAAAAAGGAACATCGATGCTTAGAAACGAAACTTCATCAACAGAAAGCCGAGGCTAATACTAATATTTCCCAGTGATTGTATGCTGGTGTGATGGCATACAACACCAGACGACCGAAAGGTGGCAGACGGATGCTTGGGGAAAGATGTCTTTTCGTTTTTGGATGATAGAACCCCACCCTCAATCTCGCCGTTTGCCTTTTGCTTTCCTTCGCTTTTCATCACTGACTGGTTGGGCAAAAATGCTGTTTACCAGCAATGGGAAAAACGGAGATTTACAAACGACACAATCATTCGTACATTTGCTGCCAGGATGCTGACGAATTACGTGCCGGTTGATGATGTGGTTTGTGGTTTTGCTTCACGTCGACGTCGTTAATACCGAACCTGGCCTCCGGTTTCCCCAAATGTGTGGTATAGATGCTTCCCGAGCATTGATGATTCTCTCAGATATTGTATTTACTTTCATTCCGTTTGTTGTCTGTGCTGTGTACATTTCCCTTCTGAGCTCAATGAATTCAAATGCACCCGAGCTACAGCAGTTCATTGTGGTTGCTTCTCGTAGCATAAAGGTAATATTTATAATCTTTTTTTTTCTTTTAATTTGTGAGCCAGCTTCATCTCAGGAATGAGACTTCTTGAATTCTAGGAAGGATTTTTTTTTAAACAATTTTAATCCGCCACCAGCACACCACGAAGCCGGTAGAAGTCAGAAGTCAGAAGGAAATGTAGAAAAATCAATGTTGTTTGTTTTTTTAATTCGAGAACAGGAAAGGATTCTAACTTGGTTTAAAAGTCTTCGAGAAATAATATAAAAAAAAACCGAATATTGAGATTTTTATTATACAAAGTATGGATCTGATGATTCTTCTTAGAAAATAGTTGATTCAACTTGAGTGGTTGATATTCAAAGTTGTTTTTGTAAGATTTGGTATGTCTATCGTTTGTTTCCGGAAAATGTAGGTAAAGAAACAGTTTACACAGGTATTTCTGGTCAAAATCATCGAAAGAGTTAGTTTTTTTTTTCAAAAATTATCCTATGACCGACACGTTATCCAAACATACAGGAGAATTGTGCCAAAACTACACAGCTTTAAAGTTTTTGAAGTTTTGGTTCAAAATGACTTAACACTAGACATACCGGAGCGGTGCAAATGCCGTATTTTGAACTTCAAACGATTATTTCGTCTAATATAATTATTCTTTCGCAAATTTTATTACAGGCCTATTTTATTTTCAATTTGCACGTATTTTTTTAGATTTCAAATAACATATGTAAAAAAAGACTGAGTCGATTTGAGGTTAATTTTGAATTTCTCTAATCTTGTGGTCGAAAAAGCTTCGTTTTTGTTCAAAACTCAAACATGATTTTTGCAGAATTTATAAGTAACGTTTACATGAGTAAATTTAAACTTCTAGGTTTAAGTGGGAAAATTTAATATTTAGTACTGAAAAACCAACATCGTTTTTATTCTTCTTTGAAACCGAGCATGCAAATGCTGTTTGTGCAAATTTATAAATTCTTTAAAGAAAATTTTCCGCTGAACAACTTTGTTCGATTCCGTGTTTTCGTATGTTATTAGTCAAACAAGTTATTATGTGTTGAATGGAGCATTAAACTGAGTCGATTTGGGGTCATTTTGAAATTTCTCAAACCCTGGGATCTAAAAAGCTTCGTCTTGGTCCAAATCTCATCCATGATTTTTTTGCAAAATTTTTAACTAACAAATATTTCTTACTAAAAAATAACATCATTTCTGTTACGTCTGTGGAACCGAGCCAGCTGATGGTTTTTATGCCAATATATAAAATTCCTAAAGGAAATTTTCCGCTGAACAACTTTGTCGTATCTTATTAGGAAAAAAAGTTATTAGCTGATTAACAGGGGTATGTCTCTTCGCACTGATAAACAATAAATTCAATTGACATCCCTGCATGGTGCCTATCGAGGTATGGTGGTGTGCGACTACTTTCCATGCAAAACTTCGCGAGGCGCAAGCAGTGATGTCAATTGAATTTATTGTTAATCAATGCGAAAAGACGATAAGATACGAAGTTACGGTCTTCGACAAAGTTGTTCAGCGGAAAATTTCCTTTAGGAATTTCATAAATTGGCACAAAAACCATCAGCTGGCTCGGTTCCACAGACGTAACAAAAATGATGTTAATTTTTCAGTACAAAATATTGAATTTTCCCATACAAACCTAAAAGTTCAAATTTACTGATGGAAACGTAAGTTAAAAATTTTGCAAAAAATCGTGGATGAGTTTTGGACCAAGACGAAGCTTTTTAGGCCCCAGGGTTTGAGAAGATCCAAAATGACCCCAAATCGACTCAGTTTAATGAGGCATGCCTTTTGGCATTGAAAAAAATAAATTGACAGCATTGCTAGATGCCTAGCTAGGTTTTGCATGACAATTTTTTATGCAATACTCTGCGAAGCTTCTTAGACCTCAGAAATTAAAAATAAACTCAAAACGACTCAGCCTAATGTCAAACACATCTTCTGCTAAGACTCACTTGTTTCTCTACTATTTTTCACCAAGTTCATAATTTTAGAAAACTTGTAACTCATGCCATTTGCGTCATTTTTGTAATTTTTGTTATTTTTTGTAATTTTTGTAATTTTTGTAAAATTTGTAATTTTTGTAATTTTTGTAATTTTTGTTATTTTTTGTAATTTTTGTAATTTTTGTAATTTTTGTAATTTTTGTAACTTTTGTAAATTTTGTAATTTTTGTAGTTTTTGTAATTTTTGTAATTTTTGTAATTTTTGTAATTTTTGTAATTTTTGTAATTTTTTAATTTTTGTAATTTTTGTAATTTTTGTAATTTTTGTAATTTTTGTAATTTTTGTAATTTTTGTAATTTTTGTAATTTTTGTAATTTTTGTAATTTTTGTAATTTTTGTAATTTTTGTAATTTTTGTAATTTTTGTAATTTTTGTAATTTTTGTAATTTTTGTAATTTTTGTAATTTTTGTAATTTTTGTAATTTTTGTAATTTTTGTAATTTTTGTAATTTTTGTAATTTTTGTAATTTTTGTAATTTTTGTAATTTTTGTAATTTTTGTAATTTTTGTAATTTTTGTAATTTTTGTAATTTTTGTAATTTTTGTAATTTTTGTAATTTTTGTAATTTTTGTAATTTTTGTAATTTTTGTAATTTTTGTAATTTTTGTAATTTTTGTAATTTTTGTAATTTTTGTGATTTTTGTAATTTTTGTAATTTTTGTAATTTTTGTAATTTTTGTAATTTTTGTAATTTTTGTAATTTTTTTAATTTTTGTAATTTTTGTAATTTTTGTAATTTTTGTAATTTTTTGTAATTTTTGTAATTTTTGTAATTTTTGTAATTTTTGTAATTTTTGTAATTTTTGTGATTTTTGTAATTTTTGTAATTTTTGTAATTTTTGTAATTTTTGTAATTTTTGTAATTTTTGTAATTTTTGTAATTTTTTTAATTTTTGTAATTTTTGTAATTTTTGTAATTTTTGTAATTTTTGTAATTTTTGTAATTTTTGTAATTTTTGTAATTTTTGTCATTTTTGTAATTTTTGTAATTTTTGTAATTTTTGTAATTTTTGTAATTTTTGTAATTTTTGTAATTTTTGTAATTTTTGTAATTTTTGTAATTTTTGTAATTTTTGTAATTTTTGTAATTTTTGTAATTTTTGTAATTTTTGTAATTTTTGTAATTTTTGTAATTTTTGTAATTTTTGTAATTTTTGTAATTTTTGTAATTTTTGAAAATTTTTGTAATTTTTGTAATTTTTGTAATTTTTGTAATTTTTGTAATTTTTGTAATTTTTGTAATTTTTGTAATTTTTGTAATTTTTGTAATTTTTGTAATTTTTGTAATTTTTGTAATTTTTGTAATTTTTGTAATTTTTGTAATTTTTGTAATTTTTGTAATTTTTGTAATTTTTATAATTTTTGTAATTTTTGTAATTTTTTAATTTTTTTAATTGTTGTAATTTTTGTAGTTTTTGAAATTTTTGAAATTTTTGTAATTTTTGTCGTTTTCGTCATTTTCGTCATTTTTGTCATTTTTGTCATTTTTGTCATTTTTGTCATTTTTGTCATTTTTTCATTTTTGTCATTTTTGTCGTTTTTGTCATTTTTGTCATTTTTGTCATTTTTGTCATTTTTGTCATTTTTGTCATTTTTGTCATTTTTGTCATTTTTGTCATTTTTGTCATTTTTGTCATTTTTGTCATTTTTGTCATTTTTGTAATTTTTGTCATTTTTGTCATTTTTGTCATTTTTGTCATTTTTGTCATTTTTGTCATTTTTGTCATTTTTGTCATTTTTGTCATTTTTGTCATTTTTGTCATTTTTGTTATTTTTGTCATTTTTGTCATTTTTGTCATTTTTGTCATTTTTGTCATTTTTGTCATTTTTGTCATTTTTGTCATTTTTGTCATTTTTGTCATTTTTGTCATTTTTGTCATTTTTGTCATTTTTGTCATTTTTGTCATTTTTGTCATTTTTGTCATTTTTGTCATTTTTGTCATTTTTGTCATTTTTGTCATTTTTGTCATTTTTGTCATTTTTGTCATTTTTGTCATTTTTGTCATTTTTGTCATTTTTGTCATTTTTGTCATTTTTGTCATTTTTGTCATTTTTGTCATTTTTGTCATTTTTGTCATTTTTGTCATTTTTGTCATTTTTGTCATTTTTGTCATTTTTGTCATTTTTGTCATTTTTGTCATTTTTGTCATTTTTGTCATTTTTGTCATTTTTGTCATTTTTGTCATTTTTGTCATTTTTGTCATTTTTGTCATTTTTGTCATTTTTGTCATTTTTGTCATTTTTGTCATTTTTGTCATTTTTGTCATTTTTGTCATTTTTGTCATTTTTGTCATTTTTGTCATTTTTGTCATTTTTGTCATTTTTGTCATTTTTGTCATTTTTGTCATTTTTGTCATTTTTGTCATTTTTGTCATTTTTGTCATTTTTGTCATTTTTGTCATTTTTGTCATTTTTGTCATTTTTGTCATTTTTGTCATTTTTGTCATTTTTGTCATTTTTGTCATTTTTGTCATTTTTGTCATTTTTGTCATTTTTGTCATTTTTGTCATTTTTGTCATTTTTGTCATTTTTGTCATTTTTGTCATTTTTGTCATTTTTGTCATTTTTGTCATTTTTGTCATTTTTGTAATTTTTGTAATTTTTGTAATTTTTGTTATTTTTGTAATTTTTGTAATTTTTGTAATGTTTGTAAATTTTGTAATTTTTGTAATTTTTGTCATTTTTGTAATTTTTGTAATTTTTGTAATTTTTGTAATTTTTGTAATTTTTGTAATTTTTGTAATTTTTGTAATTTTTTTAATTGTTGTAATTATTGTAGTTTTTGAAATTTTTGTAATTTTTGTCGTTTTCGTCATTTTCGTCATTTTCGTCATTTTTGTCATTTTTGTCATTTTTTCATTTTTGTGATTTTTGTCATTTTTGTAATTTTTATAATTTTTGTAATTTTTGTAATTTTTTAATTTTTTTAATTGTTGTAATTTTTGTAGTTTTTGAAATTTTTGTAATTTTTGTCGTTTTCGTCATTTTCGTCATTTTTGTCATTTTTGTCATTTTTGTCATTTTTTCATTTTTGTCATTTTTGTCGTTTTTGTCATTTTTGTCATTTTTGTCATTTTTGTCATTTTTGTCATTTTTGTCATTTTTGTCATTTTTGTCATTTTTGTCATTTTTGTCATTTTTGTCATTTTTGTCATTTTTGTCATTTTTGTCATTTTTGTCATTTTTGTCATTTTTGTCATTTTTGTCATTTTTGTTATTTTTGTCATTTTTGTCATTTTTGTCATTTTTGTCATTTTTGTCATTTTGGTCATTTTTGTCATTTTTGTCATTTTTGTCATTTTTGTCATTTTTGTCATTTTTGTCATTTTTGTCATTTTTGTCATTTTTGTCATTTTTGTCATTTTTGTCATTTTTGTCATTTTTGTCATTTTTGTCATTTTTGTCATTTTTGTCATTTTTGTCATTTTTGTCATTTTTGTCATTTTTGTCAGTTTTGTCATTTTTGTCATTTTTGTCATTTTTGTCATTTTTGTCATTTTTGTCATTTTTGTCATTTTTGTCATTTTTGTCATTTTTGTCATTTTTGTCATTTTTGTCATTTTTGTCATTTTTGTCATTTTTGTCATTTTTGTCATTTTTGTCATTTTTGTCATTTTTGTCATTTTTGTCATTTTTGTCATTTTTGTCATTTTTGTCATTTTTGTCATTTTTGTCATTTTTGTCATTTTTGTCATTTTTGTCATTTTTGTCATTTTTGTCATTTTTGTCATTTTTGTCATTTTTGTCATTTTTGTCATTTTTGTCATTTTTGTCATTTTTGTCATTTTTGTCATTTTTGTCATTTTTGTCATTTTTGTCATTTTTGTCATTTTTCATTTTTATCGTTTTTTTCATTTATGTCATTTTTGTCATTTTTGTCATTTTTGTCATTTTTGTCATTTTTGTCATTTTTGTCATTTTTGCCTTTTTTTTCATTTTTGTCTTAATTTTTTTTTTGTCATTTTTGTCATTTTTGTCATTTTTGTCATTTTTGTCATTTTTGTCATTTTTGTCATTTTTGTCATTTTTGTCATTTTTGTCATTTTTGTCATTTTTGTCATTTTTGTCATTTTTGTCATTTTTGTCATTTTTGTCATTTTTGTCATTTTTGTCATTTTTGTCATTTTTGTAATTTTTGTCATTTTTGTCATTTTTGTCATTTTTGTCATTTTTGTCATTTTTGTCATTTTTGTCATTTTTGTCATTTTTGTCATTTTTGTCATTTTTGTCATTTTTGTCATTTTTGTCATTTTTGTCATTTTTGTCATTTTTGTCATTTTTGTCATTTTTGTCATTTTTGTCATTTTTCATTTTTATCGTTTTTTTCATTTATGTCATTTTTGTCATTTTTGTCATTTTTGTCATTTTTGTCATTTTTGCCTTTTTTTTCATTTTTGTCATTTTTGTCATTTTTGTCATTTTTGTCATTTTTGGCATTTTTGTCATTTTTGTCATTTTTGTCATTTTTGTCATTTTTGTCATTTTTGTCATTTTTGTCATTTTTGTCATTTTTGTCATTTTTGACATTTTTGTCATTTTTGTCATTTTTGTCATTTTTGTCATTTTTGTCATTTTTGTCATTTTTGTCATTTTTGTCATTTTTGTCATTTTTGTCATTTTTGTCATTTTTGTCATTTTTGTCATTTTTGTCATTTTTGTCATTTTTGTCATTTTTGTCATTTTTGTCATTTTTGTCATTTTTGTCATTTTTGTCATTTTTGTCATTTTTGTCATTTTTGTCATTTTTGTCATTTTTGTCATTTTTGTCATTTTTGTCATTTTTGTCATTTTTGTCATTTTTGTCATTTTTGTCATTTTTGTCATTTTTGTCATTTTTGTCATTTTTGTCATTTTTGTCATTTTTGTCATTTTTGTCATTTTTGTCATTTTTGTCATTTTTGTCATTTTTGTCATTTTTGTCATTTTTGTCATTTTTGTCATTTTGTCATTTTTTTCATTTTTTTCATTTTTGTCATTTTTGTCATTTTTGTCATTTTTGTCTTTTTTTTCATTTTTTTCATTTTTGTCATTTTTGTCATTTTTGTCATTTTTGTCATTTTTGTCATTTTTGTCATTTTTGTCATTTTTGTCATTTTTGTCATTTTTGTCATTTTTGTCATTTTTGTCATTTTTGTCATTTTTGTCATTTTTGTCATTTTTGTCATTTTTGTCATTTTTGTCATTTTTGTCATTTTTGTCATTTTTGTCATTTTTGTCATTTTTGTCATTTTTGTCATTTTTGTCATTTTTGTCATTTTTGTCATTTTTGTCATTTTTGTCATTTTTGTCATTTTTGTCATTTTTGTCATTTTTGTCATTTTTGTCATTTTTGTCATTTTTGTCATTTTTGTCATTTTTGTCATTTTTGTCATTTTTGTCATTTTTGTCATTTTTGTCATTTTTGTCATTTTTGTCATTTTTGTCATTTTTGTCATTTTTGTCATTTTTGTCATTTTTGTCATTTTTGTCATTTTTGTCATTTTTGTCATTTTTGTCATTTTTGTCATTTTTGTCATTTTTGTCATTTTTGTCATTTTTGTCATTTTTCATTTTTATCGTTTTTTTCATTTATGTCATTTTTGTCATTTTTGTCATTTTTGTCATTTTTGTCATTTTTGTCATTTTTGTCATTTTTGTCATTTTTGTCATTTTTGTCATTTTTGTCATTTATGTCATTTTTGTCATTTTTGTCATTTTTGTCATTTTTGCCTTTTTTTTTTTCATTTTTGTCATTTTTGTCATTTTTGTCATTTTTGTCATTTTTGTCATTTTTGTCATTTTTGTCATTTTTGTCATTTTTGTCATTTTTGTCATTTTTGTCATTTTTGTCATTTTTGTCATTTTTGTCATTTTTGTCATTTTTGTCATTTTTGTCATTTTTGTCATTTTTGTCATTTTTGTCATTTTTGTCATTTTTGTCATTTTTGTCATTTTTGTCATTTTTGTCATTTTTGTCATTTTTGTCATTTTTGTCATTTTTGTCATTTTTGTCATTTTTGTAGCGTTATAATTGATTTGTGTTATTTGTCATTGAATTAATTTTTTCTATTTTTTATTTAAAAAAAAGTATAATAAACCTTAGATTTCTTCGAAATATTCAAGCGATTTAGGATCTCAAGGGTTGGATCGTTTTGTAATTTATTTTCAATCAATTAGGTTCCAATAGACGACTTTTGCCAAAAATATTTTTCGAGATAACATGATTTTGATATACTTCTTCATGAAATAAATCAATAAATACAAACAAACTTTATTTGTAGGTGGTAAACATGATATTCGTATGAAAACATTCGCCCAAAATTTTACAGAAATTGAAGTTTCATCCCTTAGGAAACTTTTGATCCATTCCAAAGATTTAAAGAAAACATTTTTGATGTTTTGCACTAAGCGATATGAAATCTATAAAAAAAATTCTAACAAAAACGTGGACTTCATTCTATGAATGAGAAACTTTTCAGGAAAAAAAGTTTCTTCAAAAGAGCCGAATTTGTCACGTAACTTGTTCCTTAATATCATATCCAGAAAAGAAAAGAGGAAACAAATGCGCTGATCATTATTTTGTAGAGCATCAACCGAAAAACAAAGAAATGGAAGAAAAAGTGCCAACTTGACATGTCACCATAATTAAGCGTCAAGTTGAGAGTGCGCGAAGCATTTCAAATCATTCTTGATGGTTTTCGCCGAGCAAAAATATATAACTGTGAAGGAAAAAGAAATAACGAAAGAAAAAATTCTGTCCAACAATATCAAGGCTATGGTAATATATTCCGGGGCTAAAAGACCCTTTCAGATGCTAATAAATTCGTCTGCACGTCTTTCAGCGGAATAGGATTGCTCTTTTACTAAATGGCGATCCTTTGATGACCAGTTGCCGAATGATGAACAGGATGCTCCACGTGATGAGTGAACCGAAAAGAAAATTGTATTACAGGGCATCATGCGAAATTCAAAAACAAAAATTGTTCTGCTAACGCCACAATTTCAACTTTCAGTCTGTATTCAACACAATATGCAAAGCTTTGGTATCTTTTTTTTTATTTTTATTTCAAACAACTTATTCAAGCAGGTTCTTTCTGTCTCATTTCCACCTTGAAGGCCAGATGAATAATCATGGTTTACAACTTGGTGAAATATGTACCTAACAGCCAAAAAGCGTTTTCGTGTAAGCACGACCAGTAGCTTAAGTTATACCGCCACAAGGAGCGAAGCAGACGCGTGGTTGTTATCCTTTTTTATTTTACGAACACTCACCGGAAGACCCGGACCAATATCTCCATTATGGCCCCATCGTTCGCCTGGCCGAGAAACGAGAAGGATGATTTGTCGAAATAAAATGAGTGACTTGATATTTTTCCGGCATGGATCAACCCGGACCTTCTTCGTATTTCTTGTGCGCTTTGCCAACCCCCGTGTATCCAATATTTTGTCATAATTCGTTTTTATTCTGTAATAAATTATGATGAAAATTTACGAGTCACGTCCTTACCACCAGCCAGCCCAACTCAAGAGGGATGAAGATGATGAGGATGGACTCTTGGCACAAATGAGTGCTACATCTTTAGCAGGTATCGTATTTATTTTATCTGTTAGTTAGAATTTCAAACGTTCGTTGGAAGTTATGAAGTAATTCGCAACTAAAAACATTCAACATTGAATCATTAATTTTTTCAATCCTAAATGCCTCCGGAAAACAGATCCATTTACTTGTCTTGCCCCCGTTTGCTGCTCTAATCAACGTCAATTAAGCTGAAAAAGTAGTCGCTGCCTCGAAGCTGAGCTACTCTGAATCTGAATAATTTCCAACGTTTCAATTAAAACCAATTAGCAGTTTATCCTGAGCGCTTATCACTGAGCTGCGTGGCACATCTGACCGAACGCACCGATAAAACTGTCGTCCTTTTACTACAGAGAAGATAATGTAAGTTTGGCTTTGATTCGATCCTTTTCACTGACACCTGTCTGTTACCAAATCGTGCGAATTCATGAGCCTGTCTAAAAATACAAATGGAAAAGTGATGTTAAACTAATCGGTTCGTTTCCATTGAGACACCTTTGCCTCTATGAGGTTACATTTCTAGGTATTTTACTTTGCCTTAGAAATTTTTCAATTGTCAATGTAAATTCATTTCTAAAAATGAGCCATTGCTACGCTACACAGATTTATTTATGAACGCATCTGTCCTTTGCTTCCGTTTCAAGATTCACTAAGTTTTTGAAAAAGTAGAATTTGTCAATCAAACTTGTGAATAATTTTTCAATGATCTTATTGAAAATCGGAAGCCATAATATTTTCGATCAACTCAAAGAAACGATTATATTCATTGAATTTCATTAGCATCATTTCTGGGGATTCCGATTACGGGCTTGTGATAAAGCTCAGTTGACAGAAAACTTGATTGATGAGCCGATGTTTATTAGTTCGAGCCCAAGAGTAAATATCGAACAAAGATCTACCAGGTAAGTTTCTTAATGACTATCCGTCAACTGTGTGTTAAAAGTGTTAACTATTTTCGAAACACAAAAAAAAATCCCGACTATCTTTAGTATATGACGCAGATCACCCCTAAAACATGTCTTGAACACACTTTTTTTAAATGTGCCACAATTTCACGCTTTTCAGATTCATATTTATTTATTTTTTCTTCAAGTAGAAATTTATAGAAATTTTCACGGCACCATGAGTTTTCAGTATTTGTAGTATTTTCAAACTACATATCTCTAAGTATGGAATTGAGTAATTTTTATAATGCTACAGTTTTTAACGCAGTATTTTGAAGACCTTTAAATTTCGGAATGATGAATTCTTTCAATTTGTGTAAAAATTAAATATAGTTTCCTGTCCCTCTTTACCCCGTTCCACAGAACTGATAAAAGGCTTTCAGGATGGACCTGTACTGCCTTTCAAAGCAAAATTTTCTCAAGTTTCAATTGCACACTCCTGATCTTTTGGCGTCTAATAAACATGTTTCGAAATTTATTCTTTCGATTTTGGATTAATAATATTATTTTGTGCAAAAATTACGCTTTCATTAATTTTCACGAGGATATTTATCTAAAAATGAGAGAAGATTCCAAAATGTCAGGAAAATGAAAATACGCATGACACTTATGCGACAACGGCTTCATACAACCCTTTTAAACGCAATTTTATAGAATTACAAATCAAAACCTTTTTTCAGGAATTGCAATGACGGTAGGATTTTTTAACAGTGTGAGTTCAAAATGCAACAATTCGGATAAGAACATACATATTATACATTCCAAACTAGCCTTATCTTATTTTACCAAGTCAAAAATTGCGTGAAATTAGCCTTTGGGAATTATAATGCTCATAATTTTCTTGAATCATTCGTTAAAATAGTCGATTGATGAATAGCGATTGCATAACTTCCGGGCGCAATATGTCTCCTTTTACAATACATGGGAAATCAAAATGCGTTTCTTATTCTACCGTCAGAATTGTTAACTGTTGATTAAAAACTCCAAAATCAGATCTTAGATTTCAATTGAAAAGTACCAACGTGTTGCATGAAATGGTCTCCTCACATCGAAAACGCAATTACAAGAATCTCTTGCTTATCCTTCTAAACACAACACCACGGGGTAAACTAAAATCGGCATAAAACCAAATCCAACAATTATTTCAACTTACTACAGGGTCCGGCAATTGAAGTGCTACATTGAAATAAACATATAAATTGATCAAAACAACAACTTTTTTATTTCAAATTCATTCAATTTCTCTTGAAAACAAATTACATTTTCAAAATTCACTGGTTAAGTTCGATTTGTTCGCCCTTGAGTTTAACCACTCGCAGACGGTCGAGGAACGCATCGTATGAGGGCCGCAGCTGTTTTTGTGGTATTATATCCCAGGCTGCCACGAGATGTCGCTTCAGGACCTCCACACCGTCATGTTTCTTAGAGCAGATTTCGGTCTTCAACATACTCCAAACAGCGAAGTCCATAGGGTTCAGGTATGGCGAACTCGCCGGCCATTCGTGGCTCAAAATGAACCCTGGTAAATGTTGCGCAATCCAAAGTTGGTTTTCTTCGCTTTGTGAGCACGTGCCGAGTTCTGTTGGAAAACCCAATCCCTGGAACCAAAATATGGACGTGCCCACTGTTCGACGACATTCTGTAGAACTAGTTCCCGATATGTATTTTGGTTGATCTTCACTCCTTCAGGTACAAAAACCAGCGGAGTCCGGCCATCACGGGTGATTCCGGCCCAAACCATCACCGATGTTGCTTTCTGTCGCCGGGTGGCCGTCAGCAAGTCGGCATGGCTTCGGGATCTGTCTGGCAACCAAACTCTGTCGTTCTGCTTTTTCACGAATTGCTGTACGATGAAGAGTTTCGTCGGTAAACACGCTATCACGAAAATTAAGAATTCACGATCACGAACTCTCGACACCCCATCTGGAGTACCGCAGGGAAGTCACCTTGGACACCTTCTGTACGCGGTTTTCGTGAATGACCTATGTAAAACTTTTCAATCCGATACTCTGCTTTATGCTGATGACCTGAAGCTGTTTTGGAAGATTATCAGTGCTGTTGACTGACTTGCCTTACAAAAGTTCCACACTCTCCCTTCAAATTTTCGCAAGTAAAGACGCCTTCTACGGAAGTAGAATTAGATACAAACAATTTTGAAGCAGATGCACTATCAAAAATTTCTTCCGAAAGACAAAGTGCGACTGAAATTTTGATTTATTGTCAAAATTTCAATCGCATGAAAAGCTCAGCCAAAATGAAGTATATTTATAAAAATGCATTAAGCTCGTCCTTCTTAGTCATTCTAGCAACTGAGACTAGCTGGGATGAAAACGTTCGCAGTGAAGAAATTTTTGGAAGGGCATATAACGTATTCAGAGACGACAGAAATTTTCAAATGTCTCAGAAGAAGTCAGGTGGCGGAGTTCTTATAGTCATTTCTAATAGCTTTAATTCTGAAATAATTCCAACCCAAAAATTCAATTAATTTGAGCAGGTTTGGGTGAAGGCACACATAGCAGGTGAAACACACGTATTTGCCTCAGTTTATTTTCCACCAGACCATGCTCATAAAAATACTTATGAAAAATTCCTCATCACTGCAGAAGAGGTAATATCCCATCTATTTGCCGAGGTTAAAATTCATATCTATGGGGATTTCAATTAACGCCACGCTGACTTCATCGAGGACTCTGAAAATGAAAGCATATTACTCCCAGTCGTTGGGGACAATGAAACTTTGCAGTTCATTTTTAACAATATTGCTAATTTAGCATTGAATCAAATTAATCACATAAAAAACCAGCAAAATTGCTATTTAGACCTTTTACTAACAAACATTTATGAAGATTTTTGCGTAATTGAAGCGCAAAACCCTTTATGGAAAACGAGGCGTTTCATACGGCGATTGAATATTCCATATTTATACATGAGCATCAAAGACCCAACGACTGCAAATATGAAGAAGTCTTTGAATACCAATCTGCAAATTATGAAAACATTAAGAATAGATTAAACAGTGTCAATTGGCAAGAAATTTTTAGGAATGAAGGAAATGTGGAAACTGCTGTTGACAAAATTTTTACAAAATTTAATTTGGAATTATCTCACAAGAAACACCATTGAAGAAAAGAAGACGTCACCGAAACTCTAAGTACCCGGTCTGGTTCAATAGACAAATCATGAACTTAAAGAATTGGAAACAAAAAAAACGTCATCAGCGGATTAGAAGACTGGTGCCGCTTAAATGGCATGAAGACAAACGCCAAAAAATGTAAGACAGTCAACTTCACTCGTGCACGAAACACAGTAACTTCAAATATCAACTCTCTGGATCAACATTGGAGAAAGTCAAGTCCATTCTCAACCACGCGCTCACGTCTGCGAAGGGATTTTCTGCATTAGGATCAGTGCTGCAACTTTGCAGTGTCAGCTTTCAATTTTCAATTGAATTTATTGCAGTGTATCGGTCAGTTCAATTCCAACTGGATTCATACGAGAATGAACAGAAAGCTCAATCCCGAAAGCACTCTGCACACTCATTCACCAAGGGAACATCCATAAATGACGTAGCTTTTTTCTTGAGTTTTTATACTCCCCCTCCCCCCTCGTAGCATTTCGTCACAAAGTCATAGACCCCCCCTAGATAATAACGTAGCTTTAATAACCCCCCCCCCATTTTTGAAAATCGGTTTTTAATTTTTATTTTTATTATCAGCATTTTGCAAAAATAATACAAAAAATAACATTAAAAGGGAAAGAAGTTATAAATGGAAGTTTAAAAAGCGAAAGAAGTTATGAATGGAAGTTTAAAAAGGGAAAGAAGTTATAAATGGAAGTTTAAAAAAGCATATCAATCAGTCAAAAAAAAAATCAAGCTACCTTTCAACAAACAGGATAGCTAGTAAGTATTCAATCAGTTGCGTCGGTCCAAATTATCTCCATTCTGGATTCCAATGAAATCGTTGGGCAGCTTTCCTCCATCGTCTGTTCGGCTGGAATAATTGCATCTGCGATGTCAGCTGCCTTCACCCACTCTCTATCGTCCTCCGGAGACCAACACTTTGCCTACAATTCGCTTTGGACGAATCTTTCTATCCGAGGCTGGGGCCTTGTAGATTTTGCTATGCTCCTTTTGGAGAACATTTGAAGCAAAATATAAATTGCATTTCTTGCATGTAAGCTCCTTGATACGCTTGAAAACAGTCGGGCAGTAGGAGTCAAAAGCGACATATTCAGTCTGGATTGAATTAGGCATAATTTTGCTAAATTTCGTTTTTTTTTCGATATTTAATTAAAGCTACGTAGCTTTACTTGAACCCCTACCACCCCTCTCGTCACACATCGTCACACAAAGTCAAACTCCCCCTCCCCTCCCCCTCAAATGCTACGTCATTTATGGATGTTCCCCAATCGGAGACATCGATTGTTAGTATACATTCAGGCTCTTTGCAGGTTCATGAGATTAGCAAATCTTCATTTTCAGTTTCAGGCAAACAATGCTGATTGTGATAAAAGCTTCATTTCAATATCATTAAGTTTAGTCGAATGGTGACAAAACCTTTCAAAGATGCGTTTTTATTTGAGTAGTCGGTCATGTGCATGAGATGTAATTTTTTATTTTGAATTTGTTGAACTTCTAACATTTTGTTTTTAATTTTTTTTTTCCTGAAACTTTTTAAAACCCATTACGATTGCAGGTTAATATTATGGAATACTTATGACTTGTTAGTGAAATTAATCCGAATGTAATAAAATTGATAAATTTATGGCGTGGTTATTTTAATTATCATAAGGATGATCTGTGAAAAAGGTTAGTAAAAACACCATGTGCAGATAGTTCGTCACAAAAATAGACAATATATTTTGTCATTCGAGTCTTTGTTGCTAAAATACTACCCTTGAGAAAGTTGTAGTAAATTCTGCATCAGCAAGAAATTTCTAACCTGCGAAGCCTCCCGTCCCTCATCTGAAAAATAGTTAAGTCATAGCGGTTTACAAATCGTGTTTTCATTTAAAATTCCAATTGCAAAAATAGCAAAAACAAATGTCTACCGAAATTGTCAGCAACTTTTGCTGACACTGATTGAATGCTAATGCTGCATTCACTGATCGAATACAAAGAGCGAAAATCGCAATCGTAGCAGTCGAGCGAAACAAGTTTGTTCTGGTTTACGAATGAGCTTTCAACTGACTGACAGATATATCGACAAAGCTCGACGAAAGCATGCGAATGACTGAGTCGATCAGAAGCTTTTGAATTTGTTGACGTCTCGGCTCCATTCATGTCAGCTTGAGCTTTCTACACTGATAGAAGTTCAAAGTCATTCTCATTCTGTGCTTTCAAAAAATTGCAGCACTGATTAGGATTTTTGCACCGTAGCACGAAAGACTTCGACGACGTCTATGCTCTGAAAGCAGTGTACTGCTCTTCGGTTCGTAGCATTACGGAATACGCCGCTCAGGTATGAGCTCCTACTCAGAGTACACGCTGCTACCGACTTGAACGCGTCCAGTGCAGTTTCGTTAGGTACGCATTCGGGCACCTTCCTCGGAACGAACCACTACGACTTCCGCCTTAGGAGTAAAGGTGTGCTCTGATAAGAATTGCTTCTCTTGAAAAGCGTCGTACCGAGCTACAACAAGCTTTTTTTTTTTTGATGGCTTAACTAATCGTGTTGACTCTGCTTACGTACTGGAACGTGTCAACCTTTACATATCCACGAGGACGCTACGACAACGCCAGTTCCTCTGGATACCTTTTCACCGTGCTGCATATGGTCGAAACCATCCCATACATAAATGTTGTGAACGTTTTAACTCAGTGTACCATCTTTTAATTTTGATATGTGTAGACGTAGATTTAAATTAGGATTAGGCAGTATTTCTTAGTTTTAAGTTATAGTCTATACCATGGGTGGCCAACATTTTCAACAGGCGGGCCAAATTTCAGATATGTGATTGGCTGGCGGGCCAAAAAAACTAGTTGTACTGGAATAATTTTTTAAATAAGCCATATAAAAAGCCATATATAAAATTTTTGAATAAGCCATATAAAAAATTTGCCTAGGTCACATCGAGTAAAGATTCATCTAAAAAAGTCATTTTTGTTACTTGCATTTTTTACAAATTTTGCTCCATTTGGAAAATAGTAGAAATATTACGCCATAGGAAATGAATTCTGCCTCCCAACTAATGTATGTACCTCAATCTTTTCAAGGTATTTAAAATCTCCTCAGTTTATTTATCCCAGAAATGACAAATCGTATGAATACAACGGTCATTTATTCAATTTATGGTCTTCAAATATAAAAAATGTCCGTCCTTTTTCCAAAGTTTCCAAGTTCACCGTTCTCCATTAAAAAAATGATAGAAAATTTTAAAAAGCAGAATAAAAATGTTGAAAAGAAAAAGTTTACAAGCTGTTGGCATACAAAAGAAAAAAAAATTCAACGAACTTTAGTTATGTCATAGATAAAATTGATTTTTTTAAAGTAGGTTGAGGTCCTCAACTCAATCCACTTTTTTTCAATTTTACCAGTATCACTATTTGACAAATGTATTGGAAAAGCCATCTATAAATAGAATTAATACGAATTTGATTGTTTTATAATCATTGCACCTTTTTAAAAGAAAAATTTGCTACAAAAAGTCGTTTCTTCTGAGAGATTTGTCAGTATAAAACCGGTTCTAGTTGAATTCTACTATCAACTGTAAATTCTGTTAAGTTTTTAATTATTGATGTACATAAATACAGAGCAAGTTGCCAATTAAAATATATTGAAAAATTCAGTTTAATTTTCATAAATATACCTTTTTCTGTTAAAGCTTAGCAAAAATAGCAAATTGGAAAAAAAATTAAGAGCAAACGTTCTACATTTTACATAATTTGCAAAAGTTTTTAAATTTTGATGGATGAACGAAGCTGTTGAAATAGAATTCATATTAGGAATTGTAGAAGTTGTTGTTAAAGAATAATTTTAGTTATGACGTTGATATGATTCGGTGATTTTTTTACGATTTTTATACGATTCCGATATGATCTTACTATCTTTCTAAAGCTATCCAAACTCATGAATATTAAAACTAGAGTCCGCTTGAATGCTCTTCATACTAATTATACGTAGTCACCAAAACCCCATCGGAAAACATTGAAAAATGTGTATTAGAATTCATAGATAATTATTCAAATACTGTACAGTTTGGAAAAATTAAAAATTTTAATTGTTTAGTATTCAGTGACGGTAACTTTTTTTGTCAAATTATATGAGGCCCCCAGAGCCGAAGGGGTATAAGTGGAAAATGATCGATTTTGAGTAAATAATATCAAACGATTCTCCATGTTTTAAATTATCTTTAGTGATATTTTCATATTTTTTAAATTATGTTCGCATACTTTTTCGTTCGAAATAAAATTGCATATGTTCAAAAAATGTTTGGAAAATGGCCAAACACAACAATTGAAAAGGGTGTTTTATAGAAATTAGTTTTCATAGTCTTTTACCGCTTTGCCTTATATCAATTCAAATAGATTGTCAGATCTTTGTTTTGAATTTAGTTTGTGTATTTTTAGATTCAGATACATTTTTCCAAATGATATATGCGGACCAAGAAAAACGTTCAATTCCTAGAGCATGGTTTTTCCAAAAAGAGCTTCGCGGGCCACAAAAAGTTGGTCGCGGGCCGCATGTGGCCCGCGGGCCATGGTTTGGCCACCCATGGTCTATACGGTATTCCAACCAAAGATGAACTAAATAAATAAATAAATGAGAGAAGCTTAAAAACATAAGAAAACTGGAAATGGACATACAGTACCGTTCATAATTATGTAGAAATGGGAAGCACGTGCACTATCACTTCGATTTTGAACCTCCATAACTTTTTTCTCTATTAATATTTTTCGATTAAATCTTCCGTGTAATAAAGACCAACTATACCACTATCATATCACAAAATTTCTGAAGTTTGTGGGTGGTCCACAGTTTATAATATGCTGACAAAAAAATTTATTATTTTTAAATACGTGCAAAATTCAAAACAATCTGTGTAATCTATGAATATTTCTAAAATTCTGTGTTCTGTGACAAAGACTTTGTGATGAAAATTTCCTCCTTGGACTTCTGCTCAAAAAGCCAGATTTTCGTAGAACTACTGTATCTTAGGTCACACAATTTGTTAAATTTAAAATTTTGTGAAATAATAGTAAAAGTTATGGAAGTTCAAAACCGACGTGACAGTGCGCCTGTTTCCTATTTCTATACAATCATGCACATTTTTCCCTTGTGTTGAGATAACGTGCAGTTAAGTCTTCCTCGTTTCTGATACCTGAGAGTCAGGCTGAGACATTAGTGATGAAATATAGGAAGGGTTAAGAAAAAACGACAACAAACCGACAAATCTCGCATAAGCTTTCTTTACGTCGAATGGAACAGAAACACCGAACTGAGAAAAACTCTTCTGAAATTTGAAGAGTATTTTTTAAATCCATACAGACTTTCCTCGTTCTATAAGTTTATAATTCGTTTTTTTGAAGAGATAGGTACTAAGTCACGATCTTGATAAACTTGTGAACATTACCTTAAATTTCAGCAAAAAAAAATTAATGAGTTTTGAGCCGGATAATATCGCTATTCCTGCTAAAAATTAGCCTTTGTATGTGTCAAATTTCGGAATATTATGTAAATAAAAAAAAATAATGGGTCAATTTTCTTTTAAAACACAATCAACAA
This sequence comes from Uranotaenia lowii, assembly GCF_029784155.1. Classification (NCBI taxonomy): domain Eukaryota; kingdom Metazoa; phylum Arthropoda; class Insecta; order Diptera; family Culicidae; genus Uranotaenia; species Uranotaenia lowii. The sequence goes on from NC_073693.1 coordinate 177,261,220, forward strand.
CTCAATGAATTCAAAACTATTTGACAATTTTAGTAGTAAAGCACTCATTCCTGAATTTCTTCAAACGTGTGTGAAGAAAAGTTTTCTTAGAAGCAATCTTAGTACTTATAATTGATATCGCACCAGGGATACATTAGAATGCAGTAAGTACATTAAAATATTTTAACATTAATATAAAATAAATTAATTAAATTGTGTTGCTCGCTTTGAACTCAAAGGCAGCAAGCAAGCAAGCATAACCCTGTTATTTAGCAAGTTTCCTCCGAGAATTTCCAGTTCTCAGTTTTTATGCCATTACGGGCAAAGTCGTGGGATGGTGGTTGGAATGCTTTCAGAAAATAAACATTTTTCTCTGCAGAGTGAAAAACGAACTCCAGCGCTGTCGACGACTATTTCTAGACAAACAGCTGCGGGGTTTCGTCCCACTTCAACATCATAATCAACAATTAGTAGTGTGTACCCATCCACTCGTCCGCTAACAACGATGCTTTCGCAGTAAAGGAACGAACGGTGAGCGCAAACCGCCTACCGTCGACGTCGGATTCGTTCCCGTGGGTCATCATTAGGCTTCGCTCGTCGTCTGGCGTGGAAAGAGGCCGGGCGCAACGAAACATCTAAACAACGGCCATCGGCACCACGAGCAAGCGAAACAACAGAATGAAAGAAAACTGTCCTAGTCCTCATTGTTAAGCTGAAATTGTTATGAATAGGGAGGTCGGGGTCATTCTACAAACGCTGCACCGAGATCTTGAGCTCGCAACTCAATTCTAATACACTTGTGCATCGTCATTTCTCCGAGAATAATCCAAACATTAACATAAATTTTACAGTAAATTGTGTTTACCGCGAGCAAGTTGAGAAAAGTTGCTATTTTTCTTTATTTTTCTCCTTTGAAAACAACCACTTGGAATAGTAACTATGAAGGTATGTATGTATATAATCCAACTCGGGATGAAGATGGTACAGCATCATGTTCTTTCATTATCCTGGGCGGCGGCACGAAAACTGGAAAAGTGGAAGCAAACATCAGAGTGGCAAGCCTCCGTCTGCCTCCTCTCGTTTATATAATAAAAACGCTAAGCAGCCAGCGCTCAAACGACTGCGAAGCAGAAGCTGTGGAAAGCGTTCGAAAAGCGGATGCTGTCGAAGGAAACTTTTGGAAGCGATTGATAAAGTTCATAGGTGGCAGCTTCGAACGAGTTTACCCTCGAATTAACAAAGTCAAACTTATTCGGTAATATTACCCACCCATTGTAGCGGATTAAATCTGAAGTTTGCAAGCATCGGCCAATTTAAGGGTTCATTCAGAGTAAATCAATTGCTAAGAAGCAACAGCCATTCGAAGTCGATAATCTGTTTGATTGAGGATGTTTAAAAGTATTTTATAGCGGCTGGGGTAAATGGCTACAATATTCACAAGAATGCAATATGATCGAGCTTAGACCAGGTTTACCGCCAGAAGAGCAAAAATTACAATTTTACGATATTTTTCAGTTTGAATTAACCACATTATGAGATCTTGAATAAAATAACCTCGCATAAATTATTGACCTGTTTGCACTTTTTCACCGAGTACTCAGCAATGCCGTATGTAGAGGAAGACAATGGGGGAAATTGAACTGCCTACCATACAAAAATACCTCCCAGGCAAAAAAATAAAATTGCTTTAATCATACCAAGTACTACAGATCTAGCAAAGAAAATAGAAAAACAATTAAAAAAATATAAATAAACAGCTAAGCCCATTGAAATAATATACTCGAATATAAGCTAAGGGGGGGCCCTAGAGTAGGGTTTCCAGACCTATCCCGCTTTTTACTCGAAATGTTCCGCTTTTTTTTATTTCCTGATTGAAATTGAATTCAACTTTCAACTGAGCTATGTCTCAGTGGTCGATTATGAAATTCTATATTGAGGTATAAAAGCACTGTACTTTTAGACCGAGTGTATCTACGAAAAACATACAAACAACAAACATGTTGTTACCAAACAAGGGGTTTTTTTTTGTTGTCGTGATAGGCAATATAGTATTAAGAATTCCTTTCCCAGTGTATAAATCCCCAGAATCCACCTCCAATATCCCTGTCCTTCCTTGTGCAGTGGTCAGTTTGATCAGGCGGAGTAGCTCAAAAAACCCAACGAGCTGGCAACACTGGAGAAGACGAGAAAAGGAAGGAGATCAGTTTTGACCACGGACCAAGACGGTCGGAAAATTTCATCTATTCCTCGGTGCTAAAGAGAGGTTCCCCAGAGTCACGTGGGTTCCTTCGCGAGCCACGTCATCCGCGGCACTCCAAGCTACACCAGGACCAGAACAGCAGCACAGCCACTTCCGAGGGCTGACCCCCGCACAAGCAGCGGTAGAAGGCACCGGATCTGGTACATCCGGCTTTGCTTACCCGTCATCAGGGAAGGTGCAACCTAGAGGTTCGATAGATCCGATTCGTAATCTCGTCACCGAGCCCCGCTCAAGTTCCGGAATCCAGCCTAGATTCCACGGCTGCTGCCCAAGACGATCCAAGCTACATCAGACCCGGTCCACATCGCCCAGGCCCAACCCAAGCTACACCAGGGTAGGTCTCATCAACCTAGTGGTTACCACGTGGCCGGTCATCTCCCAGGCTATCACACCATCACCCGGTTCAAAAAGGTAGGAGCTGTCCTCGTCAACGTCAACTGCCATGCAACACTCTCCCAAAACCTGTCCTAAAGCATGTTACCCCAATAAATAATTAAAATGTGAAATCCGTTTCCTCAAGCCTATCTGAAAGCCCCTTTTGTTTGAGTGCTCTGCCCCTGCCCTCGTGTTTGTTAACTTTGGTGATAAGTCTGCCTCGGTAAACAAACCAATGCCAATCCTGAGCTTAATTGTCGACCGAGCTAGCCGGCTGTTATAATGTCTTTTCCTGACAAATTTTAAAATGTCCCGCTGTTTTGGCTGTTTTCCGGTTTTTTTTCTCATAATGTCAGGCTTTTTCCAAAAACCTTCTTTCATACCTGCCCTAGAGTGATTTTTGCAGAACTTTTCCCGCATATATGAAGGCTGAGCAAATCAAAAGCATTTTTTCCAAAACTTAGTAAAATCTGAGCATATGATTTGAAATTAAAAAAAAAAAACAAAATCCGAAAAAATCTGGGCAGAATTCATTGATTATTCGAAACAAGATCAAGAATGAAGTGAGGAATAATACAACAAATTTCATTATTTTACTTGTTCACTTTGCTTAGAAACCCCGTGTATGCCCGAAAAAATCTGAAAATCTTAAATGTCTACCCATAATAAATAATACATCCCTTTCTCTAGTTTTTTGATTGAAAAATATATTTGAGCAGTGCTGAGCGAGTAAAGCATTATATTTTGAAAATGAAATATTTTCTCAGCAGTTAAAAAATTTAAAAGCTTTTACGGCAACTGGAATTACTTTTTATTAACTTTGTCGAGATTTGAACAAATTACAGTATGGGAGAGTGAGGAATCATGGGTCACTTTTTTTCGTTGCTCCGTAACTTCTTTATTATAAAAGATAAAGTGAAAATAAAAAATGATATGGTTTTCTACATTTTCAAGGGTTATAAGGTCATAAGGTTTTTTTTTTAATTTATAATAAGTTATTTTCCCCAAATCTGACTGTTTGAAAAAAAGCAATATTTTTTGGATTTTGAAAAATGGTTGGAAATCATGGGCCACCAAATCCAAATCGACCAAATAACATACAAAGTTTTTGAGTTGACCCCAAACTGTGATTTCCTAATTCATTTCGTTATTTTAAAGCAATTTCAGATGATGAAATAAAAAAGAGAGCTGTGTATGATCGAATAGATTCCAAAACCTGGCTCGCGAACGTTTTTGCAAAATTTCTTATATAGGATGGACAAAATATATTTCATAACTCTTCATTTGGCTTAAGAAAACTTAACAGATAGGAAAAACGTATTTTAAGTTCTGAATGTGTATAAAAACATAAAAATATAGGTGGTTTAAGATGTGTGGCCCACGATTCCCCACAAGCTATGATTTGAAAATAGGTTGCGTTTGTGTGACTCATTGATGTTTCATCAAAAATTCCTTTTCCACGTGAAAGATCATGAAAAAACTAAGATCATAAGCGTATGAGCATATATTTGTTATGCACTTTAGGTTCCCCATCGATGAACTTAGCGGGTGTTTTTTTTTAGTTATGTAAATAAATTTTTCTAACTTTTTTTAGCTTCATAAATAAAAGAAGCATATGATGCGAATTTAAGTCAACAACATATAGAAATATATGCTCACGCAAAATGACGACGATGACAGTTGTTTTGAGATTTTTATCTCAACACACATCTTAGATATTAAAAGTGGCCCACGTTTTCCCATGGCCCACGATACCCCACTCTCCCCTACTTAATAATCATTTTTAGAATGAAGATTTTCAGCCCTGAATAGATAGAACAAAGAGAAAACATCTTCCATTTTAATTAAGCTTGAATGTCATGCACAACTGCAAGGACTATTGTTAATTTAAACTATGCCGTTATTCGTGAGGAATTAATAATTCATGTTTAATTAAATTTATTTAAAGACTACAAAAAATATTCATTAATTTTATTCGGACAATATCAGAGCAAATACCGGAAATTATTGAAAGTTAAAAAAATGAAAAACTTGAAGAGAAAACTTTGAAAATCGAAGAGACTTTCATTAACAAAACCGGGCAATCCACAATGCTCACTGTTCAAAAATAAGTATGAGTATGAATAATGCAAAATGATTGTAAGCTTTTTGATCATTATTTATGTTTGCGAAAATCAAATTATTTGCTAATCTTTATTCGCTTTAATTGGTCCAATCGATAATACTGAGATTCTTTTTGAGTTTTCATTCCAATGTCTATGGGCTTGTGACTCTGTCTGTTAGGAGTCTGTTGTCTCCTGAGCCGATGTCCGCGAGTTCGAGCCCAAGAGTAAACATCGAACATGTACCGGATAAGTTTTTCAATAACGATCCGCCAACTGTAACGTTGATAAAGTCGTGAATGCCATAAAGATGGTAAAACGACTATAATCGAAACAAAAAATTCTATCTTAGATTAGAAATTCAAATCGAATCTTTTCCGAGTGAAGATTTTTACCAATGTTTCTGATGTACTTTTATTTAAAAAAATTTCTGACTGAAGTATCCTGAATTCCGCATATTATTTTCCAAATAATAATTCTCAAATTGTTTTCAGTACAAATAGAGAATCCATTTGTTGACATTTTCAAATCTTGCGTGTTTTTAAAGTTTCGTGGATTTCTATATTTTAGGAACTCGCGATCTTTGTTGAAACTTTTAAACTCATCTGATTTTTTTTTACAAAGATTACCTTTCATATATGTGTTTTGAACATCTAATCTATATTCTGATTTTTTTGTATTCAAATTCATTTTTGTCACATTTAGAATAATTATTTGACCAAATCCACATCACATTTTTTAAATTTTAACACATTGCTGAAAAACGATTTTTTTTTATATTTATGAATAAAATTCTTTGATTATGATAGTAACTTTGTTTCTCAAGTTTGTATATGTTTCTCAGATATTCATTTTAAGATATTATTTTGATTTGACACACTGAATTGTGGTTCTGAATAAAATCTGATTTCAGGGTTCGAGTTATACTTTTGAACTCCTATATTGTCGCTGAAACCCCAAACCGGAGTTTTCGTCAACATCAGCGACGGCGACATCACTGGCGACATTTCATGTTGACCAGACATCTATCAAACATCTTCCAAGTATCTGAACCATATAAAAGAAAGTGTTGCTGACTGCCAACGTGTTAGATGAATTTTTCATCTTTGCTAGTTGGAAAGGGGCATCTTTTTGGGGGGCAAGATCGAAAAAATCTAGAAAAATCCCAGTGGAAGACCCAAAAACAGCTGGAAATCAACCGTTCGAAGTTCATATGGTAAATCGTTTAAGAAGTCGTCGTAAACTCAATAGTGAGCTTAAATTTTTATAAAAGTAAAGATTATTAATTGTAATTTACAATAAGTGAGTTAATAGGCCTGACTGCATTTCTACAAGGTGGAAAAGCTGCCCACCGGTTAAATAAACAAAATACGGTGGTAGAATCGTGCGCAAAATATTTGCACTGCTTGGGGAGATATTTTGAAAAAATTAATAAAGAACAGCAAAACGTACTTTTTAGCGGTCACCTGGTAGGTTTCCAACCAAAAACTTTTCGTTTAAAGTCTTGCCTGCCTTTTTCGGAGATACACAAGGGGGGATAAATTGGAGGCTAACGATCTGTGGAAACTGCAAAATTACCCAGTCTTTCATAACGATTGACACGATGGATGGCTAAAAATACAAAGAAGACTGCCTCCAACTGCGACCGTTTTCCCTGCAAAGCTTCAATAGGTCGCACAAATTTTAAACTCTGTTTAAGTTCGATATGGAATCGTGCCATTAGGTAAACGCGGTGGTGGAGTGATAATACGTCACAACATATTTGTGCCGAAGAATCACAAAATTTATTATAACTTCGACCAAATTCAAAATTTAAGCTTGGCCTTTAACTTCAGGAAACAGCAAATGTAATCAAAAACAGCCTTGCTTTGAAAAAAATGTGCTTCAAAGTATGCATTATAGATGGCGCACGTGTTGCCCAAAAATTTAAACCGAAAATTTCTTTATTGGACGCTATCTCAAAAACCACTTGACAGAACATCACAAAAATTTGTATATGTAAAATTTCATCAATGCATTCAAAAGCCATTCACAAAACAAAGTGTTGCTTTTTTCGAATCCACTCCTTAAGAACTCAAGCTTGGAAATTGCTTCAATTTTAACCACCGAAATTTGGGTAACATTTTTGAGCTAAGTAAGAATTTCAAGTTTGAAATCTTTATTCGTATTTTAATTTCAATTTTAATATTGAGCTTGAGCTTGCTAGAAACTAAGGTCCACCAACGGCCCCTTCTGGCCAATTGCATAAAAGTTGCACTCCATGATTGGTCCGAGATAATCAACGTTGCACAATGAACCAAATGAACTATTACTGGGGACGAGCAATACAATCTCACTGTACAATTTTGAGGATCTCCTACTTTCAAATGAACCAATAACGACGCCGACCAAGTCCGTGTAGTCGATAGGGGGAAAAGAAGTGCAGCACTTGTGATGATTTGTTTTGCAAGACCGGCTGTGCGCTATCCTTCCACAAATCTCACGCTGATTGTTTGGGGATAAGGTTGATGTTGCTTGGAAATCACTTTGTTAAGTGATGTGACCACTTGAAACCTATATTTTAAATTCAATTTAAAAATTGTACTACTGTAAATTTTGTTTTACCTTTAAATTGGTAAATCGTTATTAAAGTATAACTCCATTTCCACGTCCTTAACTTTTCGTGCTCGTGAATCAATTTTCATGAAAAACATATTTCAATTGTTCGATTTGTGTCCCATTTAAGGTGATTTTGTATGGGGCCTCCACCTTTGAAAATTGAAATTCTTTAAGCTATTATACAAACCATGTCCGACCCGAAAAACCCTCGAATACAAAATTTTACTTCATTCCAACTGTCCGTTTATATGTGATGGTGTTACAAAGAAAACGTCTCCATTTTATATGTAAGATTTTTACTTCACATTGCAAATTTTTAGTCTGATTTTGGAAATAAGGTAAAAAAAAATATTTTTAATTATCATTCTCGATACTGTGATTCAGAATCGATTCGATGATACAAATATGGGAGAGTGGGGAATCATGGGCCACTTTTTTTCTTTGTTCCATAACTTCTTTATTATTAAAGATCAAATGAAAATTAAAAATGGTATGGTTTTCTACATTTTCAAGATATCTTATGGTATTTTTTTTTAATTCTTAATAAGTTATTTTCCTCAAATTCTGACTGTTTGAAAAAAAGCAATATTTTTTGGATTTTGAAAAATGGTGGGGAATCGTGGGCCACCAAATCCAAATTGACCAAATAACATGCAAAGTTTTTGAGTTGACCCAAAACTGTGATTTCACAATTCATTTCGTTATTGAAAAGCAAATTCAGATGACGAAATAAAAAAGAGAGCTGTGTATGATCGCATAGATTTCAAAACTGGGCTCGCGAACATTTTGGCAAAATTTCTTATATAGAATGGAAAAAATATTTTTCATAACTCTTCATTTGGCATAATAAAACTTTGCAGATAGGTAAAACGTATTTTAAGTTCTGATTGTGTATAAAAACATAAAAATAAAGGTGATTCAAGATGTGTGGCCCACGATTCCCCACAAGCTATGATTTGCAAATTGGTTGCGTTTGTGTGACTTATTGATGTTTCATCAAAAATTCCTCCTCCACGTGAAATATCATGACAAAATTAAGATCATAAGCGTATGAGCATATTTTTGTTATGAACTCTAGGTTCCCCATCGATGAAATTTGCGGGTGTTTTTTTAATTATGTAAGTAAATTTTTCTAACTTTTTTTAGCTTGATAAATAAAAGGAGCATATGATGCGCATTTCAGTCAACAGTCACGCAAAGTGACGACGATGACAGTTGGTTTGAGGTTTTTATCTCAACACACATCTGAGATATTAAAAGTGGCCCACGTTTCCCCACGGCCCACGATACCCCACTCTCCCCTACTTATATGATTCCTTTTCTTAAATTTGATCATAGAAGGGTGGTTTGGCTTTCTGACTAATAGCGTTTTTGTTTATGAGCAGGCAGAGGCAATCTAGTTCTCCGTGAGTTTTGCCCTAACTGCTGTCATTGTGTTCGTTTATTCATTAAGAAGTCCACCAGTTTTGAACCTTAAGCAAGCGGTTGCAACCCTTGGAATTTGTCAGTGTTGGGGGTGAGCATGAGGTCAGCAGTTACCTTTATATTTTCATCGTCCCGGGGACGATTTTGTTTGTTTATGAAGATTTTTCATAACTTCAAAATCAAACTTAAGCAGCCTGTTAAATTAAAAATAAACTCGAATACAGCCTCTATTGATTTGCTAGCGTCAGGAGTCATATAAGAACCTCTTTCCATTTATAAAACAAGCAGTATCCCTTCGAACTGTATCTGGATAAATCTCAAGCCTCCCAGAATCCCCGCTAATGCTGCTGCCACTATCATCTCCGAATGGGTCCGAAAAATCTCAAAACCAGGCAACAGTCAGCAAACTCGGAAGACGAAGAGCCCAGAAAGGAACACACAAACCGTAAACTTGAACAGTTTATATACATTTTAAGAAAGTGTACAGAGCGTTGCTTGTGTAGTATTTTACTTTTTTTTCCCTTTCTCATCTCATCCGAGATGAAACGACTGTAAACTGCACACAGGAAAGTGGAATAGCACATGCTTCCGGTCGTTCGTGTTCCTTATTTGCTTCCATTCTGCCTGGTAAAATCCGCAAACCCGGCCTAAAGCTGCTCGAAAGTTGGGGCAACAGCTACTAACAGCTCCCAGCTCCTTCTACTAGACTAGGCGAACCATATCGAGTACCCCCGGAATCTTGCGGTTGTAGATGGCAGATGATAAAATTATATAGAAGGCAACAGTGTTTTGCTATTTTGTTGGCATAACGAGTGCTTTTATAATTGGAATGCAAAAGCCGGGCCTGTGATGAACGAACCAAGAATATTTTATGTCGCAACAAAATATTGTTATGCAAATAGTACAATTTGCGTTTATTGCCCAGGGATCAGGCGATTTGGCGGCTCAGATAGAACCAGACGATGACGTTCTATCAAATTAGCTAGATCTTGAGAAATGATGTCAATTGCTATCCGCAAAAAGGGAACTGAATTACATACCCGAAAATTACAGCCTTTAAAAACGCATTATGAGACGAGTCGTACAAAGTTGATCGGGGTGATGCAATATTTTAACATTTATTTTATCTACCACCGTAATGCGTAAGAGCATTGCTATCAACAAACTACACCGTTATTCTGTCAAGATTTGAACAACAATATGTTTGGATTTGGATTTGATGATTCAAGTGTATTTCAACTTAAAATAAATGATAGAAGATATTTGAAGGAAACGGGTTCTTACTATTGCTTGCTGGTGGCCATTAATTTGGTTTTTGAGTATTTATATACCTACATGCACATACAAACCATACATACCTACATACATACATACATACGAAAGAAAAACCTACATGAAGCCATATTTTTTCATCTTAATGTGAAATACAATAATAAATTTAGCTTTGTCTGGCAGCTTAATAAACATTAAGCTGCCAGACAAAGCTAAAACTAGCGCTTTGAATGAAGTTCAAACAACTGAAGATTTTCTTTAAACGAAGAAATTCTGATAAAAGATGACTTCGCTGCCGTTACTCTCTGGAGCCACCACTAGAAAATGTTTACTTTAGCTGTGTCGAACGCCAAATTATTTAACGGAAAATAAAACACGTGGAGAGTTTGTAAACTCATAGCTTGTTTTTTTAAAAGCACGTAAAGTAAACCAAGCCTTTGTGAAAAAAGGCATTAAAGTGCCAGATATTACAATATGCTAAATTATAATCGAATCCTATTTCCAATCCATGTATGCACATATGTTTATGACTTCTCCCACGCTCCTGTCCACCACTAAGTCATTTTTTTCAATTTGAGTTTGAATTCATGTACATAATTTGAAAGGTGAATACTTCAAATTTGTTCAGTATTCAAAAAAAAACTGATTCGGTTCAAAAATAACAAGATTCTAACAATCAAAAAGTTCAATTTAAATGACAAAATTGTAGTTTTTGATGATTGTCAATCCTTTTTTATTTCTTACTACACGGGATAAACACAAGATTTTTTTTCTCAGAAGCATGGCACATACTAATTGTTGTCAGGATGACAAAGATTTTGAAGATTTTTGTTACGCAACGGAGAAAAAAGCATTATCTTGAAAATCATTACAAAAAAAATCCCTTATTGGATGGAAATCTTATGTTAACTTGTGTGTATTTTAACTAATGAAATTCAAAAACATTAGATAACTGTTTAACTGTTCTAACTAAAATTAAAAAAAAAAAAAGGTTCTTCCAAGTGATGTGATTAACTATATGAAAAAACAAGCCCTTTTTCTGCAAGAAGAATTTAAATTTTTGGAATATAATTTTATTCATATTTGTCATCGAGCCAAATAGTTCACTCGACCGTCGTATCTTGATGAGAGTTATTTACGGAAAAAATCTTTTAACGAACTTTCACCGGTGGTCAGTTTTTTTCTCGAATACATTAATCTTTTCACCAATTATCGCGCTGGGCTCAATTTTCGTACCTGTAATTTTCTCCTAATTATTAAGCTTTTTTTTTTTTATCGATCCACTGTTTCTTTTCAAGCGTGAATTCATGAATTAACTTTTTTAACCCTCTCGAATTGAACTAAAAAGGTTCCAAAAATTTCAAGTTGTGTATTTCAGTCGAGCATTGACGTTCAACTACAAAAAGCGTTGTTTTCAGTTGTCCCTTGAAAATTTAAGGCTTTTTACCACCATTTTTATTTTAACTCAAATCAAGGTACAGTCTTTAAGTTAATTTTTTTGTACGTTTTATTTAACGAGGGATTAACCTGATTGTTATCACCCTCAAGGAAAAATTTAAATTACATTTAAATGACATTAAAAAGTTCACACTGTTTTATAAAATTAATCGCTAGCTTTTCCTTTTTTCGGTTGTTCTCCAGTTTATCTGCGAAGCTGCCACTAGGTGGTATATGTTTCGTCTCTGCTCGTCGAATTTAGAATGCCGGAAATTTAAGTTAACCCTTCGTTTCATAAAGTAACAAATTTGCAACAATTAATTAAAGCTGTTGTAACTTTTGCAGAAAACCGAAAAGTCAACTTTTTTCTTCATGGCAATAATATTTCTAACTTCAAAATCACGTTGAATTAAAAAAAAATGTCTTTCTGAGTATTCATATAGAAACTAGACCAACTTGAATCTGAAAAATATGAAACATTTAAAAAGGCTTATTTTTCAGAGTTTTGACCTAGTCCAATTCACACTGCGAAAAAAAATTTTGTCTGAAAAAAATATTTTCGCATTTTCAGTAATGTAATTAACACAATTGAATACAATTTGAAGATTTTTTTGATTTTTTGTCTGATATAACGGTCTTTAATTAATTGTTGCAAATTTGCAACATCATGCAACGGTAGCACCTTTCGTTAGGTCAATGGGCTACAAAGTGTGCTTTCTAATGTTTCATCGTTTAAACAGTGTACATGTTTCTGATGAAAGTATTATTATTTTTAATGTTATATTATCATGTTGTCGAGATATTTTTGAAATAATGCAGATGAATAAGCCTCTTACTGAACAAAATGGCTGACAACTGTAATAATTTTGGGGAAAACCGAGAACAAATTCTTTTGGCTAGATCATCAACCATGCGTCACATTTAGTACAAATTTGTGACTTTTGAGAAGTTAAAGTGTTTATATTAATAATTTGAATCTTTACTTTTTCAAATGCAACCAACGATGATTTTAAATATAATTTTATGATCCCCGGAAAAAATTGTATTTGTTCGTAGAAAATATTTTCAAATTTGTAGAATATAATAATTTACATTATTTTTCTGCTCACTACTTAATAATGTTATACCCTAGTTTGAAACATTAGTCCCATAATGTTCTTCAAATACTTTTTATCGTTTGCATAGTATTTATGATAACAGTTTTAATGTTTTCAGTACGAATTTAATCATCATGGTGAGACGAAAATGGCAGTTCCATTTAAGTCCTACTTATAATTCTGTTTACTCTTCCAAACCATATTCAACAAATGTTATGCGGGTAAAACCATTTTTAATGTATTTTATCCATCGGTTTTTTTTATTACCAAGGAATAATAAAAATATTTTTTTGTTTTTTATTGTAGGTGTTTGAAGAAAAAACGCAATTTGGTTCATCAACAATTTGTATTTCCTGATTTTCAAGTTACTTGATTCTTTGAATCTAAGTATACCATGCATAAAAATAATTTTTTCATCACAATTTTTAAGGTTTTATAATTCAAACATTGTTGTCAGCCGAGAATGAACTTGTTTCTAGATTGCTGTATATTTCGCTATGAGCACGAAGAATACCATTAAACTTTTCACAAAATATGAAGTAACTGAAAAAGAACTGAATACAAGTCCAAAGCTTGAATGTTATTGTCAAAATATTGATTTTCAGCTTTCCATATAGCACCTTCAGGCAAACGTAATTAATATCATCGCATAACTACCCCCCAGCTCCCAAAATAATACTGTGCTTGGGAGGTCTAACCGCTAGCGAATACGCTGGCGTGAGTCTGGTTTTGGTATGCTAGGCGTAATGGGTTCGATTACGGGTATCGGCAGAAAACTTTTAGGTCCAAATCACATAAATGGCCAACAGGTGATATGTGCTTCCTTGAAATTCTCATATATAAGAATATTCAATCCGTTTTCCAGGTCAGCTATACACGGATACCGGAATACATATAGTAAACTAGCCCACCTGATTAACTTGTTCTTCCAAAATATACTTTCATCAACATAAGTAATACATTTACTCGATAACAGATCAAACGAAGCCATAGTGTATAGTGTAAGCTGCATTGGAAATTTGTCGAACTAATTGATCTAAATAATGCATGTAAGCACATGCTTAGGCTGAAACTTAGGTGAATCCGTGCACCCATGGTGGATAACCAACATACTTAGGTACTAACCCCAGCTAAATTGTGTCCAGACACAAGGTTTACAAAGTTCTTGAGCTTTAATTACGATTATTGCTGGATAAATTAGGAATAAGCATTTATTTCTAGATGTCTTGTATGAGGAACGGAAAGGTATAACCATTTCATGTTGTTGCATATTTGCAACAATTAATATTTTGGCTAAATCTTCGAAATATGAGAAAATAATATTTTTTCATTATTTTTCCCTTAATGTACTCATCATTGCGCACTATTGAGAATTTTTTCAAGAGAAAATAAAAAATCATGAAATGAAGGGTTAAATGTTTGTTACAATCGCATCAAGAAAAATCATATTCAAAGGAGTTTGTCTGGTGATGAAAAGTTAATGATGTATGTTTTGATGCTCTCTCAAACAGAACGTCTCATAAGGTTTGTACCATAAGGCTTAGAGTCCAGTCGCATACAATTTCCGATTTCTCCATGAGACAACTACGTACAAATTTGGTAAAAATATGTTTTTAAAGGTTTTATTTTTTTTTTTGAGCTTTTCGTCAAACACCTTTCATCAATTTCTGCACAGTGGTAAAATCAACCACAAATTTTTTTCTACCCTTTTGCCATATTTGATTTATTTTCAACCCTTTTTCAATTTACTCTTGACTATTGCCCAATATTTTTCGATGGAACGAAACTGTGAGCAGTTTGGTTGATTAAAACTCTTTTCAAAAGCATAAAAATTGTATTTCTGATGCCATTAGAAGAAAACCCGAAAATCAAAACCAAATGTCATTCTTTTTATTTGCTGGCTCCCAAATTCTAGTAAGAATGCATTATTATGACAAATTTCGTCCATTTTTCAAGTTTAAAAGGTGTAGCAATATTCGATTCGAGAAAATCATCGGCCGTATTTTTTTTTCATTTGCTGCGATACCGGCTAAGAAATTTAATTACGTCGCCTACATGAAGGCGTTTTACCTATAAGGATATCAAAAACTGTAGGGGAGAGTGGGGATACTTGATCCCCTTTTCTTATTTTCACCATATCTTTTTGGAAAAATTAAGCAACTCGCCGTCTTTGACATTTTCTGACAGCTTGTAACTTCAAGTTTCTATGCTTCAAAAATTAGAACGATACTTGAACCCGTTGATGAACTAGAAGCATTTTCGTGGGAGTAAAAAAATTGCGATTTTTCTGAAGTTAGGGGAGACTTGATCCCCTATTGTAGGAGACTTGATCTTTTATTCAGGAAGCCCTAATCCTTGTAAAAAAATCAAACAAAACCTCAAGGTAGAATGTTATTGACTTTTTTGGTCATGTTTGTTCTCATTACACAATTTATAGCAGACATAAGAAGAAAATTCTATAACTTTGTCTCAACGCTAATATTATTGCATACTTAAAGGCGCTATTTTTTATAATTAAGAGAAAATTAATTATTTTTACTCTTTTCTTCAGACAATTGTTTGATAAATATTAGTTTTTGGATAAATATTAGTAATTTCGTAATCAGCAATCATAACGATCAATTCAGAAGAAGAATATGCCGTTTGGAAGGAGCATCAATTGTACCCAACTCTAGAGGATCAATTGTACCCATAGTCAACATTTTAGAAAACTTTCTCTGAAAAAAGTTGAGAGTTTTCCATTGCTTTGAAAATATGGCATTATGAAGTTCATTTTACGCCCGAACGATTGATACATTGGAACAAATATTTTTTTCATAATTTTTCCATGTAAGGAACATTTTAAAGTGATGAAAAAAGATCTTCAAGTTACATTTTGTGAAATTTTTCAAAAAAAGTTCAATTACTCAAACAATTATTTTGTTAAATTTTTTTAAACTACAAGCATTGTTATTTTGCTTATTTAGGCACATTTTTCTAGAACATTTGATCTATGTAAGACATTCCAGTTTCGAGATATAGATAAGGAATCAAGTATCCCCAGGGATCAAGTATCCTCATTCTCCCCTACCGTCAACTAGGGCTACATGCAACACTTTTCAATTTCAATGGCTTCTAAAATCTTAATGCATACAGATTACACTGGGTGACAGGCAGAAAATAGTCTGAGGTTGCTCAGCTGATTTAGACTAATTTTTGTGTTCTGAGTTAGAATATCACATTGATTTTGCTGTATCAGGTCAACTTTTTGAGATACAGCCATATGGCTATATACTAAGCTTTCCAGATTGCCCGGTTTTATCCGGATATTTGATGCAAAATTTCGATAAAGTCCGGTCCGGCCCGGTTGCCCGGATATCATGAAAAAAGTCCGGATATTGCCCGGATTTCTTCACAATTTCCACAAAGAAACCAAAAAAAAACACTGTTACTAAACATTGTATGTTCTGTTCTACCTCACGGTGTGCTAGCTGTTTAAGTTTTTTTTAACAAAATAATCATGGAAATCGAGTTCTGTACCGTTTTCCCCTACAATGAAAAATGCTCGCAATCAGTTAGAAATATTCTCACCGAGTACAATTATAGCCCACGATAACTTCATTACTCCCCACAGTAAATCCCGATCAACCAGCAGCGCCAGGCATGACCTTCATCTAAATCAGGAATGCTTCAGATAAAATTCCATCCATTCGATCATTACGACGGGTGTCTCATTTCTTCGCCCTGGACCACATTACATATTATCACCGAACGAACGGCATAATCATCGTTAGAAAGCATTTGCTATTGACTCTCGGTCGTTCTACTCGAATACTTCGGGAATGTTTGGCAGTTTGGAATGCGACCTTTTTTCCCAAATCTTTTTCCCTACGACAACGTCTTTGGCGTCGTCTTCGTTGTCATCCTTCTCACACTCCTGGGATTCGATTTCAAGCCATTCTATTTTTGCGTCTACAATTTGGATTGCCATGTTAAAAATCGTTTTCTCGTTTTGGGTCGTGCTGGTTAATCGTTCCAAAGTGGTTTTAATAGTACGTTTTAAAAAGGAAACAACATTCAGGAAATCGAGATAGATTCTCCGAATGACCTTTCCATTTAAAGTACAAAATTAGCATTACTAGAATTATATGTTTATACGTATTAAAATTAAACTGAATGAAAAATGTCATAAATCTTTGAAACAGTTGACAGCAGGTCGAAAAACAAAACTTCTATCACGACAGCCTCCCGGCAAAATCTACCCCAACTTTGCTCGTAAACTCAATTCAATTAGACTTGACTGGAAAAGTTTTTTCCGGCTTTAAGTGGGTTGCTGACTTTCTTTTTTGTTTAATGCATATAAAATGGATCGCTCAACTGTAGAGTATAACAACTTTCATTGACCCTTCATCCGGTCTAGCTTCGACGCGTTTGATTTTCTTGTTTAAATTATAGATAAACAATGACTGTAATCATCACTCAACCGATTATCGATTATGAGGTAAGCTCAATTGTGATCAGAAATAACTCCACAAAATAAAACAAATTGAGGTTTTATTATGTTTTAATCTCGTTTGCCATTAAAAGTGCTGAAAGACAATGTCAATCTTGGCACTACTCGGAAGCAATAATCTTTGGAAGGTTCAAATCGAACCAAAAGAAACATACAATCAATTTGAATGCAGGTTTTCCAAAGAATGAATGAGTAAACAGGAGATTTTTTTTTCTCTATCATGACATTTTCAAGGTATAAAAAGACTACTAAATGGAATATATTGACTGTTCTGTGAACAAACTCATTGAAATATCACATAAACGATTCAGCAAACAAACTGTACCTGCCACATTGGGAATCTGCTTTCCACCAATAGACCAAGTAATATGCCCATTTCATTCAATTGCCCTATATCTGTGGACTGACAATGATTATTCCTATGGTCGGTTGATTTTCTCCTCTTGGTCCTCACCCACCTGAAACCAATTTTGCTTCTGAATAGCATCCCCCGCACATCACTCGTTTGGGGCAATTCCAACCAACCATTACGGGAGTTTTCCAGAGCCAAGAGAACAAAAAGCGAAAGCCATAAACTCACGTAACGTGCATCACAGCATCAGCTCTTTTCTGAGCCCCGGAGGGTTGGTACGGGTGGAGGGGATCTTCCCTAAAACACGTTTGAGATTGCAAATTTCGACTAACTAAATATTTCAGATTCCTTGATAACCTCCTAGTATTGTTTTCAATTTAAATTTCACATGCCATACTGAAGAAAAAGTGTGTTATACCTTTTCTTTTATCGGTACGTCATTCTGGAAATCTCCATCTAAATGTCCTATCTGGACGTTTCCCAGAACCTTTCCCACTCATTTTGTTTGTGCTCCATCAGTGATGGGCCCATCCCCCTCGCTTCGTGTCCTTCACGGTAAAGCCACTTTTACCCGCAATTCGTACACCTTCCTTCAGATGATGAAGGCTTGGTCGAATCGGTAACAAAAGCAGAATCCTGCCAGACTTTCTTTGCCAATAAAACTTTCTTCTCCTATTCACCGATATCGGGTCAAAATGTGGCTTTACGTAGCAGCACCATCACCATCAACCACACCGATGCTGAAGTGAGAGAATGTAAATAAAATATCACAAATTCCTTCACCTTCGCCTCGAACGATTCCCATTATCCTTGCCCAATTCCCCCGAAGAAGCCCTGGGCCTTCGAAGTCGTTTGCTAAATGTTGATGCTGCGGTCCAAAGTCTGGCCCCACGCAACCAACTGATTTATTGCGAAATATTTCATAAAATAAAATACCTGAGCGAAGAAGTCCTGCCGATGCTCGTTCCTTGGCTGCTGGCAGCCGGATGGGATCAGGTTAGTTCCGTTCCGTTCCGTTCTGTTCAGGTACCTACCTGGCATAATGGCATAAGAATGCCGAACTAGGCGAAAATGGAAATGAAATATTTCCTCCGATATAAATTATTAATGATTCTATTGTTTTAGATGGGCGAGGATAGAAAAGTAATACCCCCGCTAAGAAGTGGTATCTCTTATTTCAGTGCTTATTTTTTCGCATACCTCCTGTTGTGGAGAATTTGCTACCAGGGAGTGGAACAATTGTTTCTTTCCCAGAGTGAAAAATTCCTTATAATTTGTCCCATCAAGTGGCTATCATTTGTTGTGCTGCTGCTTTCTTGTGCCGTATTCGCATTCATTTCACTGCAAACGAGTTATGGGAGGGAAATACGCCAACTCACTTGAAAAGCCCATTGCCAAAACGTTTTTTACTAATTGAACTACATTATTCATCCAGCCTGATTTGTTCTTCTTCTTCTTTCTCTTTGTTGTTCTGTTCTACAGGTGTCGTTCTGCTGGATCTCCAGGGGCCGGTTTTTCTCAGCGAGCCTCAACACCGGTTGGAGTTTTCGAATAACTCGGGAACGCACATCGAATGTACTGGCCATGGGAGTCCACCACCTGACGTAAGTACAAATTCACGAAATTGCGTGACGCTTATGAAATTCTAAATTCTTCCAATATACTGAAGAGCTGAGATTTTTCGGAGCAAATTCGAAATTAGATGTCTTATATTTTGAACTCTACCGCATACGAGTCCATATATGGTCCCGAATGTTTTTAACCATTAAAACTGTTGAAAAGCAATGTTTTTGTGTATGAATCTCTTAGTTAGAGGTTAATGAAGCATTTTCCATTAACAAGAAAAAATCGCAAGTGATGTGGTAGTGAGTGAAGTTTTTTTTCTACCGGAAGATCTAGGATATCGGTCAAACTTTCATTGGATCACCGTGAATTTCTGTGCAAATTTCTGTGTGTTTGTTTGTCTTCAATAGGCTTTCAGAGCTTTTTAGAATCAGGAATGATGAAAAATTTTTTAGATTTTCGGATGACCCCTTAACTTTAACTAAAACGACTTTAATTTTCAGAAACAGAAGGATAAGTCAAATCTGTGTAACAACTTGTAATTTTTCATGATTCACATAATCTATATATATAAAAATGAATTTCTGTCTGTCTGTCTGTCTGTCTGTCTGTCTGTCTGTCTGTCTGTCTGTCTGTTCCCTATAGACTCGGAAACTACTGAACCGATTTGCTTGAAACTTGGCAGGTGGGGGTATTGGAGGCAGGGGAAGGTTTCTATTGTGGTTTGAGACCCCTCCCTCTCTCATGAAGGGGGGGAGGGGCCTCCCAAACAAAAGACAATTTTTTGCATAACTCGAGAACTAATCAAGCAAATGGTATTATATTTGGCATGGGATGGTATTTGGGAACGAAGAATATTTGTATGAATATAAGGTACCCCTCCCTCCTCTCAGTGGGGTGATAGGAAGGGGGGAGGGGGGCTACCTTACAATTTTTCATATAACTCGAAAACTATCCAAGATATTGGATCCAAATTTGGCCATGGGAAAGTATTTTGATACGAAAAATATTTTAATAATTATTTGAGACCCCTCCCATCTTACAGTTGAAAGGGGGAGGGGCCTCTTTAATATTTTTTTTGCATAACTCAAAAACTTATAAAGCAAATGGTACCAAATTTGGCATGGGAAGGTATTTGGATACGGACAATATTTCTATGACTATTTGAGACCCCTCCCTCTTTAAGTAGGGAGATATAAAGGGGGGAGGGGCCCTCTTTTTAATTTTTACATTACTCAAATACTAATCAAGCAAATGAAATCAAATTGGGCATGGGCGGATATTTGGGAACGTGACATATTTTAATGATTGTTTGAGACCCCTTCCTTTTTCCAGTGGGGAGAAAGGAAAGAGGGAGGGAAGTTCCATACAATTTTTATTGCATAACTCAAGAACTACAACAGTAAATGGAACCATATTTGGGTACGAGAAATGTTTCTTTGAATATTTGGTATCCCTCAATCCTTCAAAAAGGTGGATGTAAAGGGGGAGAAGAGATTTCCCTTGCAATTTTTAGTATAACTGGAGATCTGATCGAGCGAATTTGAGCCATATTTGGCATGTGAGGGTATTTGGATACGAGAAATGTTTCTATTATAAATTGAAGCTCCACCTTTTTTCAGCGGAAAGATATAAAGGGGAAAGAGGGGCTACCATACATTTTTTTTTTGCAAAACTTGAAAATTAATAGAGCAAATGAAATTAAATTTGGTATCAAAAATTTATTGAGTACAAAAAATACTTTTATGAATATTAAGTTCTCGCCCCTCCATTCAATAGGGCGAATGGAAGGGGGTTGGTACTTCCTTTCAAGTTTATGCATATCTCAAGATTTGACATCGCAAATAAAACCAAATTTGGCATGGGATGGTATTTCAATACGAGAAATTTTATTTTTGTCAAACAATTCCTTTCTTGAAGTGGGATGATAGAATTGGAAATAATGGAAGGTAAGAGGAAAGCTTACATTTAACTTTTTTTTACAAAATCCGAGGAATGGACGGAACTTAACTCCTTTCAGTGAGTAGGTACATAGAATGAAGGAGGTGAACCCAATACTTTTTTTTTTAGCATAAGCTCTCAATTTATGCTTACGAAGCCAACAAATGGAAACAAATATGGCAAAGAAAGGTACTTGGTTAGGAGATATGTTTCTACAATTGTTATAGACCTTCACGGTTTACAGTGTAGAGAGGAGAAGAAAAGAGGAGGTTTCATATAATTTTTGTTTTAAAGCTTAAAAAATTATCAACCAATGGAACACTATTTGATACAAGAAGATTTTTGGGAACGAAAAAAATGGGTATGATTATTAAAGATCACGATCTCCATTCAGGAGGGGGAAGGGAAGGACAGGGGGGGGGGGGTTGGTATCTCTTATCAGTTTTTTAGCATAAATCCAGAACATATCAAGCAAAACCAACCATATTTTATCAGTTGGATTGTTTGCGTACGATTTATTTGGAACCCTTCTTTTTTAGGGCGGAGCTTAAAGAAACAGATTTAAATTATCAGATCTTTAACACAAATCAAGATTCAGAATATTAGTTTAAGTTATTTTTGTGTACAATCCGAAACTCCAGCTGCAGCTCCATTTTGATTTAAAATAATGCCAACAAAACAATAAAAATTTGAATAAATTCTGAAAATATCATTCAATTTTGAAAGGTGTAGCAAAGCACACCGGGTCAGCTAGTCACATATAAAGTTCAATGGTAAACCAGCCCGCGCAGTCTGATAAAACCACAGGACCACGTGTTTTACGCTTAAATGTTGAATGCTATTAGCTTTTGAGAAAACCCGAATATTGAAACGAAATATCCTTCTTTTTATTTGCTGACTCTCAAATTTTGATAAGAATGCATTATGATAACGAATTCCTTCTTTTTGAAAGTTTAAAAGGTGCACAAATTTTCGGTACGAAAAATCATCAGTTTCGTTGCCTACTTGAAGGCGTTTTACCTATGAGGAAATCAAAAAGTGCATTCCAATAGGCAAAATTTTCGATGACTTTTTTTGTGATGGTCCTATTGGCCCATTTGGTTCCATCCACCACCCCATACGCTTCTTTAGGAGTGGGAGTCGTACAGAATTAGTTCAATTTATGTACGACTCGTTCGTCTTACTCCCGCGTATGTCCATTACCGTAAAATTTTCTATCTGATGCTTCGTCAGAACTCCATCACATTGGGTGGTATGAAAAAAACTTAGTATTTGCTTTTGCTAAACTGAATCGAGCAGTCGAGCAGTCGCTTAAAGCAATTGCTTCGGTTGTTATGAATAAAGTTTTTTTTTACAGCTGTTTTCTCAATCAGGAGCTTTTACTTTTAGAACAAGCTAGTTTGGTATGAATAAAGCTCAAATCTGAAGCAATTGCTCGACAAATCTCATAGCAATTGCTTTATTTTCTAAGCATGCTCGGTAGCAGACTTTTCCAATAAAAAATTCTTTAATAACGTCATGAACTTATCAAATTAGCAATATTTCACTTCAAAACAATTCAAAAAGGTATTTTCAACATGGATAAAGAAAAGTCGAAGTGATAACCCAACTTTTTTTCATATTCCTGTCGTTGTATAAAATCATTCGTCTAAGATGACAATAAACAAATCAATTAGTAAATATTTCAAATTAAAAAAAAATCCGGCTATAGTGGAAGAAGTCCCAATTGGCTCAAAGTAAGAAATAAATTGTCATAATTTAAAACATTATACAGATCTCGCATTTTTATA
The DNA here is from genome assembly GCF_029784155.1 of Uranotaenia lowii. Classification (NCBI taxonomy): domain Eukaryota; kingdom Metazoa; phylum Arthropoda; class Insecta; order Diptera; family Culicidae; genus Uranotaenia; species Uranotaenia lowii. The sequence continues at coordinate 177,283,903 of NC_073693.1, forward strand.
TAATTTTTTATAATCCTAAGATTTAAAAAAAAATCTAAATTAAAATGCGCGCCTATTGCCTATTTTTTTATACATCGGATTATCCCGATCCGAATACATGTGGGAGAGCTTATGATAAATATTAAAGTTAGGCCATTTTTTGTTTGACAATATTCGAATATGTATTCATTTTTCTTTAAACATCAACATACGAGCACGCATTAACAAAAAAATCCGGTCGTTCTTACACGCACCACCCGCTTCGTCGACTTCAAGGCTACTTTAGCCGTACTTTTCAATTTTCTGATCGTCTTCTTTCATTTTACTTTAGAAAACTTAAGATTCTGCTGGTTGGATAGCTCTATTTTTCGAAGCAAAAGCTATGTTCTAAGACTTTAGCATACATCCGCTAAGCAAATGTTTATTCATACCAAACTAAGCAAATGCTTTGGACTTTTGCTTTGCTTGATTTCGAGCTAAGTAAAAGCTACCGAAGCAATTGCTAAACCTTATTCATACCACTAATTGATATGATCCTGTTTAGGATTAGTCTTTGCGTCAAATTGTCTGTTTGACATGTTGTATTGTAAGTTTCTTGAAAACATTCAAGTTTGAACTGTCTTTGATGTTCATCGGTAGATCATTATACATCTTCAAGCGGTTGTAGAAAATGGATCGTTTACTCATCTCTTTTTCGTGTTTGGCAATCTAAAATCTTGAGTAGGTGTGGAGATCGATCTCGTACTGCAGGCCGTCCAGTAAATAAGTTGGTAACATTCCTTTCTTCATTTCGAATATAAAAATTAAACAGTTGTATGTAATCCTTACCTTAACTGACAACCATTGCAGCATATCAAGCATTAAAGCATTAGGAGTATATTGATTGCATCGTTATACCACTCTCATTGTCTTGTTTTGAATCTGATGCATGTAACAGTATTGTAGTGCAATATTGTCAAAGTGTGGCGTTATAACTGATTTTTCAATCCCTAAAAAAAGTATTTATTACCCGTAAATATATGCAGCATCCTTATTCTTTTTATTCAAAACATTTTTGGCAGGAAAAAAAGGAAAATCTGGTTCGAACAAAACCAAAAATTACTACAAATGGTGCTTCATGCGTTATGACATTACAAATATATAAAAAACTATAAATTGCCAAACGTTTTCATTTGATTTTTCATTGAAAACAAAGTTTGTTGCACCTTACCCCTAAATTAAAAATAAACTGATGAAACCGATAATTTTTCTGACAACGTCAAGTTGATGTCCCATGAACTTTAAAACTTTTAATGTTCAAACGGTATGATTATCTATGGACATTAAGTTTTTAGAAGCCATTTAAGTTGAATAGTGTTGAATAATTCCCCAGTTAAAGGTCAATAAAAGTGGTCAAATTTTGGGATTTTTTTATTCGAGAACGGATAAAAATCAATTAGGAGTGGTTCGGCATAGGGCCATAGGAGAGGGAGGGATTTATTTCAGAAGTCCAATTTTGGGTCAGCGGTCAGCAAAAGAGGTCGTCCATATTATCTGTTCACTGTTTTTGCGATGATTACGAATTGATTACAATTGAAAATTTTCACATGGGAGTTTTATAGCACAGGTGATTTCAGGAGTCAAATTTTGACAAGTAGTCGCCTATAACAATGATATTGCAATAAGTACGTTATTAAGCAACCACATAGAGGTAAAAATTTAAAAACAAGTGTTTAACAAGACGAAAACTTTCCATTCGACGACCAAAAAAAAGGGTCATCCATATTAACTGTTCAACGTTTTAGCATTTTTTCAAAATTGTTTTATTTAAGACACTTTACCATTCACATGGCATTAATGCCTGGAAAATGTTTTTACAATAATTGCTTCATTATTCATGGGAACACGAAAATTCATTCACGGGTCTTTTTTAAAACGGATAATTAGTTCCTGGATTCAAATTTTGCATCAGACAACAGAGAAAGTGGTCATTCATATTAACTTATATATGTTTTAGAAATAATTTCGTTTTTATGCATCTGAACGGTCAATCAATTTCTTATTTTGAATTTCAGTTTGGTAGACCAGCAAATTAGTCGCTTATAAATACTGTTTAAGTTTTTAAGCACTGTTGTCATAAAAATGCGTCTCGTCAAACACAAACTCTTCAGCTTCAAAGTTAAAAGCGAAACGAAGTTCGTAAGGGATCAGGTAGTGAAAAATAAACACAGGTGTTCACGCTGAAACACCCTAAAAACAGTGTTCTGAAAATTCATGTACTACTGTAGTAGTTTTATAGCAGCATTGAGATGAGCTTTTTATATTGTACTATCATTTGCATTGTTTAGTAAATAAGCGATAGGAGAGAGTCTCCACAATTTAGGCTCTCTTAGGTAGATTATTTTGAGACTCTAATAAATCTGCCTCTTGGCTCTTAACCACCGCACGGGACGGTCGTACTCATTACAGTCCGCGTGTTTTATATTTTTATCCGAGCCCGTCTAAGTACGTGAAAGTCGTCAAGTGTCCGTTGTGCTTTTCTGTGGCCACCTCACTAGCCCCTCGAGCTAGTCGAGGATTTTGAACATTCATAAGTGGTCCTTCGAACCGGATGTGATCTAGTTGTCCGGAAGTACAGTTTTGTGCTAGTGAAGTGACCTCAGAAAACGCGGAACTTGGACGTTCACCCGCGAAAGAGCATCGGAACGATTTTCCGATCACAAAATGGTGGACTTGTGAACAACGTGTTCTGGACAATGGAACATTGTGTCTGCGGAACAATTGTGGCTTGTTCCTTGAAAATTGCGAACAATTTGTGCGATCAATGTGATCCGAAAAAAAAATCTTAACTAATAAACGAACTATAAGTGCAAAAATAAAAACCCGATCCATGTGCATGAACTTTGAGCGATCGGTACAGTTGAGTGGAAATTGGAATTTGGAACTTAACCCTCGATCACAAGTGCATGAACGATCGAGTTATTCGGAGCAGTTCCTAAGAAAAAGTGCAACAAAAGAAATAAGAAGCGGTTTGCATGGTGCAGTAGAGTGGATGACGTTCTGTGCAGGTCGAAAGAGCTCGAGAGAATTTGCCATTTTGATGCCAGTTTGATCCCCCACGAGGCTGGATTGCTGGATATGTATGTATGATATGCCAGCATGATTTGATGTTTTCAGGGTCGGTCATAAAACGGTGGAATCGTTGATTGGAAGTCAGGTAAGATCGTGCAAGTGGGTGCGTTGTTTCTGGAAGTTTAGTAGAAAATTGAATTTTTGAGCATTTTTCCTTTTTCGCAATGGCGGCTGAGAAAAAGATCCAGGTGATGTCTTATTACCGTATGATAGACTCCATTGAGTCACGAGCGGAAAAATTGCTTTTATTTGTGCGTTCTTTTGATACCGAGAAGCAGGAAAGTTCACTTCTCGAAGACAAGCTTGAGTCGATCGATCAGATGCGTTCTTTATTGCATGAAACTGAGGTGAAATTATATGGGGTTATTAAGGAGGATGAGGTTGGGTCCCTGCAGATGACGATTGAGAAAATTGAAGATTTGTTTGATGATATCCGCCACCGAGTTCGAAAGATTATCCGGGAAATCGATCCTCCCAAGCCGATAAGTGCCCCAGCAGCGGTCAATTCAACACAACACTCCCATACAAAATTGCCAGATATTCCCCTTCCCCGATTTAATGGCCAATTGGAAGACTGGCTAACATTTAAGTCCCAATTTAATTCATTGATTAAGCGTCGTGAGAGTTTGTCAGAAAGTGAGAAATTATTTTACTTAAAAGCTGCCATCCAAGATGGTTCAGCCCGTCATGTCCAGTCCTCCGAAGACAATTTCTCATCACTGTGGAAGGCATTGTGTTCGGAGTTTGAGAATAAGCGATTGTTGGTAGATAGGCATATTGCTCAGCTGTTTCATCTGAAACCTTTAGTTCGTGAGTCTGGATCCGCATTACGAACTTTACTGAGTGACGTTACTCGTAACATTAGAGCTTTGGCTAATCTTGAGCTAAAATTAGAACCTTTATCAGAACAGTTTTTGGTTTTTCTGGTATGCGCGCGATTGGATACCCGCACCAGAAAGGATTTCGAGCTTCAGTTTACTGATCATTCCTTGCCATCTTGGGAGAAACTTCTCGAGTACCTACAGTCTAGATGTAGATGCCTAGAGAGCATAGACCAGGATAAACAAGAGGTTCAAAGCTCAAGCATTCGAGGAAGATTCGGGCACAATGAGCGAAGTGGGTCACACTCATCTAAGGTTTTAGCAATCAATACCGGCAGGTCATATGGTAACCCTGTTTGTTTTGCATGTAAGGGGAATCATTATTTGAGCAACTGCGAAGACTATCTGAAGCTACAATTACGCGATCGTATCTCGAAGGTGCGCAGTCTTGGATTGTGCATGAACTGTTTTAGTAACCGACACCATGTTAGAGACTGCAAGGGGAGCTCCTGCAAGAAATGTGGAGGCCGTCACCACACTACGTTGCATGAAAACAATGCTAACCAGCCAACTCAACCAACACCTACCCCGCGTAGGACCCCTGAGATGCCTACAACTTCCTCAAATGCGCTAGTAGCTTCCGTTGCATGTACTAATTCGCAGCGAAAACAGTACATTCTCTATACCGCAGTTTGCATGATAGAAGACGAGTTTGGAAATTTGATCAGTTGTCGTGTTTTGCTCGACAGTGGGTCGATGCATAATTTAATATCCACGCGTGTGGTAAACGCGTTGCGCTTGCGAAAGACGAAGGTGAACATGTCCGTTGAAGGTATTTCCGGTGCACCTAAGATGATTTCAAGTCAGGTCAAAGTAAAGATCCATTCCACCTACAAGTCAGACTTCACCTACAGCACAGAATGTTTGGTCATGAGCAAAATTACAGGAAACTTGCCAATCAATTCGTTCAATATTGATCCTGGGCAAATTCCGTCAGAGATGGTACTCGCAGATCCGTGGTTTAGTCAATCACGAAGAATTGATATGCTTCTTGGAACACAAGTGTTCCATGAAATGTTTACTGGGCAAACCCATACCATAATTGAAAATCCTCCTTGTTGGTGCGAAGAAACCGTTTTTGGTTGGGTAGTAGGTGGTGCTATTGAAAGACCAGAAGTTGATCGAACGATCTCTAATGTCTGTAAGATCGTTACGAATGAGGCGTTGAGCGAGCAAATTAGTAGATTTTGGGAAGCCGAGTCCATTCATGAGCCTCGAATGTTGACTCAAGACGAAAGAGCCGCAGAGCAAAGTTTTTCCGATACTTGCTGCCGATTGGAAAATGGTCGCTATGAAGTAGGTCTGCCATTGAGACCCAGTATAAAGGAATTAGGTGACAGTCAAACGATAGCTTTGCGTAGATTTATACAGACAGAAAAACGACTGATTCACGACCAAGATCTTTACGACCAGTACCGAGAATTCATGCATGATTATGAAACCCAGGGCCATATGATTAAATGTGACACCAATTGCTCAGAAGGATATTTTCTGCCACACTATGCGGTGCTTAACTTGGCAAGCACCACGACGAAGACGCGTGTCGTTTTTGATGCGTCTGCAGCAGCTTCAAGGGGAGGTTCCCTGAATGATCACCTTTACGTTGGCCCTACCATTCAGCCCAAGCTCGCCGAAATCGTGCTACGATTTCGGGTGCCCAAGATTGTATTTACGGCAGATATTACGCAGATGTTCAGGCAAATTAGAATCCGAGCAGAAGATCAGAAGTACCAACAGATATTTTGGCGTCGCCAGCCGAACGAATCTTTAGAGGTGTTCCACTTGACGACAGTAACGTATGGGACAGCCTGTGCGCCTTTTCTGGCTACAAGAACGCTTGAACAGCTTTGCATGGATGAGAAGGAGCGTTTCCCCTTAGCGTCGAAGGCGGGAACCGAAGATGTCTACATGGATGACATCTTGAGTGGAGCGGACACATTAGAAGATGCCCTGAACCTGCAGACTCAATTCGTGCAAATGACCCAGGCCGGTGGGTTCAATCTCCACAAGTGGACGTCGAATCATCCCGAATTATTGAGGCAAATTGATAGTACCGAACACGAAAGAGCGTTTTTCGAAGATGAGAAAACCACAAGAACTTTGGGTTTAACCTGGCAACCCAGAAAGGACGTATTTTTGACCAGATTGCACGAAATTGAATTCCACCTGGGACAGACGACAAAAAGAACCATATATTCTGACATCGCCAAGCTTTACGACCCACTGGGACTGCTGGGTCCGTTGATTTTCGCTGCGAAAGTACGAATGCAGAAAATATGGCAACTGAACGTAGACTGGGATGAAATATTGGCACGAAACGACGCTGAAATCTGGGAGGTTTTCCGTAACCAGTTGAAAGAGATGGGTGAAATAGTTGTTCCTCGTTGTGTTTTTCCCCATTCGAACCCGCAATCTGTTGAATTGCATGGATTTTGTGACGCCTCCAGTCTGGGATATGGAGCTTGCGTCTATGTTAGATCTTGTGATATGACCAACTGTAAAATTTCCCTCCTTACCTCAAAATCTCGAATCGCACCCTTAAAGAACGCTAAACTCACGATACCGCGATTAGAGCTAAGCGGTGCGCTTGTACTTGCACGATTGATTTCCAATATAACGCACAACCTTAAGATTTCATTTTCCAGAATCATCCTCTGGTCCGATTCCACCACAGCACTGTCCTGGATAAAGACCGATCCTAGCCGACTCAAAACCTACGTAAGCAACCGCGTCATCGAGATACAAGAGTTGGCTAAAGGCATTGAGTGGAGATACGTGGGGACGCATGACAATCCAGCAGATGTAATATCTCGAGGATTGTTACCTTCCGAGATACGAGATTGCGAAATCTGGTGGTCAGGCCCAAACTTCCTGTACCACGACGAAGATGATTGGCCTAAAAGATTTCAGCACATCCCGACCGAGCAACTTCCGGAAACGAAAAACCCAAGCATGAGCCTCACAGTTACTGACCCTCCTGCCATGTTTTACCTGTTTGCGACGGAGAACAACTTTAGAAAAATGCAGCGAATAATGGGATTAGTTCTACGATACATCGACCACATACGACCCAAGAAAGACAGACAGCATCGATACGGCGTCCTACGTATTCCAGAGCTACAGCGAGCGACGGTTGCATTGGCCAGTATTGCGCAACAAGAGACATTCCCCAACGAATTCAGCTGCCTCGACGCCGGAAAGGTAATTCACAGTAAAAGTAAACTAATCAGCTTATCTGTGTTTTTAGATCGATCAGAATATGTTCTGCGAGTGGGGGGTCGAATTCGTCACGCACAACTGCCCGAAAGTCAGAAGCATCCTATTATTCTGCCAGCCATGCACTGTTTCACTCACGCCGTGATTCGTGCGTATCACGTTGAGATGTTGCATGCCGCTCAACAGCTTCTACTTTGCGGATTACGCCATCAATTTTGGATTCTGCATGGCCGCAGTACGGTGCGAAGGGTTATTCGCCGGTGTGTCACTTGCATGAAAGCAAAACCGGTAGGAATGCAGCAGAAAATGGGTGACCTACCCTTTGCGCGATTGGAAGGTGTGCATGCATTCTACAACACTGGGGTAGATTTTGCCGGACCGATCTATCTGCGACAGCATAACAAGCGTGGGACTGTTTCGTACAAAGCATATGTGGCCGTCTTTGTATGCTTTGCTACACGTGCGATCCATCTAGAGCTAGTGGGCGATTTGACAGCGGATTCCTTCATCGCCGCACTACACCGATTTGTGTCCCGTCGGAGCAAGTGTGCCAGATTGTTCTCCGACAACGGTCTCAACTTTGTGGGCAGCCGCTCAAAGTTACGAGAAATGTACGACCTGTTTCAGTCCCAGCTCCTGAAAGATAAATTGAACGACTTTTGTTCGAAATCAGCCATCGAATGGAACATGATCCCACCAAACGCCCCACACTTTGGCGGATTGTGGGAGGCCGGTGTGCGCTCTGCCAAGTACCACCTCAAGCGCATCACTGGAACAGCGAACATGAACTTCGAAGAATACACTACAGTGTTGGCCCGCATCGAAGCGCTGCTCAACTCGCGGCCTATCACTCCGCTGCCCGAGGACCCACAAGATTTGCGACCTCTGACTCCTGGTCATTTCTTGGTCGGCCGCCCTCTGACAGACATCGCACAACCGAGACTGGTCGAACGCAAGGAATCAACACTATCCCGCTGGCAACGTTATTCGAAAATGGTCCAACATTTCTGGGATCGTTGGTCTCAGGATTACATCACGACGCTACAGAACCGCAACAAGTGGCATGTGCGGTACCCCGTGAAAGCTGGTCAACTGGTCATCATTCGAGAAGACAACGTGCCGACAACAGCGTGGCGTCTCGGCAGAATTGAAACGGCTATTCCTGGACCCGATGGTTTGGTGCGCGTCGCAGATGTGCGTATTGCTGATGGGTCCAAAGGCACCAAGATATTCCGACGTCCGATAGCCAAACTGTGCCTGCTGCCAATCGAGGACAACGAGGTAGAACCTGAACACGACTCCGAAGACGGCAACGAGAATTCCGAAGATAAGAGAAGTGATTGAAATTTTCTATTTCAATGGGGGCAGCATGTTCACGCTGAAACACCCTAAAAACAGTGTTCTGAAAATTCATGTACTACTGTAGTAGTTTTATAGCAGCATTGAGATGAGCTTTTTATATTGTACTATCATTTGCATTGTTTAGTAAATAAGCGATAGGAGAGAGTCTCCACAATTTAGGCTCTCTTAGGTAGATTATTTTGAGACTCTAATAAATCTGCCTCTTGGCTCTTAACCACCGCACGGGACGGTCGTACTCATTACAGTCCGCGTGTTTTATATTTTTATCCGAGCCCGTCTAAGTACGTGAAAGTCGTCAAGTGTCCGTTGTGCTTTTCTGTGGCCACCTCACTAGCCCCTCGAGCTAGTCGAGGATTTTGAACATTCAACAGGCTTATGTGATAAAATTTCGAAAGATTGGCTGATCCACGGCTTTGAAAAGGTTTGATTTTTTTTCAAGAAATATTAATTAAACCATTACTAGAAATCCTTCTTCAAAAATATTTCTTTGTCACAATTATTGAACACCAAGTTTCTCATGTCCCTAGCCGAAGAGGGGGAAAGAGCCGCTGCCAATGGAGATATCCGATTACTTTATGACATTTCTCGCCGCCTCAGTGGTGCAAGGACTAATGCAAGAATGCCGCTGAAAGACCGAGCAGGTCAGTTATTGACCGATCGAACAGATCAGCTCAAACGATGGACTGAGCACTTCGATCAACTTTCCCGAGTCACGAATAGCGATGGCCAACAGAATCCACAGCTCGAAGCGCAGTAAGTCGCATAAATGGCGTCAACTCGGAAGCGCCTTCGCTGGCTGCAATAGAAGCGGCAATCAAAAACATGAAATCCAACAAAGCACCTGGGATCGATTGCATCCCTGCTGAAATGCTGAAAGCCGACCCTGCCCTGTCGGCACAAATGTTGCACCGTCTTTTCGCTGACATCTGGGATACTGCAACATTCCCGGCCGACTGGATGCAGGGTATCCTCGTTAAGGTCCCGAAGAAAGGAGACCTGACAGAGTGCGGTAACTGGCGAGGCATAACGTTGATCTGTACAACCCTCAAAGTACTCTGCAAAGTGATCCTGAACAGGATCCAGGAGAAAATCGACGCTACACTCCGACGGCAACAAGCTGGATTCCGATCCGATCATGTGTGGACCACATCACAACGCTACGAATCATACTGGAACAAATCAACGAATTCCAGGACTCTCTTCTGCTGGTGTTCGTTGATTTCGAAAAAGCATTCGACCGACTTAACCATGAAAACATCTGGGCTGCTCTAAGGCGACAAGGGGTCCCAGAGAAACTAGTCCATCTCATCGAAGCACAATACGAGGCATTTTCGTGCAAGGTCTTGCACGACGGTGTCTTGTCCGAACCAATCCCGGTAACTGCTGGAGTGAGACAAGGATGTATTTTATCACCGCTACTTTTTCTAATCGTAATGGATGAGATTCTGACTGGATCGGACTGAATCCTTCAACGATGGAGCATCTGAACGACCTTGACCTGGCTGACGATATTGTTTTGCTCGCCCAAACGCAACCGGATATGCAGAGCAAACTCGACGACCTCACCGAAAGTTCCAAGGCAGCAGGTCTCAAAGTCAATGTCGGAAAGACCAAGTCAATGGAGATCAACACAGGAAATCCCTCCAGTTTCATGGTAGCTGGGCAACAAGTTGAGAAAGTGGAGTGCTTCCAGTATCTTGGTAGCCAGATAACGCCTGATGGTGGTACCAGGAAAGACATCGAAACCCGGATCAGAAAGGCCCGATTTGCGTTTGCGAGTCTCCGAAACATCTGGCGGTCACGCCAGATCTCTCTACGAACAAAAATCCGAATCTTCAACTCAAACGTCAAATCCGTATTGCTGTACGGGTGTGAAACTTGGTGCACATATGCGGTGACGACGCGAAAACTGCAAGTATTTGTAAACCGCTGCCTGCGGAACATCATCCGCGCTTGGTGGCCTGGCAACTGGATCTCGAATGAGGAACTACATCGCCGGTGTTATCAAAGGGCGCTGGAAATCGAGATTCGGGAACGTAAGTGGAGATGGCTTGGGCACACGCTGCAAAAAGATGAAAACGAGATTTGCAAAGAGGCGCTAGATCGGAATCCAGAAGGTCATCGAAGAAGAGGCAGGCCCAGAAACTCGTGGCGGCGAAGCCTAGCCGCTGAAATCCGAACTGTCGACGAGAATCTTGACTGGGACCAGGTGAAGACGCTGGCTCCGGATCGTCAACAGTGGAGGTCTTTTACCACGGCCCTATGCACCGGAGGATCAGCGCGGGATCATTAAGTAAGTAAGTAAGTAAGTAAGTTTCTCATGTTGAAAAGGCAGTGTTTCATTTATTGAACATGTATTTTAGTTGATTGTATACATTTAGAGGTATTTCATTTGATAATTAATGTACATTGAAGGGGCAGCTAGTAGGGTTACCAGATCCCAAAACACCAAAAGGAGTACATTGATATCATTTACCCAAAAAGTCAGGAGAAACTACATAACTCCGGTTTTTTGAGCTCCCAGCCATCAGGTTGACTCAAAATAACAAGATTCATTAATTATCAAGCTTTGCTCCCGGAAGGTATGCAAAACGGAAGGAAAAGGATGTACACATTTCGTATTTTCTGAAGAGGCCCCGACTATATTGAATAAGCAGGGTTCTACAGCAATTGGAAACCGAGTTATTTCAATTTAATCAAATTCTGTCAATTTGTTGAGGTAATGCAAAAGTTGGTTATTCGAAAAAATAGCAGATTTAGATGTTGCTGATACTGAGAAACCACAAAAAACGTCATTAAACAATCCATTCCTTTTATTTTTATTGACGCGTACATATTGATTACTATTAACCTATTAAAATAGGTTTTTCTGATCAAATGTCTTTCAACAAAAAAAGAGTACATTTGGTGATATTTCGCAAAAAGAAGAGTACGCCCATTTCTCGATCGAAAAAGAGTACATTTACTCTTAAAAGAGTACGTATGGTAACCCTAAGTCTGCTAGCTAGACCCAAGGAACAGTTTATATGCATGTCAAATCAATAGATAGTTACGTAAACGCACTTCTTTACGGAACGAATTCTGCAAAATTTCGCACCATTATTCCAAAATTCGTCAACCGTAACGTAGACTAGTTTGATACATGTGCATTTCCTTAAGAATAGGTTTAAGCAGTGTCTGCTTTACAATTTCTCCTTAAGAGTTTAGATTTCTTCGATTAAAATATTGTTTGAGTTTTTGCCGAGACATTGTAAAGTCAATGGTTTCGCAGTGTTGATTGTAAGAGGCCATCATGCGATTTATTGGCCCGTTTTTCGCGTAGTTTGTGCGATAGTGATTAATGAAAAATAAATTTCGATTTCGGAGTTGCCGAGAAGGTGCATAAAAGTTTAATTTTGATAGAATTTCTGTTGAGTCAATACGCTGCGAAACAATATCGATTACAAATGAAACCATTGCATATTCACGGCGTTCTTTTAGTGTTTGTATGTCAATGAGCATGCAGCGCGCTTTATATGATGGAAGTGGAAATGATGTCCAACCTAATTTACGAAGGGCATATAGTAGAAATTGCTTTTGTACTGATTCTATTCTTTCTTCGTGTGAAATTGAATAAGGGGACCAAACAACGCTGCAATATTCCAGTAAAGACCTTACATAGGCAATATATAGAGTTTTTATTGTGTATGGGTCTTGAAAATTAAAGCAAAAGCGCTTAATAAAGCCCAGCATGTTATTTGCCCTATGGATGATAGTATTGTAATGGTCTGTGAAAGTAAGTTTAGAGTCTAAGATAATTCCTAAATCCCTAACTCGTTCACATTTTTCTACATTCTGATCTCCTAGTGTAATTGTGATGTTTGGTGTTGTTCTTTTTCTGCTAAATGATATTAAATTGCATTTTTTTACATTGAGCTTCAGAAGGCTTTTTTTGCACCACAGGTAGAAAATGTGAATTTCATTCTGGAATATGCTGATGTCTTCTTCATTTCTTATTTCCAAATAGAGCTTCATGTCGTCGGCATAAATGAGCATTTTGAGATTTTTGAGAATAAAGGAAATGTCGTTTACAAAAAGTATGAAAAGTAGAGGTCCTAAATGAGATCCTTGCGGAACTCCTGAAGTGACTTGAATAGGGAGCGATTTCTTTCCATTGAAATTTATTATTTGTTGGCGATTGGTCAGGTATGATTCAAGCCATTTCAGGAGTTTAGATTTTATTCCAATTTTTTGTAATTTGAAAAGAAGCATTGGTATGTCTATGCGATCAAATGCCTTACTAAAGTCTGTATAAAGAGCTTCCACATGGTTGCCATTGTCCATTGCATTCAATGAAAAGTCTATAAATTCAATCAAATTAGTTGAGGTTGAACGGCCTTTGAAAAAGCCATGTTGCCTGTCAGTTATTCGGTTCTTAATTTGGGAAAATAATTTTTCGTTTATAATTGCTTCAAAAAGCTTCATCATCTATTTTAAAACAGTGATGATATAGTTGTTATTTTTTTGTCTTTTATCCAATTTTTCTCTCAATAAAAAAGTATGTTTTTCATCCGGTCAAACACCACGTCAAACTTTCAATATATTTTCTCGTTTCTCAGATTGTGTCTTCTAGAGTCCAAAATTCTTAGAGAATTTTTTAACAGAGATTGAAAATACTTCAATAATGGCCCAACGATTTTTGTTTGTGTTGTTTGTGTTATGTTATACTTCCAATCTGTTCGTATTTCACGAGTCTGGCACCTGTTCAATAACTAGTGCTTTTACCCTACCTGCATTAAAAAAATTACACTATTTTACAACAAATAGCACTAAAAGTTTGATTTTGCATAAAAATAATCCTTTCGTAATCACTCTAAGTCACTCAATCAGGACCCTTGAACACATGATATTTTTTGCATGGGTAGTACAGCAATTAGGGGAGAATGGGGATACTTGATCCCCCTTTTCTTATTTTTTCATATCTTTTTGGGGAAATTTTGCAACTCGCCGTCTTTTGCATTGTCTGACAGCGTGTAATTTCAAGTTTATATGGTCCAAAAGTTAGAAAGATACATGAACTCGTAGATAAACTAGAAGCATTTTCGTGAGACTAAAAAAATTGTGATATTTTTTAAGTTACAGGAGACTTGATCCTTAATGCAGGGTGTCCTAACCCTAGGCAAAAATTTATGAAAATCCAAAAATAAAAGGTCCGTTAACTATTTTTTGCCATATTAGGTCTCATTTCCCATTTTTTAAGCAACAGGCAAAGAGAATTCCAAAAGTTTGTCTTCTTCCCAAGAGGCATTGCATACTTTCAGGCGCAATTTTCTGGTTTATAGATAAATGCAGTATGTTTAGTCCTTTTTAACAAATAATTACTGGATAAACATTATTTATTGGACAAAAATAAGTAATTTCATGATAACCAATGACCACGATCCATTCAGAAGAAAAATATATCATTTTGGACTGCAGGGATCAATATACCCATAACATACATTTTGGAAAACTTCTTAGTATGGCATAATGAAGTTCAAATTATACTCTAACGAGTGACATATTGGATAAATATTTTTATTACAATTTTTTTCATGAGAGAAACATTCTAAAGTGATAAAAAATATCTTCAAATCACATTTTGTTAAATTTTTCAAAACGAAGTTCAATAACTCGAAAAATCAGATTTTTAAAATTTGTTGAGATAACGGCATTGTTGTTTTGTTCTATATGGCGCAATTTTCTAGAACATTTAATATTCGTAAGACATTTCTGTTTCGAGATATAGCGAAGGAATCAAGAATTCCCAGGGATCAAGTATCCTCACTCTCCCCTACTGATTCAGTAAAATACTACCTTTCAATTCAATTGGAATAATACAACTTAGCAAATAAGAAGCTGATGTTAACATAATTATTTAAGTTGTTGTTAGATTACACGTTTGTAATTGAGTGAGATCTAGACTTAAAAAAACAAATGTTAAATTGATTAAATTTTTGCAATTCTACTACATTTTTCTACTACAAATTCAATGTTCTTGCAAGGTTCAATGCAATCTAAAAAAAAATATCCCTTCGATAAAAGCTGATTAATAATATTCATTTTCTATAGTGCATTATTAAATATGTCTAGTCTAGTCTAGTTTCCTTATCTGGATTGATCAGATCAAATCACAAGAATCCGAATGTGGTCAAATTCGCCTCGTTTTCAAATTTTACTAATACATACATAACAGAACTAATGCATACCGTAAAATGGGGTGAATCGAGACAGACGTTGGAATATTTCCATAATATTTCGGCAAAATTCGGTTCTTTTAGTCTACGATTCGCTTTAGGTGGTATGATGTGTGGACCTCAAAAAAACTAAACGCAAGAAAAAAAAGTCTAACGCACTATCCTTTTGTAAACAGCTTGTTAACCATCAGAATGGCGTGAATGGGTAAAGTCGCTCATTATTTGAGAATCTTTTAGGGGGCGTCCATAAATTACGTAACGCTCTTTAGAGAGGGGGTTGGGGGGCTCGAGTGTTACTTCATTTTCCTAGTGTTACGATTTGTGACACACGTGGGAAGAGGGTAAGAAAATGCAATTTTGCGTTTGCGTTTATGGAAGAAGCCTTAAGCCTAAAATTCCACAAAACAACTAAATAGCGTTAATTAAAGCTCCCATAGTTTTATATGTGAACCAGTTGTTCTTTTCATCTATTTTCCAATTACCAGTCCAGTACATAATCACCATTTCTATCACCCGCGAATGAAATGTTACTGACAATGCCTAACTCCAGGGGCAAACAAATCTAGATTTGTGAGAACAACTTGAAAGTTTATTTTCTTCCTTTCAACTTTTCTTCCTACGATCGTAAAGGGCTCATAACATTCTTCTTATGTCTTATACAGGAGGAAACACTTATTTGTAGCAAAAATATTATTTTCATCATTTCCTTCCACTAATGCACCTCGATAGCAAAACGGCCCATTTCGGCTTCCGCCAAAATCATGCCTAATAACTTGAACACTCAATTATATTTGAACTAGACCTAACGACCACTCGTTAATATAAAGATACTGGACCGGACTGGACATACATTTTGGTCATATCGGAAAGCCATCAAACACCATCGTCGTCCCGGCAATACAATGTCGATTCGGGTCGGTTGGTTGAATTTTGGAATACCGGACCAAATTGTGTGTTGATGAATCGTATCCTGGGGAATGAGGCTAGTCACGTGAGACATTCTGATTCTGTGATTCTGGAGCCATTCCAGCCGAGACTGATTCGACGGTCGATTGAGTATGGCTTACTAATTAATGTTCAGTGCTGTCATGAAGGATAACATTGTACGTGAGAGGAAACAAAAGTATTTCCTCACAATCGCTTTTGCGTAACCAATAGAAAAGTCAAACTAACTTTTTATTTCATTTGACCATTGATTATATTTTTTTAATATCGGTTAAGGTTTCACGAGTTCTGAACTCATGTTTGAGAATTTTATGGGTTGTAAAAGGTGTTTTTTTTTCATTTCAGGTGGAATGGTCGGTAGCGACCACCAATCACGAGCTGGTATACTCATCGCCCAATGGAAGTCTGATTTTTTACCCTTTCTCAGCCGATAAATTTCGTCATGAGGTCCATTCTACCGTGTATAGGTGAGTTTTTTATAAAGTTATCCAGGTTATTTTTTTCCGTAATGATTTGAGACACTCAAATGGGCACGTCAACAATTTTCGTTATCATTATTTTTGTCGATGGACTCATTCAGAATTGTTGTTCATCTCCTTCATGTGGATGGATTTATAAAGTGACTGAAAAGATGAGATGGTTTCATTTCTTCAGTATCTTTCTGTAAAATGATGAACAAGAATGAGGAACTGTTGTAAAATTCAATCTTCCCCACACTCCGTCGATCAAGGATGGTATGCAAAGTGATATGCTTCATTTTTAATCAAATTCCAAGCCTTGAGCATTATACAACACCTGAAATAAAACAACAAGAAAAAACTTCTGCATCGTTCCACCCTTCAAAGCACCTATCATTATTTTGTAATTATAAAACTTGGCCATAAACTTTTGCACACTGCCACCTGTTAAGTTCAAAATAATATTTCACTTAGCCGTGGGTATACTGCTATGGCTGCCCTACTCATAATTTTATTCGTTTTTTTTCTATTCCAGATGTAAATTAAAAAACTTAGTCGGTACTATTTTGAGCCGCGAAGTGCACGTTAAAGGAGGTAAGTGAAAGCCCCAATGCTGGAAACCACATTCAATGTACTTCTCGTGTTCTGTGCCGTGGTGCGGTCCGAAAATTAAAAAAAAATACCAGGAGGAGATTTCAATTTTCTCTCCGCTGTGCATCTCTATTGGGAATAATATAGTAGTATGTAGAATGTATTTTTCTCTTCTTTGAACTTTCACCAGCGAGTTTAACTTTCCACAGCTCTCGCCCAACTCGTGGGTTTCAAAAGTTGTCGCTTAAAATAATTATATGTATTTCGGGCGAAAAGAGCTACCCCCTAACTGCGGAAGGTAACGTGAAAACGTACAAATACTTTGTAATTATGATTAATTCACACTTTCCTGGGAGCTGTTCAACTAATGGTGGATGAAGGTAAGGACGTGAAAATGGATCGCCAGTTATAGAACAAAATTTTAACCAGGCATTTGCAGTATCAAATTTAAAAAATATGAAATAATGGTGTTTGAATCCACGCGATAACGAAGTGTGTTCATTTGGAGTCTATAGAGAGTCCCACATCAAATTGCTTCACTTTGCAAATGCTATAGAAAATCACCTATTAGATATTTTTGCACGATAATTTTCACAAAGGGTGTTGCATACATTTAGGGGTAAAGAATAAATTATGCTAGATGAAATAATAAAAAATATTATTAAGATGGATGAAATTTTGAAATTAACAAACGCGTGATGCAAAACAATCATATTCCAGCATATGGAAACGAGATTTAAAAGCTGAATCATCGATTTGCATTCTGATGCATTTTAGCCCAGACAGATAAATGAATTATAAAAATATTTATTTTAAAAATTTTGGCGATTGTACGAAAAATATTTATACACCAACAGTTTTTAATAAAGGATGAAAAAAGCAATATTAAGTATGTAGGTGATATCATCAAGCCAATTCGTCATACTAGGTAAAGTTTTGTACGGCATCGAAAAATGTTAAAATTTGTACATCTAATGCTCAATTTTTCAAATTTTCTATAAGAATCATAAACTTCAAAAAACTATCTCACGATGTGAAAAACTATGTCATCATTGTTATTGTTAAATGATAACTTTATCACATCATATTTAAATAAAAATTGAGCAAGTGTTGTGGTATACAAATGTTGCAACTAACCTTGATGCCCCGTATAACGTTAGCTATCGTAGCTTAACTTTGAGTGATGGAAACAATCTTTATTCTAAATGAGGGGTTACTTCGTCATACGATAAAACCTGACGGTTTGAATTTGAAATGTAATCTGAAATGGAATTAACAACTCACTGAAATGATTTAGTAAACCTCTGCGTAGCCTCAGATGTTTGTATACATTTCGTAATCTTTTCTACACTCGTTCCAATAAATCATGATCAACATCTTGGCAGATTTATCGGTATTGAACTGTGACACATTTAGACCATTTCATTCACAAAACATTGACAAATAGCTAAAGGTGAAAAATTGACTCGCGCAACTGCGCTGTGCTCTCCATACATATTTGATAAGACCAGAAACTTATTACTCACACGGGCAAGTTCCATCGCATGCATCAAATTTATGTGCTTCCCATGTTTCAGCAGTATTTCACAATGAGCAGGTAAACATTTTATGATGACGCCGAGAACTGCTGCGAATGATACGGAAGTTTCGGGAAAGGAGAGTAGGAAAAAAAAGGATATCATATCACATGTGTGCTACCTACCTATTCATTCGTTCCAAGATGGTCTTGTGGCGATACATATACTCGGTCGGGAAAAAGAACAGCAACAATCTTTTCCCACAAAATTTATGGTTAGGGAAAATTCATAAATTTACCTTTTCGCCCGGTTTGGAGGACTCCGCACTTCAGCTCATAATTTTCTCGCCATGACCATTAGTGGAGAGCGTCTTGCTGTTCGTAATTGATTTTACTCCTAATGATTCCATGTAGGTATTCTAGCCTAGCAGTTGAGAGAAAGCTGTAGAAGCACATTTAATTATGAGTGTGTGTTTTGAATTGAGTTTCCATCACATTATATGAACTTTCAAGAATTCACTTCAGCTTCATGCAGAAGCCACGTTTTGATAAATTTATTAAACATGGAACGGATCTATACAATAACATTAAGATTATCAACTAAATAAAAAGGTAACATCTGTACCAACACGTGAAAAGGATGTATCTCCATATATGGCGAATCGAGAAAAACGCGTTTGAAGAAAATACAACCTATTTTAAATCGCTAATTAAAAATCACTTGAAAAGTTTGCATTTTATGAAAGTCAAACGATGTTTAGAAGCATCCCCTATATGTTAGAATAGAGGAATATCAATTTTTATGAAAAAACATTGCGCTATCGTAGATAGAACCTAGCTCACGTATTATTTTGTCTCCCGTGTTTATACACCCTTTGCTATTTTCTCATTTCTAGCTTTAGTTTTAAGCTCGCGTTCATTTGTAACTATGTTTCTAAGTTGAATAAAGTGTCAAATCTTTACCAACATATAAAAAGCATCTATCTATATATGGCGTATCAAGAAAAATGCGTTTAAAAAAATACAACCTATTTTAAATCCCTAATTAAAAATCACTTCAAATTTTTGGTTTTTATGATAGACAAACGATTTTTAAGAAGCATCCCATGTTAGAATAAAGGAATATCAATTTTCATGGAAAAACAACGCACTATTGTAGATAGAACCTAGCTCACGTTATATTTTGTCTAACCTGTTTATACACCCTTTGCTATTTTCTTATTTTTAGCTTTAGTTATAAGCTCGCATTCATTTGCAACTATGTTTTTATGTTGAATAAAGAGACAAATTGATTATTTTGAGTTTGTTTGCGGAGTAGTAGCGAAAAATTGTTCCGGAGTAAAGGATGTATATCCATGTAATGGCAGTTCTGGTTTTAGAATGTTTATAGATCCTTTACTCAAATTGAATTTTCAATGTAACGGAATATTATTTTCTCAAAAGGGTTTTACCGTTAAGTAGAGCAACTGTTGGCCTATCATGAGGTACTGAAAATGGTTTTTGTTTACTTTTGAAGATAGATCCTTTTCACGTGTTGGTACAGACATGTTAACTTTGATATTTGTTCAGGAAAGAATCAAGCTGAATTATTTCGATTGAAACATGTAGGTACATTAAGATGATTCTCATGCAATCTTACATATTTTATTCTACCAAGAGAATAAAGGAACCCTCTAAAACCTTTTTTTTTTCGCTGAAAAATGCACAGAAATTCAGATAATTTTCGTTCAACGAAGAAATCGCTAAAGACAAATTATGAACACTTTTTTTTTAAATTGCATAACCACAGGGGCTAAGAAACCTGAATTTCGGTACTATTTTGGTTGTAGTGTTTACACACTTCAACCATTTTTCTTATATTTTGAAACATATTACGACTGACTCATAGTTGTATTTTTAAATAATTTTATGTTTTATTGTACCACATATAACTGAGACATTTCAACTGTAACTCGTTAAACCGTTCGATAATTTTTTCCATGGCAGAGAAGTGACAACTGTCAAATATTACAGACCTTTTTCTTACTTAATGATCCCGCGCCGATCCTCCGGTGCATAGGGCCGTGGTAAAAGACCTCCACTGTTGACGATCCGGAGCCAGCGTCTTCACCTGGTCCCAGTCAAGATTCTCGTCGACAGTTCGGATTTCAGCGGCTAGGCTTCGCCGCTACGAATTTCTGGGTCTGCCTCTTCTTCGATGACCTTCTGGATTCCAATCTAGCGCCTCTCTGCAAATCTCGTTTTCATCTCTTCGCAGCGTGTGCCCAATCCATCTCCACTTACGTTCCCGAATCTCGATTTCTAGCGCCTTTTGATGACACCGGCGATGAAGTTCAACGTTTGAGATACAGTTGCCAGGCCACCAAGCTCGGATGATGTTCCGCAGGCAGCGATTCACAAAACTTGCAGTTTTCGCGTCGTCATCGCATATGTGCACCAAGTTTCACACCCGTACAGCAATACGGATTTGACGTTTGAGTTGAAGATTCGGATCTTAGTTCGTAGAGAGATCTGGCGTGACCGCCAGATGTTTCGGAGACTCTCAAACGCAAATCGGGCTTTTCTGATCCGGGTTTCGATGTCCTTCTTGGTACCACCATCAGGCGTAATCTGGCTACCAAGATACTGGAAGCACTCCACTTTCTCAACCTGTTGTCTAGCTACCACGAAATTGGAAACGATTTTCTGTATTGATTTCCATTGACTTGGTCTTTCCGACATTGATTTTGAAACCTGCTGCCTTGGAGCTTTCGGTGAGGTCGTCGAGTTTGCTCTGCATATCTGGTTGTGTTTGGGCGAGCAAAACAATATCGTCAGCCAGGTCAAGGTCGTTCAGTTGCTCCATTGTTGAAGGATTCCACGGCAATCCTCGGTTCGGTGCACAGTCAATCGATCCAATCAGAATCTCATCCATTACGATTAGAAAAAGTAGTGGTGATAGAATACATCCTTGTCTCACTCCAGCAGTTACCCGGATTGGTTCGGACAAGACACCGTCGTGCAAGACCTTGCACGAAAATGCCTCATACTGTGCCTCGATGAGATGGACTAGTTTCTCTGGGACCCCTCGTCGCCTTAGAGCCGCCCAGATGTTTTCATGGTTAAGTCGGTCGAATGCTTTTTCGAAATCAACGAACACCAGCAGAAGAGAGTCCTGGAATTCGAGACCTTTTTCGGTAAACAATTATCGAAACTCGGCTGATCATATCTAGAATCATCTGTCAAATTACTGACAGTGGTCAACGTTAGATTACCGAAACACCGGTATTTTTGAACCGAAATGTTTGTAATTATTACCTAATGACCGGTGATGTTTAATCGAAAAGCTGTAGAAGCTCGTTGATATGTACCGAACAACCGGTATAGCTTACCGAAATACCAGTCATTATTACCGAAATACCTAAAATTATTACCGAAATACCTGTAACTGCAATAAAATACTTGTAAATATTACCGGAATACCGTGATTTTTTTTTACCGTAAATCTGTAAAAACTCTGTAATATTTACCGAACAACCGGTAGATTTTACCGAAATATCTGTAATTATTACTGAAATATCTCTAAGTTTTACCGAAAAATCTGTTATTTTTACCGATAAACCGATAGTTTTTACCGGAATGTCGTCTATAGTTACCTAAAACTGGAAAATTTTCGGTAATTATTGCAGAAAACCGTTAAAACGTTCGATAATTTCAGCACATGATGCACAATGCATTACGCGAGATTATCGGAGTCTCCAGAAAACACTTAAAGCGAAATATTTCAATTGTGATGAGCACAGATGGACTTAATAATAATAATAATTATAAAAGATTTAAAGGTCTCTAAAAATTTTTTATTATAAAAAATAATTAAGTCATCCGTGCTCAACAGAATTAAAAATTTCGTTTCTAGTGTCTGGAGACTCTTATCATCTAGCGTTATGCACTGTTCATAATAGCATAAGTTACTGAACGTTTTACTATTTTCTTTAATAATTACCTAACTAAAATTTTACAGTTTTCGGTAAATATAGGCCTAAAAAAGAAAATATTGTAAGTTAGGATGGAACAAATAAACTCAGTGATTATGAATGAAGACTTACCTTTTCTACGGCGACCAATTCAATTCATGAATCAAAGCAATTCATAGTTTACAATTTATTCAAGCATAAATGCTATTTATTAATGAAACACTTAAACACATTGGTATCGAAAATCGCACCCAATCAAACAATATTGTTCGACATAAACTTATCCCATTTCGGCTTTTGTCCAGCTGAGGGTGGTAGCTGGGTTATTCCAGTCTTAATTCTGCTGATTTTGTCTGGCGTAGACCACAGCAGGGAGATGTCCAGGTTAAATTTGGGTTACTGCAGCTCGAGTACCAATAACAATAACCACAATTCAAATGAAATTAAATATCAAATTGAAATTTTAGGGGAAAAAAACATCTGAATGGTAGCTTTTGATTATGTATATTACATTATTCAGTTTTAATCACTTTAATTTAAAAAATGGTGGCATCTACAAAACTTAAATTTTGATACAAAAATTTTTAGCGATTATTGTTAATGTTCACTATAGAAAACTTCCCAAGTAACAATTTTAGCTTTATTATGGTCAGCAAAATTTCGTTTGGACTATAGCAATAATCTTCATAAAAAGCTAAAGCGCATTCTATAACATCACCTGGACTCTAATAAAGCTAATTGTTGGTCATCAATGTTGGTCACCAAAGCTTTTAAAAAGCTATTATTAAACATGTTAGGAATTTTTGTTTTTTTTTTATTCTGTGAGTTCTCGAAGTTTTATTATTATTTTTTCCAGCAACCATAATGGTTGATGAATGAAGATTGCATTATAGAGATATGATCTGGTAAAATTAATAGCCAAACACCAATGTTTTAACCATATTATGAGCATCTTTTCTACTGCCAGTCAAGATTTTAGGTAAAATGTGTATGAAAAAGTATCTTAAAATAAATGCGCCTCGTCAAATCTGATGGTCAATCATGATGGAATTGATGGAAAATAGGCCTGAAAAAATATTTTCCAATGCTTGCATTGTGGATCCAACCACATGGCGTCATTTTGAGCCCTTCGATTTTGCAACCAACATGGCTACGATTTGACGTTTCTCTCGCAAGCCAACCAATTACACGCTTAGGATGAGTTCCTCATTTCTGAGTTGTTAATCCTTAGTACAGTGAATGAGGACAGACATTTTAAATAAAAACGGATTGGTTGTTAATCACCCGTGGAATAAATCATGAGTTGAAGTCAAATTTTGTTGTCTGACGCCATCTTGAAATCCAAGATGGCGGCTTCCGCTGTTCTTTCAAATGTTGTAAATGACTTAAAATCGCATGAAACCCCATCAATATTGGTATTGGGTGAAGGGCTAAACAAGTAGAAGTCGAATTTCGCTACCAGACGCCATCTTGAAATCCAAGATGGCGGCATCCGCTGAACTTTTAATGCTGTAAATGCAAAAAGTCGCATTAAACAACCACTATGTATATGGGTATTGGTTGAAAGGGCTAAACTAGAAAAAGCCGATTTTTTTTCTTTTCGACGCCATCTTGAAATCCAAGATGGCGTCTTCCACTGAACTTTAAAATGCTGTTAATCACTGAAAATCGCATGAAACTTCCACAATGTGGGTATAAGTTGAAAATGATCAACGAGTAGAATACAAATTTCGCTATCAGGCGTCATCTTGAAATCCAAGATTGTGGCTTCCACTGAACTATCATTCGATAAAATGGCTTAATCAGTTTAAGTGGAATTTCTCTATAAGATCATCTTGAAATCCAAGATGGTGAACCTTAAAATGCTGTTAATAACTAAAAATCGCATGAAACCCCCACCATATGAGTATTGGCTAAAGAACTAACCTAGAAGAAGTCAAATTTCGCTATCAGGTGCATCTCGAAATTCAAGATGGCGGTTTTCACTGAACTTTAAAATGCTGTTGAACACTGAAACTCCCATAATATTTGCATTATGTGAAAGGACTAAACGAGTACGAGTCGAAGTTTTCTATCAAACGACATCTTGAAATCCAAGATGGCGGCTTCCACTACTGAGCTTTAAAATTCTGCAAATGACTCAAAACCGCACGAAAGCTTTGCACTATTGGTATTCGTTGAAAGGGATAAACTAGAAGAACCAGACCCTGATTGTTTTTGACAACCCGCTTGAACATTTTGTGTTGTCAAAATAGAACGATTTTTTCCCAACTTTGTTTTTACTTAGTACTACATTTTTTAATTATGTTTTTGATGCATTTAACACTTTTCGTATTTTGTCGATAGTTTTAGTTTTTTGCCATATTTGCTATTTATGTCATTGTATTATGTCTATCATGCTAATATGTCTAAATTGTATTGGTCCTATTGAAGCGAGAACTATAAGGTTATGTTGTTTCTGTTATTTGTTTGATTTAGGGACATGTGCCAAAATCAGATGTTTCCAAAATCGAATGTTGCCAAAAACGATCGGGGTCTGTATTGTGGTTGCTTTGTGCGATTTTGGGTCACTTACAGCATTTCAGAGTAAAGCGAAAAGAGAAAATCGACTATACTCGTTTAGCCCTTTTACCCAATACCAATATTGTTGGGGTTTCATACGATTATAAGTCATGGATGGCGTCAAATAACGAACTTCGACTTTTACTGGTTCATCTCTTTCAACTAATACCCATATTGTAAGGGTTTTAGGCGATTTTAAGTCATTTACAGTATTTTCAAGTTGAGTGGTAGCCGCCATCTTGGAATTTAAAATGGCGACGGACAACGAAATTCGACTTCTACTCGTTTATTACTTTCACCTAATAACAATATTAAGAAGGTTTCATGATATTTTCAGTTATTTACAACTTTGAAAATAAAAGCGGAAGCCGCCATCTTGTATTAATGATGGCGTCAAGCAACAAATTTTGTTTTTCCTATTTGAACCTTTTCACTCAATACTCATATTGTAGAATTATTCATTCCACTTCCGGTAATTCGAAGTTTTCATAGATTTTTTATAACTTTTTATTAATTTAACTCAAAATCAACACACAGAACTTATCAAAAAGGTGTAAAAATGGGAATTCCAATTCAAATATGTGCTATCTAATCTAAGCGTGTCCTGTTTTGACATCTTGATCAAGAACTGTCACTAAGTTTTATGGCGGTTTAATAATCAGGCACTGAGTGCTATTATAGAACATGCAAAAGAAAGCTTGGAGCAAACTTCTAAGTTTGTGTTTTCTTATAGTTTAAACATAGCATGCCTAACTCTTTCTAAATAACTAAAACAGTATGATTAATGGTAGATTTATGGTCGTTTTCAAAACTATCTGAAATCAGATGGTCGATTAAAGAATATAAGCATTTTGCATGACCATAATAAAACCATCATAAGACGAGCTGCACAAAAAAGCCATAATAAAACCATAATAAAACATCGAAATGCTAGTTAGCTTGATCTGTGTTACTTGAGTTACCACATTGGCCACTTGGCCGGTCCCGGACTTCGGGAAAGATGTGTGAAGTAAAGATAGAAAGTTTAGGAGGACTAGCTCATCCAAACCACGGTCTTCCACCACACAGACACTACAAGTGAAATGGTTATAATTTAGAACAAATTTTGTATTCAGAAAATCCATCAAACCTACTTTTTCGGAAACAGAAACTGATCCCACACGCGCATACGTACTTCCTGCTTTGCTTTCTCTACAGCGCAAGCGGGATGCCACTAATACACCGCGGTTATCAGAGAGAGACAGTTGCGCTCAAAGCTGCCAGAAACGGACGCTTGAAATTTGACGTTTGTGTTGACAGCGACATTGATGTAAATGTAAGTTTTCGGTGTTTTATTACCGAAAATTTACGACGAAGCGATTTGTTTACATAAAATAAACGAACTTCGTAGAATCAAGAATCGATTCACCGAACTCGGTAAAAATAAGATGTCAAATTGATCAATCACCGAAAATTTTTGAATTACAGAACTGGTTCTGTAAAAATATTACCGAACTTGGTAATTTTCGTTCACTGTGTAGGATGGTGGCTTCCGCTGTTCTTTTCAAAGCTGTAAATTACTGAAAATCTTATGAAACATCCTTATGGGTATTGGGTAAAAGTAGAAGTCGAATTTCGCTGTCCGATGCCATCTTGAAATCCAAAATGGTGGCATCCACTCAACTTGAAAATTCTGTAAATAGAAATAAAACTGATTTATAGATCTTAAATAAATCCTGTCGAGGGACATTTTTTCAACACGGGTTTAAACTTGGGAGCCCTTCTCTAAATTTTATCGAAGAACATAATAACATTCTAATGAATTTGTGAATCTCTAGCGGCATACATTTGGAAGACAAACAATAGTTTGATTTAGTACGCGTACTTGAAATTTCATGAACTACTAAAACATCTGATTTTCCGAAGTTCCTACTACAGTCATAGTTTTCTATGAAATGGAGTCAATAATAAGTTTGATTAAATATTTAGATGACAAATTTCCAGGAATAAAATTGTGTAGGAAATAAGACAAGAAAAAAAGAAGGATGACAGTGAAACTTTATGTTTCTAGGGTTCTAGTTTACTCAACACTTAGGCGTACATCTTTCAAGGACGTGATGATCTTATGTATTCCCTGAATAATTGTGTGTTGAAATCACATCGAGACATGAAATCTTATTTACTTTTTTTTTGGTTTGGCTACTTAAGACGTTTGAATACTCTCCATGCAACATTCATACTTTAAATTTAGTGTTTCTGGTCTATTAGAAGCTCAATTTAAAAGCCCTGAGTTTTCCGAGAATTGGGTAAATCTTTTCCAACTAACCTGTTTGGTTCGATAAAAAAAGATGGAATCGAGAAAAGATTCTCATATATTCTTTGTTCCACTGGAAAGATAAAGAATAAACATCTGCAAATACAGGCTCATCATCGTTTCGTCCTTTCTTTTCCTGGCATAACGAGACGGAAGTAACCCTTTAACCTCACACATCCACACGACGTTGTTGACCCTCGAATCACTTGAACTCAACAATCCGTTGGACTTAGGACATTTTTTCCGAGCTTTATTCTCGGAAACACCATTAACCCAACGAAAAGGACATCCGAATATGTTTTGAAAGGACACAGATCTTTAACATTCAATTTATCTCTTACTGTTCTAATCTGTATTCTGGGAAGATTGTCAAAAGTATAAGAGCAAAACGAGGGGGAAAAGATAAACCGACCATTTTAGGGAAAAATCCTTTGCTCATCCTCGCTTTTTTTTAGTTTGAACTGCTTTGAAGAAAAAAAAATTCAAGAACTCAACCGTATTGCAAGCTTCCTCTAAGCCAGGAGGATAGGAGAATTTATGTAGATGCTTGTTTATTCGCATCAACTCCTTTGTTGGGGCTTTGCCAAGTACTTTTCGGAAATCACTTGGAACTCTTCTGGTCTGCCAGTTTTCTTTTTTGCATACATTTTCCTTCGTTGATTCGGGCGGGAAATCTCGGTTACATCGACAGGGAGCGAACATTTTGCTTGAGGATGCTCGTGCAGGTACAGGAACAACTTTGGAGGACCTCCGTATTTTCTCCGTACTTTGCCTCTGCTTTGCGCCGTTCGTTGTAAACATGTTGGGTGTGTTTTGCATTTCGCGCTAATTCCACAAACAACAAACAAACATGCCGTCGCCTGTCAGATGACAAAGTTCCATCTGTTGAATACGTTGTGTGCGAATATGATTATGGATGTTTGTAACTGTAATATACCGGTATTAGCCTGTTTTTCACAGAGATTACCTGTCGAATTATGTGTTTCTTAGACTTCCAGCATATTCGTGAGGCTTGAAAATAAAATTTCAAGCACCTCTCCAGCAGTCGAATATTTTTTTAGATGCGATAACATTTTTTTTTTTTTTTTTTTTTTTTTCCTTAGCTATATCTCGAAACTGGAATGTCTTACGAAGATCAAATGTTCTAGAAAAATGTGCCAAAATTAGCAAAATAACAATGCTTGTAGTTTAAAAAATTTTAACAAAATAATTGTTTGAGTAATTGAACTTTGTTTGAAAAATTTCACAAAATGTAACTTGAAGATCTTTTGTCATCATTTTAAAATGTTCCTTACATGGGAAATTATGAAAAAAATATTTGTTCCAATGTATCAATCGTTCGAGCGTAAAATGAACTTCATAATGCCATATTTTCTAAGCAATGGAAAACTCTCAACTTTTTTCAGAAAAAGTTTTCTAAAATGTTGATTATGGGTACAATTGATCCCCTAGAGTTGGGTAAAAATGATCCCCCTTCCAAACGGCATATTCTTCTTCTGAATTGATCGTTATGATTGCTGATTACGAAATTACTAATATTTATCCCAAAACTAATATTTATCAAACATTTGTCTGAAGTAAAGAGCAAAAATAATTATTTTTTTCTTTATAATAAAAATAGCGCCTTTAAGTATGCAATGTTATTAGCGTTGAGACGAAGTTATAGAATTTTCTTATGTCTGCTATAAATTGTGAAATGAGAACAAACATGACCAAAATAGTCAATTAACATTCTATCTTGGGGTTTTATTTGTTTTTTATACAAGGATTAGGGCTTCCTGAATAAAAGATCAAGTCTCCTTCAATAGGTGATCAAGTCTCCCCTAACTTCAGAAAAATCGCAATTTTTTTACTCCCACGAAAATGCTTCTAGTTCTTCAACGGGTTCAAGTATCGTTCTAATTTTTGGAGCATAGAAACTTGAAGTTACAAGCTGTCAGAAAATGTCAAAGACGGCGAGTTGCTAAATTTTTCCAAAAAGATATGGTGAAAATAAGAAAAGGGGATCAAGTATCCCCACTCTCCCCTATTGGTCTCTAAAACGGCAAAACACAAAATTTCACGTTGATCGGTTCAGGGGTTTCCGAAAATTATTCGAATTGTGTTTAATTTCTGGTAATTTTGTATGGGAGCCAATTTTTTCAGGATTTGTAGGGATTTGAAAGTGTTATAAGAGACCATTTCCAGCCCCTAAAATGGCTGCACACCAAATTTCACGTTGATGGTGATAAATAGGTACTTTTACTTTACCAAACGAACTTTATTGCACGACTTATTGATGGAGAGAGAGCTATACAATGTTGAGCGTTACTTATATACTACCATCTTACCGGAAATACTAATCTACTACTACTAAACTACTTAGCGTTCCAACCTTCTAGAACAATCTAATAAACGCAATAGAGTTGTCTACCAAAATATTTATCAGATGGATTTAGTTGTTTCCGATAATTGGTCAACTGGTGTCAAATCATTGTTAATTTTGTAAAGAAGCCCCCCTTCATTGGATTTGGAGGGGTTTCAAAGAATTATAGAAACTATTCCCGGTCTTGAAAATGGCTACACATCAAATTTGACGTTGATAGGTTCAGTAGTTTACGAAAATTGTCCAAATTGTGTAAAATTTTTGTTAATTTTATATAGGAGCCCCTCTTTTTGTAATTGGATGGGTTTAATAGCATTTTGAAAAACATTCTCAGTCTTAAAAACGGCTACACATCAATTTTCACATTGACCGGTTCAGTAGCTCCTGAGAATTGTTCGAATTGTGTAAGTTTTTTTAATAATTTTGTATGGGAGCCCCTTAAGTCGGACGGGGTTTTAACTATTATAGAAACCATCTCCAGCCCCAAAAACCCTCAGATGCCAAATTTGACGATGATCGGTTCAGTAGTTTCCGAGTCTAAAGGGAACAGACAGACAGACAGATAAACATTCATTTTTATATAAGGTACACCGGGGTGAGTGTGGACGGGTTTTCGTATAGTTCAACTTTAAACAATCATTGAAAAATCAGCAGTGGAGCAATTTTGATAAAATAACGTTCAATGTGATGAAGAACATGATGTTTACAAACGCTGAAGAGATGAGCTCGATAGAAGCAAAGCGGAAAAAGTTATCACGTAAATTGTTATGGACTGCTGCTGGACGGTAGATTTTCCCTCTGATTTCTCAGGAAATTTTCAAAAAAATTGTGTTTTCTTGGTTGAATACGTTACTTTATTGCTCTAACCGTTCAAAATTTTGAAAAAAGTTCATGATACTATAAATAATGCATCTTTCAATAATGATTGTGTGCAATTTATGTTGCAACACACGAGAACCGATTTTATCAAAAACACAGAACAAACAAGTACTTTACCAAACTTTTCATGATTCGAATGCTTAATATATAGCTAAATAATGAAGGACAGAAAATTCAAAAAATGTGTAAACATCAAGTCTTTTTAAAGCCGTCCACACTTACCTCAGGTAGGAGTTGGAGACAAAATTTTAGTTTTTCGTAAATAAACTCTTTTTTCTTTATTTCTAACCGCCGTTTCTTTTCCTAACTGGTTGTTTGGAATGTTAGGATTGTTTCAATGTAGAGTTTTTCATCGAGAGCCAGCTAGTTTAGAAGAAATTTGCAATTGAAAAAGCTGCACATCAACTCGACATCGTAGTTGAAAATAGAAAATTCCAAAAAAGTCTCTGTAAACATCCGTTTTTGTTAGAATCGTATATTTTTCACAGTTATTGGATAGATTACAAGTAAATTGAACATTCTGCATTAAAAGTTAGAAAAATAGTGCACAGTATTGTTTTAATAGCCATCGTCCACACTTACCCCGGTGTACCTTATATAGATTTATCAAATGCCTCATAGGTATAGGAGTTTCCTTAGGAAATGTCTAGGAGCATAGGAGATGTAGGAAAATCATGATCGCACCATTTACCAAAATGGATCCTGATCTCTACCTTTCACAAACTAACACAACTCCTTCCTTGGAAACTTGAATATGGATTCGCAGACGTATGAACGGTTTCCATAGTTGGTGATATTAGCTTGTCTTTGGTTCTGACTATTTCAAAATTGTTTTTGGAGTATGCAAGAGCGAGAGGTTGCTAAGTGAACTTAAAGAGTATCTTACTAACAATCCTTCCCTTGTTCCCATAGACTACTAGGACGTGGCCGGCGCCGTTCTTAATCATATAAATCATAAAAGGGAGAGCATCAGTTTTGTACAATGAGAATGGCTGCTAATCTCAAGCACCTTTTTTTTTGGACTTTGTGCAGAATTGATGGCCTCGATTAATCACGGAGTAGCAACCATTGGCGACATGGAACTTGTTCTGCTTAGCCACGCCAGCGATCATGGAATTCGAAATGTTTAGTTTGAAATCAAATGAAAAAAAAAAACAAAATTTTTCTAGAATCTAATTTTAATAAAAAAAAAAGGTAAATGAAGCATTTCGAGTTCAATGATTTAGGGTGGATATGAGTAGTCAATAAAGCTAATCTATATTAACAAAAAGACTAATACATTTTTAACATAATTCTTAGCTTTTAAGGATTTAAGCATTATAGACATTTTTTCAAGTTTGAAAATATTGATTTTATCAAAGTTACAAAAATTTTAAAGTGTTGCCAGAAAAAGCTACAGTTTTATAAATTTTTTGCTTATTTCTATTGTAAATTCTTTTCTTAGTTACCAAAAGCATCAAAATAAGGTTGAAGGATTATAATTCTTATACCCTTTGTGAATACTGTCCACCAAAACTATGTAGTGATACATATAAAACATAAAATATTTATAAATAATATATCGAATACTTACCAGTTACCAACAGATTAGGCATCATCGACAAAACCATCACTTATTCAACTGATGCCTTGCTCCAGACAGATGAAATTTATTGTTTCTTGTGGATTACTGGCTTCCAATCTTTGCTTAATCGGACAAAGTTTGCAAAATAAGAAACAACAAAACGAGCATTTGATAAAGACAACAGAGAATATAATCATGTTGTCTATATAAACCAAGTCGCCTCGAAGGTTCAGTCAGAATGAAAAAGTTTTTGTTTTCGGCTTGGCGACGTTCACCATCTGGGGCGAAAGCGATAAACTTTATCTTGTTCATAGTCAAAATCCTTACATGTTGTTGAAAATGTGTTTGATTATTCGGTCAACACATCATCGTAACAACGGGACTTTTTTTAATCAGTTTATCATTTTCGATAACCAAGATCAACTTCGTTTGAATTCAGTCTATTATAGTTTTTTCGGAAAGCTTAACAATGAAACGTTTGGCTGCATTATTGAACATTGACTTTCTACTTAATTTTTAATATATGTATAACTCTCTGGAGCCACCATGAAATAGTTTTACCTTCAAACATCATTTTTTTGCCGCAAATAATGGTGTACGAAACCAGACACGAAAATATCCGCTTTAAATGTACATCATTGCTGACGTGTCCCTTGATCGATGGCGTTGTTTAAAATTCCTCTTTTATTCGATCACGTAATGAACAAATCCTTCATGGGAGCGGAAAAGTAGATAAAAAAAAACCGACTAATGAAAAATCCTTGCGTTAATTATTCTTTGTTCCGTTCCTTCGGATGCTCACGAAAATTTTGCCGAGAAAAAGACGCGGACATGAGGTAAATCAAAAGTTGTTTCCAATTAGAATCGGGTTCATCCTCATTACGAGTCAACCCGCAGAAGCAGAAGAAAATTGTTCTCCGTTTCCTTTCTCTGCCGTATTCGGCACCCTGGAATCAGATCAGAGTGACACGAAATGGAATAACCAACCTGGAGCTTTCTAGTGGTAGTTCCCCTAAATAAAGTTAGTCAACCAGTTGCAATTATTTGTTTCGCCTTTTTTTCATCCACTGTTGTTGGCTTTGGAGCTGTGTGGTGGCTCCAGCAGCCGGATTCATGCTTTGCTGTACGGTTTGCCATTTTAATGTGATATTTATTCCACCCCAAGAAGACCAGGTTCCCGTCTTTTTTTCATTCATTTCATATCCACGAAACCGCAACGAATTGCCAACCGAACCCGAATAACCGGGTCACCTTGTAGAATAAGTTACAACAACATTGAACTCGAGCAACAGGGCGCACATTTTCGTTCTACTACCCGCTTTTACACTCAGCGGGCAGAAAAGGACGAACTGCTTTTGTGGTTCCCCAGCTCCACTTCTACTACTGTTTGCTACGCTCATAACGGACCGAAGCACTATAAAATTAAGAATCGCCTCAATAATTCCACTAATTAGACTAAAAAGTTACCCAGTGCCGTGCCACTCTTGGCGAGTATATTGATGCATGGACCGTTTTTCTCATGGAAGTCACTTTGAAACATGTGGCAGCTTCACATTAAAGTCGTCATGCGAAAAATAAGAAATAAACCCAGCTTTTGTATATTTTTTTTATTTGGCTTGTCACTTAGAAATGAATTTAATTCTTTTTGTTTAGGAATAATAATAAATGAAAAACAAAATATGATGATTTATAACAAGTTCCGAATTCTGATTTAATGAATTTCACACTCATGAAAAGTAAGAATTAAACTCTGCAGATTAATGTTCGTACATCCTTTTGAACGATCCGGACTTTCATATGTTCCCAAAATACAGGGTCCGGCAATTGAAGGCAATTCATTCAATTTCTCTTGAAAACAAATTACTTTTTCAACATTAACTGGTAAAGTTCGACTTGTTCGCCCTTGAGTTTAACCACTCGCCGCAGACAGTCGAGGAACGCATCGTATGAGGCCCGCAGGTGTTCTTGTGGTATTTTATCCCAGGCTGCCACGAGATGTCGCTTCAGGACCTCCACACCTTCATGTTTCTTAGAACAGACTTCGGCTCAAACATACTCCATAGGGTTCAGGTCTGGCGAACTCGCCGGCCACTCGGGGCTCGAAATGAACCCTGGAAAATGTTGCGCAATCCAAAGTTGGGTTTTCTTCGCTTTGTGAGCCGGCGCCGAGTCCTGTTGGAAAACCCAATCCCTGGAACCAAAATGTCGACGTGCCCACGGTTCAACGACAATCTGTAGAACTAGTTCCCGATATGTATTTTGGTTGATCCTCACTCTTTCAGGGACAAAAACCAGCGGAATCCGACCATCACGGATGATTCCGGCCCAAACCATCACCGATGTTGCTTTCTGTCACCCCGGGTGGCCGTCATCAAGTCGGCATGACTTCGTGATCTGTCTGGCAACCAAACTCTGTCGTTCTGCTTATTCACAAACTGCTGTACAGTGAAGAGTTTCTCGTCGGTAAACACGATATTTTTCAACCTTCCTTACGCAGCCCTCCTTAGCAGCGCCTTAGCTCTTTTTTATCCGTTCTTGTTTCTGCTTCACCGTAAGGCCTTGAACCTTTGGATCTTGTAGGGCTTGGTCTGAATTTTATCTTACAGGATCCGACGGAGACTTCGATCCGATATGTTGAGATCTTCTGCCAATTTAGTGGCACTACGATGAGGATTTCTCTTAAGGCGCTTGACAATCTTCGCCATGGCAGGTGTCACCACAGTAGGTCGGCGTCCCCCACCATAATGTTTTTTGGTACTTCCGATCTCCAGGTATCTTTTAGCTGTAGGGTATACAAAACTTCTGCACATACTTACATCGGACAGCTCACGAACTATGTCCTTCTGCCGTTTGCCAGCTAGGAACAAGGCAACCACAGCGCTACGTTTCTGTTCGAGATCCATTTTTCCGGATAACACCTGATTACAAAAGTTATAGTAAGGTACATCCAATGATAGCTAAGAGCACCTGCAACGGTTCATGCGTAAATATTGGTTTTAAGTATACCAGTTTTAGCACAATTTTAAATTTTGGAATCGGCTAAAACACGCGCTCCCCATCGGTGTGATAGCAAATTTAAAACGGGTACACTTTTATTCCAGACACTCAATAATTGAGAAGAAAAATCTCATTTAAATAGAAAAATTGCTAAGTTTTGAGTTTTACACCGTCATTATTCTACCAGGATTCCATCAATTTAAAGTCCTTTTAAGATGTATAAATATACTGTGAATTCCCATCGGCACACGGAGCCTCTTCACAGTAGACTCTTTATCCGAAAGTGTTCGTCCCATGAAAACAGTTTGATTTTACTAGTGAAATTTTTATTTATATTTCTTTATATTTCTGAACAAATAAACGTAAAGACCGTTTGAAAAGCACCGACAGCAGATTGGGTCAACACTGAGTTGATTTTCCTATGACAATAAAATTCACTGGGCACTAACTATCTGTCTTTGTCGAAGTACCGACTCTTCGCAGAAACTGTTCTGCTTTTGGTTTTTATTCGAAATGTTCTGCCACATCCTCATTTCGAGTGAAGCAGCTTTTCTGCAAAGTTTCCCATATTGGCCGCCCATCGTATTATGCACTTATGTACCTGCCTGCATACTAGCCAAAGTAGTACATCACACAGAAAGGATTTATTTTTCCTCAAAAGTGTTCCTGTTCTTTGTAGCATCATTGGGGCTAAAATATTGTCAAACATCGGCACACACCTTGGCACAAAACGGTTAAAACCTGGTCAGAAAGTTTTTCGACTGCCAATCCTTCGGATTGGCTTTCACAGGGAGGTAGGAACCACTGTACAATAAGCTTGACTTCGTCATCGTTATCCGACTACAGGAACTGCTGCACACAATATGCGAACCCAAGTGGGGGGCGTCCATGAACGTTCCGAAATTCTCTTTTGGCACCCTTTTCTAGTGGTATGGAAAAGTGAAACTTTCATAGAGTAGACAAACGTCGGATACTTAATGGGGTATGTGGGTGGGTATTTGGGGTCGGCGGAGCAATGAACAGAGACCCGGTGACAGCTTCTTCTTATGGCACTGCAGTAGTATTCTGTTGCATCCAGAGAGTACTATTTTGTTTGTATATTTATGACAATCGGTGTATAAATTGAAGAATCCTTTTACGTGCCGCCTGAGAGGGCCAATTCAAGTATAAAATTACTTATTCATCGGTAGCGAGTGCCATTGTTGCATAGCTTCGGTGAAAAATTGAGCTAACTTTCATCTCACAACACAAGGGCTCTTTTCGAAAGCATCTATCTCTTTTTAGATAGCTTTGTAGGGTGGCAGTGTAGCAGACATGGTTATTGAACAGGTGCCAGTTCATTTCCTCCTCTGATGAAAAACTGAGCCTCAACAACTTATGATTAGGGAAGAATGGCCCTGGTTTCCAGATTTTCAGAATTTAATTTACGTTCTTCTACATTCGAAAGAAAAATGTAAATTTTCGGAAAATATATCTATATTGCTAACTGTAATGACGCCCATGATCGCCCATCTCTACGCAAGCCGTTACAGGTGACAACCAGTCAACTGTTGGTTGGTACCAGGGATGTCAGGTGTTGAGGAGTAAAAATCTGGGCAATTTTGAAAAAAAGTCTGTGTGTGCCTATTAGACTGCTTCAAATTTGTATGGGAAATTTAAAACCCGTGAAATGTCATACGATGCAGGCTAAAATTGATCCTGGGCCTAGTACAAGATCTCATGCCAAATTTGAGCCAGATCGGACCACGGGAAGGGGTCGCTCAACGAGCCAGAAGTTTGTATGGGATTTTGAGACATTTTGTTCGAGAGGAACATGAAAAACCAGTTTTTCGTCGATAACTTTTGTCTCCGTCGGTCGGTCAAATCGGTCAAATTGCTTTCAAAAACGGGTTTTCTTAAAGCCGAAATTATGACAAATATTTCATCCGAAGGTTTTATTTCAATTAAAGTTAAGATAAAAAAGTTATTAAGCTTAAAAAATTGGCTAACTTTTAT
This sequence comes from Uranotaenia lowii, assembly GCF_029784155.1. Classification (NCBI taxonomy): domain Eukaryota; kingdom Metazoa; phylum Arthropoda; class Insecta; order Diptera; family Culicidae; genus Uranotaenia; species Uranotaenia lowii. The sequence continues at coordinate 177,320,785 of NC_073693.1, forward strand.
AAGGGTGATATTCATCACTGTTTTAATGAGGCGTCTAAATGTCCGACCAGGACACTCAATGTGAAATACATGCCGTTTCGTTAAATAATGACCGATTTTAACCATTGTTGTTGCGCTCGATTGCAATTTTTGATGTTTTTTTCTAATATTTGAGTTTGGATGATATTCACTTGATAGTTCGGAAAGTAGTAAGGGCAGAAAAATGCTTGACAATTTAAAAGAAAAATTGCATAACCACAGGGGCTTAGGAACATGACTGGACGATTTGTGATTGTCGAACAAAATGTCTCAAAATCCCATAGGGGAACATGCCCTATTATGCGCCACCTAAGCGAATCGCTGATTTTCTATGTATTCCACGTACAAATTGTGTTGAAAATGGGTGCAATCGTCGAAGAAAAGTGTTTTCTACAAATGCCTATGTTATTTTATTACTCAAATTGCTAAAGTTGCTTCAAAAACTTGATTTTTTAAAACCATATTCAAAGCCACAGAACAAAACTGTGCTGCAAATACGCGCCGTTGTGTATTCAATATGCGCCTAGCAGCCGAACACACCCGAAAGCAGCCGAAGACCAAAAACACACCAATACTTACAGACACTTTGACTGAAAAGAAAATCAAAATGGACTAATCAAAATTTTGAAAAAAATGAAAAGTAGATTTTTTGGGCTGAATTAACGCTCAAAATATGGTTTTAGACTTTTTGTTAATTTTCAATGAAAATTGGCCTTTTTGAAAAATTAATGCTATTTTCAGCCTACTACGATTGGCGCGTTATAACGAGCGCATGGGCCGTGATAGAACATACCCATAAAAAGCATACCTTTGCGAGTTCAGTGTGATTTTTGAGCATAAAATCATAGTTTAGATTATCCTCTATCGATGTGTCAGAAAATATTGTCTTATTCGTTTTTCTCTGCTTGGTGACACCTTATTGAAAGTGTTTTAAAATTTAGATCAAAATGACGAAAAACCTAAATTGTGAAATTATCACGACACAGGGGCATTTTAAGGGAAAATTCATACTTGCCATGACCAATCACAGCATTTAGAACAAATTGGTAATATTTTGCAGGCTTCAAATGTTTCAGATTCTTCAAAACAAAGGTGGCGCGTATTAGCCACATGGGGCGTTATATGAACTTTTCCCCTACAAACATCCGGCTCGTTGAGCGACCCCTTCCCGTGGTCCGATCTGGCTCAAATTTGGCATGAGATTTTGTACTAGGTCCAGGATCAATTTTAGCCTGCAGCGTATAACTTTTTCAAAAGTCGGGTCATCTGGGGCAGTCTAGACTGTCTATGCATAGGAAAGATCACAAATTTGGAACTAAACAAGAAATTTGACGATGCGTGTGGCCGTGGGGAGAGGGGGGGGGGGGTCTGATAGGTGTCCAGGTTATCCTGTGGTATTCAGGTTATTTTCGAGTTGAGAACTATATAACAAACACTGTTTCCTACCACATACCATGCCGATCTTATTTAAAAAAAGAATTGTTTAATGAACGATTGGTCAAATACCAATGAATACAAGAGAAATTTCAGTTTAATCTGGCACTTACGGATCAAATCCGATGCATGAATATTGATTTCCTCACTCATTTTTGAAAGTCTGTAAAATCTGGGCACTCTCAAAAGTCTTGGTTTTACAGACAAATCTGGGCACCTGGCAACCCAGGTTGGTACTAAGCCACTTTTTTCTTTATTTCCTGCTATCAAATCAAAAACGTCATTCAGACTACATGTGAAACACAAGCTCTTCAAGTTTAACCACGTTTATTCTTTTAATCCGGTTCAATCGTCTAAGTCCCAATTGTTGATCGGACCATAACCCGTAAGCAGTTATCCAGGCTACGGTCGAAGGAAGGTGGCAACATGCGAAGCCATCTGGTCGAATTCGACGGGCTAGTACGGAAGCTGAAGACGGCAAGGGCAAACATGGAGGAGGAAGATGTCGTTTCCCAACTATTCAACACACTTCCAGACTCCTATGATCCGCTTTTCACGGCTCTTGAGAGTGTATTTAAACGAAGAAATATCGCTGGAAACCGTTAAACAAAGGCTACTTGCTGAGGAGGCTAAGCGGTCAGATAGGCAGGAAACAATAGTGGATTCTACAGCTGCGTTTTCTGGAAACCGTTTCTCCAAGAAACAAGCTCCAAGAGTAAAAGGGAACTGCCACAAGTGTGGCAAACCAGGCCACTGGAAGAAAAATTGTAAAGAAGATGGAAGAAACGAAGCAAACTTCATTGCCAACCGTGATTCGATAACCCGGAAGAGTTCACCGTTGTTTTTAAGTTGGACCATCTGATTTTCAATGAATCTTTACTGTCATCAAGCCGCAAATTGGAAGTTCCTGTTAAAATCAATGTGGCAAAGGAAGGACAGGTGATGATAGCTAACAACGTAGGCGAAATGACCGGTAAGAGCAACAAAAACGTCACCTTCCAGATAAAAGAGGTGCTAGTGGTCCCCAAGCATCGTTCGAAATTGAAGTCGGTAAAGAAATCGGCTATGGCGGGAATCTGTGTTATTTTCGCCGTTGACACAGCGATTTTGAAAAGGGCAACGAAGTGTTGGCGACAGGAAGACTCATAAATAACCTTTATGAGCTGAAGTTATTTGTCGAGCAAAGATGTGCATCGCGGATTTGTCCAAGTGGCGGCATTGTGGGTTAGGCCACATTGGTCAAACTAACGACTTCATGGTCCGGAACCACATGCTGAAAGGTGTAACAAAATTAAAGGAGTTTGATCCTAACTCGATGACCTCACCGAAAGCTCCAAGGCAGCAGGTCTCAAAATCAATGTCGGAAAGACCAAGTCGATGGAAATCAATACAGAAAATCGTTCCAATTTCGTGGTAGCTGGACAACAGGTTGAGACAGTGGAGTGCTTCCAGTATCTTGGTAGCCAGATTACGCCTGATGGTGGTACCAAGAAGGACATCGAAACCCGAATCAGAAAAGCCCGATTTGCGTTTGCGAGTCTCCGAAACATCTGGCGGTCACGCCAGATCTCTCTACGAACTAAGATCCGAATCTTCAACTCAAACGTCAAATCCGTATTGCTGTACGGGTGTGAAACTTGGTGCACATATGCGGTGACGACGCGAAAACTGCAAGTTTTTGTGAATCGCTGCCTGCGGAACATCATCCGCGCTTGGTGGCCTGGCAACTGGATCTCAAACGTTGAACTTCATCGCCGGTGTCATCAAAAGGCGCTAGAAATCGAGATTCGGGAACGTAAGTGGAGATGGATTGGGCACACGCTGCGAAGAGATGAAAACGAGATTTGCAGAGAGGCGCTTGACTGGAATCCAGATGGGCATCGAAGAAGAGGCAGGTCCAAAAGCTCGTGGCGGCGAATTCTAGCCGCTGAAATCCGCACAGTTGACGAGAACCTTGGCTGGCAGCAAGTGAAGACGCTGGCTCCGGATCGCCAGCAGTGGAGATCTTTTATCTCAGCCCTATGCGCCGGCCTGGAGGCAGGCCCTGGGAAAAAACTGTAACCTGCAGCGACTTAGCAGCGTTCAGCGGCTGATGAACCTGCGGGTTATCAGCGGATACCGGACCATGTCGTCCGAAGCCGCCTGTGTAGTAGCGGGTGTCATGCCCATCTCGGTTTTGCTTGAGGAGGATGTCTATTGCTACGACAACAAAGACACGCCCAATGTACGAGATCTCGCCAATGAGGACTCGATATCCAACTGGCAGCAGCTGTGGGACAGGTCAACGAAAGGAAGGTGGACCCATCGTCTGATCCCGCACATCGGGAGCTGGATAGGAAGAAGGCACGGTGAAGTGGGCTTCTATATGACGCAATTCCTGACTGGTCATGGATGCTTCATGAAGTACCACTACCGGTTTGGACATGTGGCTTCGCCATATTGCCCAGATTGTGGTGACGAAGAGGAAACACCCGAGCATGTGGTGTTTGTTTGTCCGAGGTTTGCGGCGGTACGTACTTCCATTTTTGCCGCCTGTGGACCCGACACGACAGCAGATAACGTCGTACGGAGGATGTGTGCGGATTCCAACACTTGGCATGTGGTCAGCGATGGGTTTACCCGGATCATGACTGCCCTGCAGAGGAGCTGGAACCAACGGCAGTCCGCGAACGGCGTAGGATGACTCCATCGACGGGGAGCTTCTGAGTAGTGTGCGTCCGATCCCTTGATCGAAGCTACAAAGATAAGGCAACATCTTCTGCGTAGCGGAGGTCAGGGTGCGCCGCGAACGTGTGTAGGATACCCCAATGTCGGGGGTAACCGAGTAGTTCCGCTTCCTAAGAGGGAAACTGCGGGGATAAGACTTGACCTTCCTCGTAGCGGATCTCGAGGGAAGAGGGTTAACCACTGTCGGGGGATACCCACGGGTAGAGAGGCTCTCGATGCCGGGCGAGCCTCTCGAGTCGGTGTAGGATGTCGTCATCGTCGGGAAACATCCGAGTCGTAGCGTTCCAAGTCCCGTACGTGTGCAGTGACAGGCGCGAGTCCAGGACAAGCTGCTCTCGATCTGGCACACAACGGGCAGGAAAATCCGCGGGCCAAAAATCCTAGGGTTGCCAGCCAAGGGGTTAAAGAAGACCGGACATCGGTCGGAGTAGACTGACCCCATCGACGGGGGGCTGTCGAGTAGAGTGCGTCCGACCCCTCGGTTTGAAGCTACAAAGATAAGACAATACCTTCTGCGTAGCGGATGCCGTGGGTGCGCCGCGTTCGTGCGTAGGATGCTCCACCTTCGGGGAGTATCTGAGTAGGGCGGTTCTCAACGACAGAAGCTGCGGGGATAAGACTTGACCTTCTTCGCAGTGGAAATCGTTGGGAAAGGGTTATTCCACGTTCGGGGAATATCCACGGGTAGAGTGGCTCTCGACGCCGGGTGAGCCATTCGAGTCGGAGTAGGATGACGTCTTCGTCGGGAATCATCCGAGTCGTTGCGTTAAGTCCCGCGCGTGTGCCGTGACAGGCGCGAGTCTAGGATAAGCTGCTCTCGATCAGGCACACGACGGGCAAGGTGGCAAACCCTTAAGATAAGAGGTCGGGCCTCGAGTCGTTAGAGGAGAGGTCAGGCCTCAAACCTTAAGGTGTAGAGTTTTGTGTGGTTAATCCCGAGTCTTTATGATGAGGGTCGGGTCTCGAGTCGTAAGAGGAGGGATCAGGCCCCTTTATCAACAAGAGAAGGAGTACAAGTGGTCACCTCGAGTTATTGCGAGGAGAGGTCAGATTTCAAGTCGTTAGAGGAGAGATCGGGCCTTGAATCGTGCAGAGGAGAGGTATCCTCAAGTCGATGCGAGGAGGGGTCGGATCTCGAGTCGTTAGAGGAGAGATCAGGCCTCAAGTCGCGAAGAGGAGAGGTTTGCGTGGGAATCTCGAGTCACTGCGAGGAGATGTCGGTTCTCAAGTCGTTAGAGGAGAGTTCAGGCGTCGAGTCGTAAGGAGGAGAGGTTTAGCTTAAAGTGGTCTCGTTAATGAGTATTGCCTTGGAGCGCATTAGCGCGAATAGACCTCCCACTATTAAAGCTTAGTGTACTAAACAGTTCGAGGTGGGAACCAGGTCTGCGGCCCCAGGTGGACTTTATGGCGTAGGGGTACTTAGTATCATGAGTCGTCCAATTGTACCCATGGACCCAGAGTAGCAAACTGGGGGGACTCGGCCGCTCGCCGTGCCTTGGAATGCAATCCGTAAAAAGGATTTACCACCTGGGTGATCAACTAAAAAAAAAAGCCCTATGCGCCGGTCAATCGGCGCTGGACCCTTAGGTAGGTAGGTAGGTAGGTAGGTATCCATGCGACGCTTGTGTTCAGGGAAAGCAGAGCCGGAAACCGTTTAAGGGACCAAGACCACGCACAAGCCGATCCATCGAGAGGATCCACTCCGACGTGCGTGGTCCCATCGACCCACTGGCGTACGACACGGCTTCAAATATATAGTTTCTTTTATCGACGATTATACGCATTTCAGCACCATCTACGTTAAATCAAAAACAAATCAGATGTGTTCGAATGTTTTCAAAACTACGAAGCGACTGCCACTGCCTTGCATGGAACCTAGATCGCAAAATTGACAGTAAACCAAGGGCGTGAGTACTGTTCATCGTTGCAAAAGAAGTACTACGCAGAAAAAGGCATTCAACTTGAAACTACCGTGGCATATACACCGCAACAAAACGGAGTTGCGGAGAGATTCAACAGTTCGCTGATGGAAAAAGGTACGTACAGTGCTCATTGAATCAAATGTTCCGAAAATTCTATGGCCAGAAGCAGCACGAGCATGTACGTACATACTTAACCGAAGCCCCACGGCTGCCTTGACCGATGCAGCAGAAAAGTGGTTCGGAGTCACTACGGGTGTTCGGATGCAAATGTTCTAGGTGGATACCACTTCATTCGTGACCACGTAGCAAGAGGAAGTGTTGATATAAGGTACATCAGCACTCAGGATCAACTGGCTGAAAAACCAAACCCATGGAAACCGGACGATTATAAGATCTCTGTCAAAGGATCGGATTGGCCGATCGAGAGGGGGTGTAATGACGCAACGATCGCCCATCTCTACGCAAGCCGTTGCAGATGACAACCAGTCAACTTTTGATCAAAAAATTGTTTTGGTCAAATAGAGCTGTAGGTAGACCATAAAGGACGAACAACACAAATCAATAGCGTGGTAGAATGTAGTGGCAGTGGTAGCTCTATTGGCTTTATTTACACTACACAGATAGTTAGTGCTGGATATAATATTCTAGTAGTTTTTGCTCTTTAAAACCTCCGGTATGAGCCGTTTCAAATAAACACATTAAAAAAAATAGTTTTTGGGAAGAATGACAGCTTCTGTTAAATTCTTTTTTAAAAAATCTAGTAAATATATGGTTTTCAATCTTGTATTCGAAAATACCCTTCGATATCCTTCTAATCCTCTATCCGTCTATAATTTTCAATTCTTTCATTCTACCTTTAAGAATAATTCTCACCGATACAGCTGATATAAAAATCCTAAAATTAAAAATTAACGGTGATTTCTCCTTATCAATATTAGTTTATGTTGAAAAAAACTTTTATGAGCAATCATGACAAGAAGAAAACAATTGAGACAACAGTTTTTCTGAAATAACGTGCTTTGTGAACTTCGTGCAACTGGAAATGGTGCTGTATTAGATTTATTCGTAATCAGAGAAAGCGCCTCAATGTATACTATCAACGAATGCCAAAGAAGTAGACACATTTAAATTTTAGCTAGACTTTTTTCTCTAGAAATTTACGTTCCAGTTAAAGAATGGATATATTTTAGATGTTGAAAAATTATTTGTATCTTCGCTTAAAATTAATCATTACTTTGCTTCCTCCTAAGAAGCAAAATGACATTGTGCGTACGTAAAGCAATAAATCTGTACCTTGAATAATGGCACAAAAACTCAAGAAAACCACTGGTTGTTATGTCCAGTTAATTCAGGCATGAACGAGAGAACAACTCCAACTGGATTGCAGCTGTTGCTCGTGATGATTAATTATGCCATTTTACCAGGAAAGTAATCTACTCGGCAAACGTCTGGGTAGGAGTACCCACACAAAAGCGTTCAAACAAGCGGAACAAATCTACAGATTTCAATCCATTGTGCGGTTAAGCCATCTCGCAGCGTTAAGATTAAACGGATTTATGTGACACTCTCTGGTATTATTATTAAATACGAATACAGTCTGATAAATTTCATGAAAATATAAAATCCGTATGGCAAAATTGTAAAACAAAAAAGATTGAATCGCTTCTAGTGCAACTGCTAAATCCCACGTGCCTTAAACCAACTGCCACGGACAAAGAGGGTTTACTAAACGAAACTGTTTCGATGAAAATTGTGCCATTTCCAGCTAATTTATGAAACAAACTTTTCAAGGAAAATCCCAGCTCCTGTTCTGGTGCATAGAAAAAAAAAATCGATACCATATGTATTGTCAGTACGTGGTCGGTCATGTAAGCCCGAAACTTGGCTTAACATATAAATTCACTGCTATATAGGCAAACTTTTTTTCGAATCAGCTTAGTTTAATGCTGAAACTTTGTGATAATGCCATCCTCCACATGTTGAGGAGATGTAAATTTATTTCCGGTATGCTAATATCTACATGAACCGTACGTGCATGTAGGAGCAATTTAACTCCTCAATAAATTAAAATATCCTTTGCTCAGATTGTAATTGAACTTTTAAAAGTATATTGCACACAAAAAATTTAGAAAACGGCTTCATCCGAGAGGCCTCAAAACCGCAAATGGCGTAGAAAATAAGAATCAAGATATGATTCAAGTGTTAAAATGAACTTTTTTGTGACTGTAACCCGTGACGTCGCCGGCGGATGTTCTAAAAGCGCGCCAGAAAACCCGCCTTTTATTCACTTTCGAGAGCGCTTTTATCGATGCCGGAAATCAGCAAACGTTGCGGTGGAAATGAGTTTTCTTTGTTTTCGTCTGCCTCGCCCTTTATACCAACCTTCTATTCGCACATACGGATACGGAACCATCTTCTTCAGACTTTTTTGTGAGGAAATTCCTGTACCTATCTTATGAAAGAGTTTTGGAGCAAACAAATTTGTATGAAACTGAATGAAATTGTACCTTCCTCTCGGAAAAAAGGTGAAAATTAACATAGCACAAGGCTGTCGCTCGGTGTCTATCAACAAACACAACAAAGACAATTTTAGTTGGCTGTGGGATTCACATTCGGTAAAGAAGAGCATAGGCCTACTGCGACCTAACCAGACCGGAATAATTTTATCGAAACAAAAATAAATTTCGATTGGTTTGTTCGAGGGTTTGTTTATTAGATAAATTTGAGGAGTAAAGAGTAGAGTTGCAGTTCAGAGTTAATCAAACAAACTTGATAGCATTTTCTTTTCATCGTCTTTGAATGGGTCCGTTTTATTAGTATCTGGACAAATTCGCATACCATCGGTTGGCTCACCAAAGGGGTTTCTTATATCTCAGGTGCACAATAATTTTGTTGCCTGCAAACATGCGTTGAGCCAGTTAATGATTTTTTTTGACACCTACATAGGTACAAGGCCAACCATGGACTTTTCATTAAAACTTTGAAAATTAACACTAAGGTCCTCGAATCCATGATGAACTTGTGGCGATAATCCATAAATCATCGTTGAAGATTTCCAAATGACCCAGAATCCTGCACTGTCCCCTGAAGTTAACTTCACTAAAACCAGTTAAACAAAAGATTGTTGAAGTTGCCAACATTTTAAATACTACCAATTTCTCTAATTGAAAATTTATGGCATTCGCAACTTTATATCAACGTTGCAGTTGGCAAACAGTTATTGAACAACTTATCCAGCTCGAACTCGCGGATATCGGCCCAGGGGGCAACTGACTTGCCAACTTAACTATATCATATGCTTGAAAATCATTATAAATGGGCCATAAGGCATGAATATTCCAATATCAGTAATTTATTCATCTGTCCGAACCTAATTTTACAGTTTTTTTTTTTTCACAATTAGGCCGGAACAAATACAGATTTCTTCTTTTGTAACCCCCTCTTCGAAATTTTCAAAAAAAACCTGAAGGGGGGAATAAATAAAGTTTGATGTATTTTATGGAAATTTTGAAAAATTTATCAAATATTCGAAAGATTACAAGAGCAAAAAACAGATTGTGGAAGATGGGAGTTTTATCACCAATTGTTTTCTTGATTTTAATTAATTTTTCGATATAAAAATTTCTCGATTTATATGTTTTGAGCAATGATATTGTACGCATACAATCTTTCGTGCAATTTATTCCAATTTATTTGTTTTTTGCATTATTTTTTATAATCCCCCCCTCCATCCCCTCGCGATGTTCCAACTCCGAGTGACAAAAGAAGGATTTGAAATCTGTTACGGCCTTATTAAACAAGTAATTATTGTTGAAGAAATTTTTTTTCTCATCGGGTTCGTAGTTGATGCAGTACGTGTAGAGGGTTAACAAAAAGCTATACTTGTTACATTCATTTGAAGGTACAAATTAATACAAAAAATGCACTTACCTAAAATCTCAAAAACAAAGTTTAGAGCAAACGCACCAATAAGTGAGTATACCCGGCCCGGTTTTGCTCATTTCAGCGGCCCGGTTTTAGGATACACACTCTTTCGCGCACCAGTTGGGTGAGCATCGCGGGCGAGTCTTAACTGTTACACTGAAAAAGGGAATTGAAAAAATCGTTCCTATTAACTAATTCAAAGCGGCAGTTATTTATTCACTCGAAAATAAATAATTTTTTCAATTGTATTCAAATATTGCACTGTGTTACAGTTAAAAAGTTACATTGAATGCTATGCATTGAATTTTTTTTTATAGTCTTAAATTTTTTTAAAACAGTTGCCTGATAAATTCTTAAATTAGATTCTGACGAACTCGTTCTGTTTATTTTTAGAAATTGTACAATATCGTACGTGGTATATTTATGAAATTCAACCTTATATCGAAACTCCCTTCGGGCCCTAGAAAAAAACCACCCTATATGTTTCAGTGAGAGATGTGCTGACCGTGATAGACTTAGGCCCCATTGTCGAAATATACCTTTTCCTCTTCTAAAAAAAGTGATGAATAAAGAAGTTCCAAAAAACCTTATATCGATATACGTTCACAAATGGTTATAGCATTTTATAAACTGTTTAGGAAATCTTAACTGTTCTAAACTGTTAAGAGATCTTTAGAGAAATAATTCGCACATGGTGCAACAGCCAGTCATCAAAAATCCCAAAGTACATTTCCAGTTAAGGTTCCATGCATTCATTACTGTTTTGTTATTGTAAATTGAATTTATCATGCATTTTATTCAACATTTTGTTAAATAAAGAATATCATCAATAAACATTTAGTTGTCTATAATATTTCAGTGCATGTTTGCTCTCGCCGCTTTCTTGTGAGCAAATTTGGTGACTAACCCCCGGTGCGGTATCAGAGTGATGGTGGCGAGTTAGCATTTTCACTTTGCTTCCGATTGCTGCGGATGCTCTTAGGCGGATGAAATTTTGCTCCTTATGCTTATGATAAATACACAGCCAGTTCTGGTCAGCATCACGATGAGTAGTAAAAGTACATTTACTACTCATCTTAATTTGGCCGGGCCCACTGTGCAGTATTGAACGTAAAGAAAACTGGAACCAAGGGAGGAAGAAGCGTGGACAACAGTTCCATATGTTTCCATGATTATACAATGTTTGGAATATTCACGATGGAATCACATTTGCCAAAATTTACTGCTCTCCTTGATGGTGGCCCTTGTTAGTTCGTCCATCTGTGGATGGAAATGAGATTTTTCTGCACAGAAATCTAAATATGTGGAATGAATTGAATCAATCGATAATTTACAATTGTATCATTTCTAATAAAATCACATGTTTCGGATTTTTAGGCACCATAACCTCTGGTCATTGAAAATAAGTATTGAAAGAACAGAGAAAAAATTAGTACTACCACAAAATCTTTTGAAATTAACTCTTCCAAAAGATTTTTGGAATAATTGTGAAAATTTTTTGTGACTGTATCACAGTAGCCAGTAGTGAGAAAATTTCAAACGTGTCGTCAAAGTAACGAACCATTACGGAAAAAAATTACCGCCAATTTAACTCTTGCAAAAAAAACTTTGGTAAATATCGCCAATTTTAAATCTTGATTTATACAAAAAAAACACATGATCAAACTGTCGGGTTTCAAGGCGCAACATAATTTAGAGAATCTCCTTATTTGTTCGACGATTGAGACGTTATTCTTATGCGCATTTACTTCCCTTCAAGCCACTTGTTTTAAAAACATAATAATAATCTCAACACAACTTTATAAAATAAACTCTAAAACTTCTCCGCCATTGTACTTCTTTAGATTAATAAGTAGGTTGCAATGAAAAAAAACTCCCCTGCGCTTTCCCCAAAACACAGAGCATCAACTCACGTCACTTTACAAATCAATTAACGGTATTTCAGAATTTTCCAACAAAAATTACTCTCAGATAGAAACCTGGATTGCAACATCAGTTCAGAATAAATGACTAACAAAGATCACGGAACGAACTCACCTCATCATTCATCGATCTCAACTGCTGGAAGTAGATGAAATCAACGAAGAATCGGGTCAGGCACAAACAATTAATCATGCAATTATTCATCACTTTGCTTTATCCAGTAATCCAAGAAAAAATTACAATTTCACACCTCAATTTCAAAAATTTAAATATCACAACGAACGGAGCGAAAAAAAAACACGTGCGATACTAACAAACCATCGCCTACTTCCTCGTTTGGGCGGATGAAATTTTGCTGTTCATAAACCAAGGAATATTTGAAGAAGGTAGTGTCAATGCAGCCCTGCTCTGGTATTGGTACGAACTGCGTCGTCACAGTTACGAGAAATCTTTAAATTTACAAGAAAACTTTTCTTTTTCGTTGATAACTCGGGAATCTAACCGAAATATTTCACTTTGTAAGCATGTTATTCAAGAAGGATTCTTGTTCTTCTTGATCTCTCCTTAAGAAGTTGGAATTACGAGTAGTTTTTCTATAAAATAGAATATTGAAGTTCGAGAAATTGGAGGATTTGCCCATCTCAAATTTGCAGAACCTTAGAAATAGTTCAAAACATTTCATGAAAATGTTCCAGTCAGTTCAATTTTAGCTTCTTATTACAAAAAGTAATCAAAAAACAATGTTTACAACCGAAACCACAAACTTTCATTGTTTTTTAGCAAACTGAGTTAACAATCATTTATCGATGTTAATTGTTCTACATAAGAATTGTATATGATGAACCGGTTGGATAAAAATCATGCCAATCAGTTGAACACTCAATAATTACCGGCTAGATCATTTTAAAGTTGATTTGTATTCATTTTTGCACGTTTTACCTTAAGGGGGGGGTAGGGTGTAACGGGTATAAAAAAACACCATTTTCACGATTTTTTTCTAGAGCTATCGTTCAAACAAATGCATTCAAATTTTATGCATCATACAAAGCATTGTTAAAAGAACATTTAGTAATTTTTTCGTAGAAAAATATTGAAAAATGAACCGGTGACGGAGCACTTTCGAGGATGCCTTTTAGAAAACAGGATTTGCGGTGGACACTGTATCTCAGCACAGAATCATCTGAAGTCAAAAAATCAGAGCAAAATATTTTTAATAGATGTTTTTCTGGACCCCAACGTTTTTATTTAACTTTAAAAAAATTTTATGAAATATTTGTGGCTGTTTGAAGTAAAAACTACGATTTTTCACGAAAAAATCCGCCATTTTTCACCGGTAAAATCTCCCCAAAGTAAAAAAAAACAAAAAAGAAAAACGTTGGGGTCTGGTATTTTATACGTAGAAAATATGTTCCAAATTTGAAAAGAATCGGATAAGTAGTTTTCAAATGACGATGTCCACGGACTTTAAAAATGTGCTTTCGAGAAAAATGCGTTTGAAGTTTCTGCTCTTGCTTTCTTGCAGTATAAGATAGGAGGCCTATAACTTCTACAGTTTTGCTTCAATTGACTTGAAAATTTGACACAACATTCTTGAAATGTTTTACAATAAGAAAATAAAAAAATAAAAAAAACGATTTTTTGAAAGTGTTAGACCCTACCCCCCCCCTTAAAGATGACACTGCATCCAATAATAAAAAAAATGCAATCTTTAAAGGACAAAAAAAACTTCGTAACATAATCAATAAGAGGCCGTAAAACACAATCAAAATGGAATCAGAACTCATTTTCGTTTTAAAACGTGTTTTTCTTTAAAATTTCTGCCATTCTCGTATAAATTTTCGATATAACCATTTTTGAGACGTCATAAAAAAATCCAACATTGCTCTTGACACTACCTTATTGAAATATTCCTTGGTTCACAAACGTGTGTTGCAAAACCATCATATTCCAGGGAAAGTAAATTTTCAAGGCGTCACATTTCGTTGCAGCTTACCCCAGTTAAGTAACTGAATTATCAAAGTATTTATTCCGATAAATGCAGTGATTGGCCGAAAAATATTATTTCACTAACAGTGTTTCAATAGACTATAATATAAAGTTTGTTAAGTATATCATCGAGCCTGTTCTTCATACTAAATAAGTAGTGCTTTTGACAAACTCATAAAATGTTTAAATTTGGACTAGGTCTTAAATATTTCGCTATCAATAGATTAGAACTAGATTTTACTTTAAAAAAGTGCTGGGATATACAAATTTTGCATTCATCCACGCTGTTTCATAATGCCTCGTTTGACGGTACATTTCGATCCGATAGTACTTAAGTTACCAGTTGTATCCTAAATATAGCCTCAAAAATACTAGAAATAGTTTTGGTCCTGTTTAAGATGTATCAAACTATAACATCAAATGTTTCAGTTGATTAAATTGTCTGTGTAGCTATGCATGGGACCCGAGATATATTTTATGATTCATAGATATCAATATCTCCACCCACAAGTGCCAATAATACAAGCATGAAAAAAAACTATCACCAAATATTACTTTCCCGAGAAAATGACAGTGTTCCTAACATTGCCGGATAGAAACTGTTCTTCAATGTCCTACCAGTAGGAGTGGCTTCCACCCAGAGACATGAGGGAAAACCATTCATAACTGTTATTACACCGCAAGGACCCTTCTGTTTCTGAGAAAGTTAGATGATTGGCAATCATCACTTTATGAGGTTTTTTCTCTTGAATTTGGAGATATTCATGTATGCCGAATAACAACTTGATGAAAGTATCGTTACAAACCAATTAGACCGCTGCAAAAATTGACTTTTTGATTCCATGTTTTCAGAATCAAACCTTTTGAAAACGCTAAAATTAAAAAAAAATAATTTGGTTTGCTTAAATCACATTGAATATCTTTTTATGGAGTACAAATGAGGTAAATATGTAGGTTTTTTCATATGAAAATGTACTGCAAGAATCGAGGAATATTAAAAAAAAAAATTATTTCACTTTCAGTAAATCTCTAGTGATTTTTAAATGATAAATTTGGTTCTCCTTTACAAATTTCCATACAAAATTAAAACTCGTTGCGCCAATCCAGGACCGAATGGTTCGCTTCCAAAATTGTTATTGCTTTTTCTGGCAGTGAAAACAACAAAAAAAAAAGTTATGAGAGTTGCGAAAATTTATAAAATTGAAATACATTGAACACTTAGAAATAAAAAGGCGCTTGAAATTCTTGTGAAATGTTTGCCGTAGCCTCTTCTACATAAACTCGGACGCTTTTTTCATAGAACCAGATAATAACCTCATACAGAGTAATGATAAGGCAGTCTAATCCACGCTGTTCCAGAATGGTTAATTTTTTTTCCAATTTCATTGAAGTACATCGAAACATACTTTAACCGTATAATTGAATGAACCTGTAAATCTGGTGTGACACATATGACCCAAGATGCATCAAGACCGAATACTTTCGGACCAAACACCCTGCAAATAGCCGGCATGACGGAAAAGTCTTTCATTTCAAGCAAAACGATATCAAAGGCCATATATTCCAGAACCACTACCGATATATGTATGAATGTATGCAAAATATTCCAACCCGGTCATGGCTTTAAACGACATTTGCCCGATCAGCAGTTGGCACCCTTTTAGGAACCTACCACCAGGACTATCCACCAGTATTTGCCTGACTTTTTCCCACTTTCCGGTGACCCGGCAGCAGAAAAGGGCACACCATCATAACCTCGCAAAATGGAAAGCGCTTCCCTGTGCTGGAAGCGTGGGGTGGGGTTGGACCTTGATGCTTATTTCAGCACTCTTTTCGGGGTACATATTTTAAATATCTTCATAACCTTGGAGCGCTAGGAAGCAGCAACATCAACTCTTTATGGGCGAGCGTAGCCTTAAAATGTGTATGTAAACCGAAATTGACACATAAAGAGGCATAATTTATGGTGCAAGTAAAATCGTAAAAGATGCTCTCGGTGAAAGCTACATACTTTTAGCTAACTTTCTGGGAGCAAAGTTGATGCTGCTCATTGATCTTGATGAACTTTTAGGTACCTACCCGTAGCGGGCTGATGTACAAATTGTATGTAAATATTAAGTCTAAGATTCATATTCAAGATAAACTTTTAACTCATTGAAAGATACATATAATGATTTAAATAAAAGTATTAAACAAAAATAATTGCTCTCTAACTACAATGCTATTAAATTTCAAATGGCATTTATTATATTCAAAAGAATATTTTCAATTGATTGTTATTTCAACCCTCTGAAATCTAATTTTTTCCCTGATAAATACAAAGATTTTGTTTCATAAATTGCGTAACCACAGGGATTGTAAAACTCACATTTCAGTACTTTTTCGGTTATAATTTCAAAACACGCTGACGCTACCAAAACGAAGTGTAAATTATGACAACTTTTACAAAATAGATAATTAAAAATATGTATATGGATTGAAGCCAACAAATACTGCTTCATTTTGTAGAACATTCAGTTGCCTAGTTGTAGGCGCAATAATTTATGCCAGCATTCTTACTTTTATTTGAATGTCAGCTCGATAAATAGTTTACAATTCCAAGAAGCATATAAATGTTAGACCATAGAGAACTAAACTAACGATAGTTTTTTTTTTCAATGAAGCTGGAAGTTCAATACATATCATGATCTGTGGTTTTCTCACTCCGTCAGAGAGCATATTGGCTTAGTTCTTCCTGCTCGCTAGTTAGTTTCTATCTTCGCTGCCTCACAAACCCACAAATGGGAAATGAAATGCTGAACAATGAGGCTTATTCTTGCATTTCGTTTCATTTGTTCATGTTCAGACTCTCTTTGTGTGTTTCTCCTTTTCTAGTCTTAGCCCTTTTTCATTCTATTTTTTTCATTGTCACGAGACAATACAAAAAAAATCCAGTTCGGTATTCACACAGTCCGCAAAAAAGGAGGAAAATTTTCAATTTATAATTTTTGTACTCTCGGCGGCCCAAGTTGAAATGTAGAAATATGATGCCTTCAGTAAGAGAGAGAGGGAAAAAAAGAGCACAAGTATTGCAACGGAATAAAGTTGCACTTGCACAAATGATCCCGATGCTGCCCGACAGGATGGAATGAACTGGCAAGGACTTTCTTGCCCGGTGTTTTTCTTCAGCATCCGATGATGGCAGCTGCCAAGCTCACCGACCGAAGAAGGATGCACCCAAGGAAACCTTATTCTTGCCCTGCCTGCGCCTGAGCAGTTCTTTTTTTTTTAATTCATTAGCAAAACTCTTTTGTCCAGGTTTGTCGCATTCCCCCAGGGGGGTGCTTTGCGTTTCCTGGTCAAAATCCTGGGAAACTATAGTATTTCCGACGGTCGGGGCGTGATTTTTGTGTTGAACTATGTATGCGATCAGTTTGTGTTCAGTTGGATTTTTTCCATGATAACCATACGACCATACATACAATCAGGAAACCATAAGAAATTTTCCGTTACTTTGGAAATATCAAATAAATTTAAAGAAATATAGGTATACGTTTAATTTATTATTCTTAGCAATAGAGTCTCTATTATAAAGAACACATCTAATAATTCTGGCTCAACTTCAATTACCGTCAACTGGGGCAACACATTTCAACTTCAAAGCGCTTGAGTTTGCTATCAACTACGGTCCACCAGGGCCCCCAATGAAGCCACTTTAGACCTAAGCTCCTGATATCTTAAAACGTTAGTTTCGTATGAAAACTCTTGATTTAAGATAGAGGCCTTAAAAACATACAAGTCAATAGATAGTGAACTGTATTGAATGATTTAAAGAAAACATAAACCTTTATTCCTCTTGCTATTGTATTCAATATTCTTAAATTGTTTATTTGGAACTATTTCGAGAAAATTAAAATTTATAGTTATGAAGAGATCATCACCGTAATTTATGTTTGTTACTTTAATTTATCGGCCTTATCAATGAAAAGTGATGTCTTTTTAGGTAGGGACATCAAGAGATTAAGGAATTTTATAGATGGACAGAAGGTTAGATGAAATGAAAGATGGTGAAAAGGACCGGGTAGAATTTATTGAGAAGCATTATCATCACATATAAAATTTTTGTTCCTCAGATCAAGTTCACTGGTGTTGGGAAAAAGTGGTAGAAATTTTGACATTTTGAAAATTTTACCATGCAAAAATGTTTTCAATATCCTTGGGCGTTGTATTTTTTACAGCACTGTTTCTTTTTCAGCCGTGTATGATAGAAATGTTATTTTTGCATCACAGCATGCGAAACTACAACACGTGTTGTTGAAAAACTTGAAGGCCACAGATCTTGAAAATGCCTTTGCATGGCAAAATTTCCAAAAAGTGACAAAATTTCTACCACTTTTTCCCAACACCAGTGTGTAGCGCTATATTTCGATGGGCATTGAGATATGTGCATAATTCATGCACATGTACAATAAGCACACATCACCAATGGATAACCCCCCGTACGTCAAAGAGTAAAGCATATCGCCGTCCCTTTCCATCCCCCCGACCACGGCCACCAGCCGACGACGGCACGCATCCTCAGCCACGGGACAACGCGCGTATCGACAGCAGCAAGTACGATCGCAGGAAAGCGGCCGACGTAATATCCGGATGTACGGTCAGGTAAGAACCTTCTAAGATTATCCCCGATGTGGATTGCACAACCAGTAAACTTGCTCTAAAATAAGCTTGCCAGATTGCCCGGTTTTATCCGGGTTTGCCCGGATATTTGATGCAAAATTTCGAGAAAGTCCAGTCCGGCCCGGTTGCCCGGATATCGTGAAAAAAGTCCGGATATTGCCCGGATTTTTTCACAATTTTCACAAAGAAACCAAAAAAAAAAATAAAAGTTTTTGAGTAAGTTTCAGCAAAATCGATAAACGGTATGGAAATTTTTGACGGTTGTTTCAAATAATTTCGCTGATTTACTTTTATAAACCTTAAAATATTTAAGTGTTCCAAAAAGTTTTTGGAAGTCTGCAATTACATTAATAAAATATTAATTTCATTTTTTTGCATTTTTTCTTTGCTTTTATATGGCCGGGATTCGACCAGACCGAACTGAACGCCAAGTTGAAAAAAATTGAGTTTTCTATTGCAGCGGATGCGAAACATGATAAACTACCTGTCCAACGAAAATCAGAACATTTTTCCTATTTTTTCTGATTTTATTAGAAAATTTCAATGTTGCAGACAGGGGAAATGGCAAAAATGCGTTGCGCCAAAGTGAACTGAGAGCCACCTTAGAGGTAAAAACTAAAGTCTGTTTCGATAATGAAAACTGATTTTGTGCGAAACAATCTTATGTGTGTTGGTTTTTTTCGATTCAAAACAGTTCTCCGGCTCGTCACTAACTAATATCTGATAAATTGAATGATAATAAACGTTCCCGGGGCTAAAAACTTAATATTTCGGATTGTAAGCAATTGTTAAAATTTCGCTCCGCCAGACTGAACCGAATCCCTTGAGTTTTGTTTTCAAATTTACTCAAGGGGATGTTGAAGTTTTTAACATTTAACGATAAAAGATACTTTATTTTATTGCTTACTGTCGTTCAGAACGGAACCGGTTAGTAACAATCAAAGATATTCCGAATTTCAAAAGTGCGAAATTTGTATGGCTCGGTTCACTCTGGCTCAACGAAAAAAAACATTTTCCAAGCATCAACCATACTCGTTGGGTGCTGCTTGTAAAGCGCCTATTAGTAGGCTTCTACTTTTAGAACAAATTGCCCAGTCAAATGATAACGCATGGCGATTTTTTAAACATTTTTGTTCGACCAGAGTGAACTGGGTGCAAACATATTGCTATTAAAATTCAGTTTGCGGCTTGATGTGTAATCAGAAATCGACCAGTATAGCCTCGAAGGCTTTATAAGAGTCTAAATGTGATGATAAAATGATTAAATGAGATATCTAATAAAATGGTATCAATTGGTAGGGCTGTGAACTTTGAACTCGATTTTCTCGAAATCAAGTTTATGGCGTTCAGTTCGGTCTGGTCGAATCGCGACCAATAATAACACCTATATTTTGCCCGGTTTTTTGATTAGAAAAATTGAAATCCATGCCCGGATTTTGCTAGGTTTTTTTTGAAAAAATGCCCGGAATTGCTAGGCCCGGATGGGAGTGGAAAAAATTCTGGCAACCTTACTCTAAAATATCTACCAGTTTTTCATAACTAACTTTGGTTACAAAAAGTCCTACTTTTTTACCGAAAAAACAGTGTTGAAGAGCATAGTACTTTGAAATATACAAGATAGAGTTGCATCTACCATAAGGTTCCCAGAATTTTTTCAGGACGTATCCGGGCCGGATAAACCTAGCACAATCCGAGCATTCGACGTCAAATTGACGACCATAAATCCGGGCAAGTTTTGTCAAAACTCAGAAATTCCTCAACAAAAATCCAGAAAAAAAATGAAAAACAAATTTTTTCCATCAAAACTCATCGATAGATTTTAAACCGTATTTTAGGCTTCCAAAAAACCTTTCATGATTATTTTTATAAAAATTGCTCATAAAAAATCGTTTTGGAGGTGTTTGTTATATTTTTTTGTTTAATTTGCCAAATAAAGTGAATAAATCCGGGCAAAATACCGAGCATTTTTCAATGAAGTCCGGGCAACCGGGCTGGGTCGGACTGTTCCAAAATTTTATTTTAAATATCCGGGCAAACCCGGATAAAACCGGACAATCTGGCAACCTTAATCTACCACCACACATTAGTAGGCCAAGCGTGATTCGTCTCACAAGTAAGAAAACAAAGGAGGAACAAAAATTTGATATGTGATGATAGATTAAGAAAGTCATGACGTAAAGTCCAAGAATTTACGATTTAATCAATTTTCAATCTTTTGGCACACTTCGCAGTTACAGATCTTTTGCCTGCTTCTTCAAGTCGGAACCTCTACAGATAGAATTTATTAAACAGGTCTCGTTTCTATCCAGCCCTAAGCTGTCCTGAATCGAAGTGACCACCCGCCAGAAGGTATTGGAAATCTGTTCCTAAAATCCGCACAATCATCTACGGAATTTTTTGACAAATTTTCACCAATCATAGAAATTCTAATTCATTTTTACTATATGGTGAGATTGGTAATGGCTCAGTAGTCATTTTTTCTTGATGTTGCAGCAAACAAGCGCCTAAACAAAGGCTGAATGAATTGTGTCGATTCATTAAAGCTTTCCTCGTTATTACTTTTCTTTTTGATGTTGTTGCAGCAATAAACAAACGCCCAAATATCTGAAAAACATTTTAAAAAACATATTGAAATAAAATTCGAATTAGTGTTGTGTTATACAAATGTTGCATCTAACCCTACTGTTGCATGATGCTCCGTTTGACGGTATTTGACAAGTAATTATTTTTATCGACCGCAACGCCATCTGTGAGAGAGTAGCTAAAACTATCTCTTTGAGGGAAGTGCGCACATTTTTATCGACGGCAACGCCATCTGTGAGAGAGTAGCTGAACCTATCTATTTGAAGGAAGTGTGGCCAATAATTCTTTTGGAACCATGTCCACGTGTTGCGAAAGTTGCTCTGTAAGTTTTACAGATTCAACTTTAAGAGTCCAATGCCAAGCTTTTTGCTCCGTCACCTTTTGTTTGAGATGTTCAGGACTTGATGAGCAAATGCTTGCTGCCGTGTCATCCAATAATCTTGTTACTTGGAGATGCCACGGATGCAAAGCCTTGATGGAGAAAACCCGCTTTCGCAATGCTTTGCTTTCTGTTGAAGGCACAAATACTCAAATTCTGGAAGAGATTAAAACCGAAATCTGTAATCACGTTCGCAATGATTTATTGCAAGAATTGCGGAAAAATTTTGACGCTTTGGCTAACAATACACCGAAACCTTCTCGTTTAGCGGAATTCCCCATTTTTCGAATGGGGCAACCTGCCTCAGTGAAACGAGGTAGAGAGGTTGAGGAAATTAAAGATTCAACGCCCCGTCGCCCAGCAAAACTCTTCCGCGGTACAGACACGGCACGTTCTGCACCACCGCAAGATAACTCCGAGGGAAATTGTTTCCACTTATATCTATCAGGAATTTCTCCAGAAGTCACCGATGCAGAAGTGATGGAGCTTGCACAAGGCGCTTTGACCACTTCAGACTTAAAACTTGTTAAGCTCGTTCCTCGTGGTAGGGACACCAGTGGGTTTTCCTACATTTCTTACAAAGTCACTATGTGTTCCAATCTGAAGGATAAAGCGATGAAACCGTCAACATGGCCCCTTGGACTTGTGTTTAGGGAGTTTAAGTCGACCACTGCTCCTCGTAAGGGTTTTTGGAAGCCTCCATCGAGGACTTCCGACCCAGTTTCGATGAATCCCACCACGAGCAGGAACACGGATGCAACAACTCTCCCCCAATAGATTGTGTGATGACCTCTGCTGAGCAGCCCAATTTACAATCCGATTTCCTGCCAACTCAACTGAACAGAAAACCACGCGAATTCCTGATTTACTATCAAAATGTACGCGGAATCCGCACAAAAACAAACCATCTTCTTCTCGCTCTACAACGGTGCGACTATGACATAGTTGTTTTGACCGAAACATGGCTTCACCACAGAGAACAGAGTTCGGGCTGGAGCTCAAGACGTGTGTGAGATTGCCAACCTAAGATTCAAACCAATTCGTAAGTGGACTAACATCCATTAGATGTCGCACCAGTACACTTATTTATTTCCTTTTTTCGACACGCTTATAAATTAATACTCATAGCTTATCTTAAAGGAGGCCAGTGCAATATATGACAGTAACACATGTTTTATGTAAAAAATTTTAAAAACATCACGATTTAAAAAAAATGCAAATCATATTCCAATCAAACATAAATCGCTGTCATATGCCTTCTTGTATCAATATTGGCTCTGAATTGAAAGTTGAATTCCAAGTTTTGGAGTATGGACTGGGATTTTACTATCGGTAACATCAACCGGGATATCGACCCATAATTTACAATTATAACATTTATGTTCACATTTTCTGTTTTAGAAAACTATTTACCGATAGTAAAATCCCAGTCCATACTCCAAAACTTGGAATTCAACTTTCAATTCAGCGCCAATATTGATACAACAAGGTATATGACAGCGATTTAAGTGTGATTGGAATATGATTTGAATTCTTTTAAATCATGATGTTTTTAAATTTATTACACAAAAAAATGTGTTACTGTCATATATTGCTCTGGCCCCCTTTAAGATAAGCGATGAGTATTCATTTCTAAGCGTGTCGAAAAAATGAAAAAAAAAATTTTTTTGTACTGGTAGCGACATCTTATGGATGTTAGTCCACTTACGAATTGGTTTGAAACTGAGGTTGGTATTCTCACACACGTTTTCAACACATTTTTGTTCGGGGCTCGCTATCTGTTATCTGTGGCTTCACCCGAAAATCAACAATGCCGAATTTGCCTCCAACTATACTGTATTTAGATGCGACCGTAATCCTGAAACCAGCAACCTGAGCCGTGGTGGAGGAGTCCTCATAGCCGTGAAACATGAAATTGTCTGCAAATCCGTCAACCTAGTCAACTGCAACAGACTGGAACAGGTCGTCGTCCGTATCGTACTTGGTCGTCAGGTGCTATTTGTGTGTGTTGTGTATCTGCGTCCCAATAGTGATCCTGTCCTCTACGATCTACACGCCAAAGCCATTCAACAAATACTCGATAAAGCTTCAAGTGAGGATTCCATTCTGATATTGGGTGACTACAATCTACCGAACCTCATATGGACCTTTGATGAAGATGTAGACGCTCTCATCCCGAACAACGCATCAACTGAATCCGAATGCGTTCTAGCTGAAAAAATTATCGGTTCTGGATTAATGCAATTGAACGACAACTGTAACGCTAATGGCAAACTACTTGATCTCGCTTTCGTCAGTGACATATGCTCGTTCGACGTCTTTAATCCACCATCAGCTCTTTTAAAAATTGACTCGCACCACACACCGTTTATTTTAAAATTTGACAATGGCTATGCATTCAGCTCATCGGAATATGTTGAACCACAACAATATGACTTCCGTCATTGTGATTTCGATGCTTTAACCACTGCTCTAGAAACAATAGACTGGACGACACTGCAAACTTGTTCGAATATCGACGATTCTATTTCCCTTTTCTACGACAGTATATATGCTACCTTGGACGTTATGGTTGCCAGAAGAACGTTAAAACCGAACTCAACGAACAGGAAGCCCTGGTGGAATGCGAATCTTAGACTTCTACGTAACCGCCTACGGAAAGCACGTAAACGTTTCTTCCATACGAAATCTAGCGTGCACAAATCCATCCTTTTGGACGTGGAAAAGGAATACGAGCGTGCCCAGGAATTCCATTTTTGTGAGTATATAAGTCGCACTCAAAACGAATTGAAATCCAATCCCGCCGCTTTTTGGTCGTTTGTTCGAGGCCGAAAAAATTCGAGTAGGATCCCAGCTGATGTCGCTTACTCTGGCAGAACTGCGGAATCATTTGAGGATTGTGCTAATCTGTTCGCCGACTTTTTCCAATCAGTCTTCCAAAATGAAAACGAATTACCCTCGGATGTACCCTCTGCATTCTCACCGTCATATAACGTAAATATTCCTAGTCTTAGACTATCTGTCACTGAAGTCTATGATGCATTGATCGCAGTGAACGCTTCAAAAGGACCTGGACCTGAAAATCTGCCTCCGTTGTTTGTAAAAAACTGCGCAGCCGCCATAGCGATTCCTCTTACAAAAATTTTTAACTTGTCTCTGTCCTCTGGAATGTTTCCACAAGTGTGGAAAACGGCGTCGATTACGCCGGTTTATAAGAACGGAAGCACTCATAGTGTCGAAAATTATCGTCCTATTTCTATTCTTAACTGTTTGGCGAAAGTGTTCGAGACCTTAGTATACGATGCTGTCTACCCGTCCGTGAAACAATTAATTAGTGACGCCCAGCACGGTTTCATGAAAAAAAGATCAACTACCTCGAACCTGATGACATTTAGTAATTTTTTGATGCCAAAACTCGAGAAACGTCAGCAGGTAGATGTTGTATACATTGATTTCTCTAAAGCCTTTGATCGAGTGCCTCATAGGTTACTTATAGAAAAACTCAGACGCTTGGGACTACCTGAATGGATTACAACTTGGTTTGCGTCGTACTTGAACTCCCGCACAGCTTATGTCAGAGTGAACTCCTGCTGCTCTTCGAATTTCGAAATACCGTCTGGTGTACCACAAGGCAGTCATCTTGGACCGTTACTATTTATTCTTTTCGTGAACGATTTGTGCGATCGAATGACTTCATACAAACTATTCTACGCAGATGATTTGAAACTTTTTCGGTCAATTACGTCACCGCTAGACTATATTTTACTACAGAATGATCTGAACGCTGTTACGAGATGGTGCATGACAAACGGTATGCTGGTGAATGTTGAAAAATGTAAAATAGTGAGTTTTTCAAGATCACGCAGCTTACTTCGTTATGAATACTCTATGAGCAACCATTCCCTCGAAAGGATTGAAACAATCAAGGACCTGGGAGTTACATTTGATAGTCGGTTGAGATTCCACACGCACATTACTACCATAACTGCAAAGGCTTATGCAATGCTTGGTTTCCTTCGTCGAAATACAACTCATTTCAACGATGTATACACCCACAAAACGCTGTATTGCTCGATTGTCAGAAGCATTCTGGAGTACGCAGCTCCTGTTTGGGCCCCGTACCAATCGACACTAAGTCAATCCATTGAAGGTGTTCAACGAGCCTTTATCCGCTTCGCTCTTCGGAAACTTAGATGGAATCCTGATATCACTACTCCATACGAACATCGCTGCAACCTTATACATTTGGATACGCTTGCCCGGAGAAGAAAATTTTTACAGTGTTTGTTCACATTCGACATATTAAGCGGGAACATCGACAATAGCGAACTCCTACAAAATGTTAGTTTGTCCGCCCCTACACGGTCACTCCGGCATCAGCAGTTCCTCTGGATTCCCGGTCATCGAACTACTTATGGTTTCTACAACCCTTTGGACACGTGCAACCGCTACTTCAATCAATGTGCTAGCATCTTCGATTTTGGAATCTCAAAACAGGTGTACAAAAATAGATTAAGGCAACTATCATTATAATTAGTCTGTGCGAAACATTTGTTCTCGAAGACAATAAATAAATAAAAATAAATAATTAGGGAAGAATTAGGCGACTCGATCCCTGGGATTATATGATCCCATAACCGGAATGTCTTACAAAGATCAAGTATTCTAGCAAAATGTGCTGAATGAGGCAAAACAGCTATGCTGTTAAAACAAAATTTTTCGAGTTATTGAACTTTGGTTGAAAGATTTCCCAAAATCTGTCTTGAAAATGTTTCCACATTACAAACTAAAATAAAGATATTTACTCTAATAGGTCAATCGTTAGAGTGCTTATAATATTATCTCAATAATGCCATATTTTCAAAGGATAGTGGTAAACTCTCAACTCCTGAGCTCAACTCATGTTTTCTAAAATGATCGACTTAAAAGATTTTGTCTTAAAAATATTGGGTTGTAGGCTATTTCTTACAGTTCTCTTTTTCCACGATTTATAAACTGTTGTATAAAATGTAATATGTTGTATAAAATGTAATTGACCTGTCCCCTGAATGAATAATCAATTCACCTTTAACTTGAAAAATATCACATTTTTTCACTCCACGCATTTTGCTTGTAATTGTTGTATTGTTGTTATTTTTGGATCAACTAAACTTGGAATTGTTGGACCGATGAGACCGATGAGAAAATGGGATGAAGGTTCCCCAATACCCCCTACAATCCAATAGAAGGTGGAATAAATAAATAATTACTGAAAATTTTTCTACTGAACTAGGATTCATAAATTTTCTATATTTGATTATTTTGAGTAACTTTTCCTGTAACCTACGCTTATTTTATTTTTTGCAAATTTGCGATGCCGTAAAGGCCATAAAGAATCGAAACCCCAATTTCAGTATTATTTAGTTGCGTTCGAATCATATTTTACATCTTTTTTGTCTCTTAAGCAGATGAAAGAAAAAATCAAAGATGCTACATACTTTCAGGGGTAAAAATTCTTACAAAAAAATTGCTCGATTTTTCAACTTTTATCATGAAAATCAAAAACCTTAAAACTAGTTTCTAATGTTTCATAATCATTTTTGAATCATGAGATGATAACTAGGTAACATAATATTAAAATAAGAACTGAATAAGTGCTGTGGTATACAAATGTTGCATCTAAGCCTCGCTGTTACGATACTCAGAGTTTCGTGTTTGTTTTTGAGTTATTCTTGTTAGAGTTACTATAGGGCGGGAAGCGAAATGCCAGATGGCTCATATTTGTTCTTTAGTCTGCTGAGCTGAGTATTCTTCAGTCAAAGATGGGTTTCTCCACTGAATGATCGCAGGAAATCGCGAACTAATTCATT
Source organism: Uranotaenia lowii (assembly GCF_029784155.1). NCBI lineage: Eukaryota > Metazoa > Arthropoda > Insecta > Diptera > Culicidae > Uranotaenia > Uranotaenia lowii. The sequence goes on from NC_073693.1 coordinate 177,348,189, forward strand.
TCTATTGAGTTGGAACCTATTATGGCAATAAATGGGACAGGGATCTTTATTATTAATTCTCAGTTATTACATCAGTATTTTCATAATCAAAATGCACTTTAAAACTCATATTTCAATTCAATTATGATGAGAGAACGCTCGATGAATAGATCGTAAAAAGCAAATGTTTCATACAAGCACATTCATAGAGAGCTGCTTTTATCACCTAGACTCGATACATACGACATAGCATAAAGCACTGATGTGTGGCGCAGAAATTCTTTTCCTTACTTCCATGGCACGTGGTGCTAAACGTTAATGACTGTCATTTTTGTGTTGCTGGAATGAGGCGATTCAGAATGGCACCGGAATATTCCATGGGCTTCGTCGAAGCATTCGGTAAGAATCAGAAGGTTGAGATGCTAACTAGAAAACGATTGAGTTGCATCAGATTTATGTAAAATGACGGTATTTTAATTTTCAAGACTTTTGTTCTGGAACTAGGAAAAGGAACTTGCCATTTTTCCAGAACGGCGAGCCATTATAATAATTGCTGCTCATTAAAAGATTCTTTCACTACCTTCTGGAAAGTTCTTTTGAGTAGAGATGATGTTGCGAGTGCTGTACACATGATCAGCACATGGAGTGTTTAAGCATTTAAAGTTTGAAAAGGCACAAACTTTTTTCCTCTTCCATTTGAATTAATCGTAGTTGAGATTTCAATGAATTATATTTTTGTGTTCAGCCATGCAGTAATGCTATTTGCAATGCACAAGGTTTCGATGCATAAAGTGTTAAGTTATGAAAAACAAAAAAAAAAGATATAAAAAAAAAGATTTCGATGCATTCCCAGATCCAAAAAATCTATAAACGTGTTAATTAACCGCATCATTTGAAACTCAATTATACCCAATTTAATGATTTATACTTATGCACGAATAAATTAAAGGGTTTGTTTCGAAACAAGATTAATTTTGGGATTTCTATAATAATTGCTCCAAGTATTTGAAACATAAAGTTTTAAGTTAATTATTGCACGGACGCACGAGATAAATCTTGAGCTATCAAGCAATAAAGATGGCATAAAGCTTCGAACTAACAAAATTTTTTAGATCCATTTTTTCAAAGTTTTCTGATCACCCGAATGAAAACTGTATCTATACTTTGTTCAGAAAAAATTACAAAGAACAGAAAAGATAATACAGATAACAGCAAATGGAAGAGATAATTAATATCTGGTTTTCGAGGGATTGGCTTAATTGATCAGAATAAAATTTTTGTATTTTTGAAATTGAAAAGTGTTATGTTTATACCCCAGTTGACAGTAAACAAAATCTCAGAAATATTTTGCTTAAAGCTTTTGAATAAACGTCTATAAAGTAATTAACAATAATCATTATGTAAATAGAGCTAAGCATGGAAATAAACAATTTCATCTCAACTGGACTAGGTTCTAAGATGTGCTACGCTAAATCCAAGCTCCGTTTATGGAATTCGATTTAAGTATTTCATTTTGCATTTTTGGTTGTCTCTGTGATTTAATTTCCAACTATTGATCGAAAAAAAAATGTTCATCAACGCTTTTTGTTCGTTAAGATTTGATTCAGTAAAACTAGTAATACTTGATCACGGAAACGTATTCTAACTTCTTTGTTCCAGTTGTCTCTGCGTCCAATAATGATCAGTGGGCCCGGCCAAGTTGAGATGAGTATGAAATGTACTTTTACCAGGATGCTGTCAAGATCTGGCTATGTATGCATCATAGGCATAAGCAAAGTGAGTAATACTTAACAAGTAACTAGTAATGTATCATTCAATTTTATGGTGGCTCCAGAGAGTTCAGAGTGCTAGAAACTAAAATTTTTGCTATCAGTTCTTTTTGCGGAAGCTTTGGATAAACATATTAAAAAATATGTAAATTGAGTTCTAAATCCTTTAACTTAACTAACTATAACCCGTCACTCTAGAAAGTATCTTAAGAGTTATGGAAGAGTATCAATTAAAATACATTGATCGATCTCACTACGATTGGTCACCTTGATTTGATATTCAAACGCCTTAAAGTATACTATCCAACTGAATCATTCAACCATCGCTATAATGTTGCAAGCTAATCGTTCTATTGTAAATTTCATGAATTATTTAAATTCGCGAGAAAAGTAGCGATTTTAAATCAAGACAGAATTAAGATTATCTTTTTTGTTAACTGTTTACCAAACAACAAGTGTTTTTTTGTATCTCCGAAATGGTCTGACACAACATTCATATTATTCTTTGTTTAAAAAAAAGATGAATCGTATGAGAAAAAGGAATGGACTTCAATTATTTTTATTCTACCACAAAGTTCAAATTTTCTAAATAAAAATAAATTAGTTTCACAGAGCAAATTGTCATGATACTTACAACTTTTGAAGCCTTAAACCTCGCTTTGATGATATTTTGAGCAATATCTGATGCCCTCAGGACAAACCTAAACGATATTTAAAAGAAATACTTCTGGAACACGAGTCAATTTCTATATAATCTAAAATTACAGAAAGAGCCTATCTACTAAGTTAACTGAAGTTTTTTTTTTTGCATAAAAACGAATATACATACCTAACATTCATTTCAGTGGCTCCAGAGAGTGGTTCCAGTCCCAGAGAGTCCACATACTTCCATGCTTACAACAGTAGTTATTTTCCCGGAATAAAAAAATATAAGTATATTTAAATCAAATCAAAGCGTAATATTTTGAGCCATTGTATGTGTAATATTGTTTTTTTTTTTAATTTTATTAGTGGCACTTTTTTAATTGACACTCAATATTTAATGCATCATGATAAAATATTAAATCCCAGTTCAAACTTTAACTGATAATGTTAGTTTACTTTAAGGCATAAATCTACCATGGGAACAACATATACATACGTGGGACGTTGTATTACAATTGATGTTATGTGAGTATTCAGCGCCAATTTGAACAATGCTGAAATCATGAGCTGATGCTTAGCTCTGCTGATTTCATGGAATAGGTTTCAAGTAGTTCTTTTTGTCTTCTGCTTATTTTGATTGCTAAGCTTTTTTGTCACCATTACTAGTAATTAATTAAAATATTATTTTTGGGTGGCTCCAGAGAATTTTTCCTAGCACTAGATCTTCATACCAACAGGTTTTTTCTCGGAACTTTTGGATAAACACATTCGAATATTTTGAACGTGCATACACCATTTGGCCGGAACCTGGAATTAAATATAATGCAGCATTTGTGAATCGAATTCACATTTCAATACCTCGACTAACTAAAACCTTCGGCTTCAGAGGGTACTTGTAGTATTATGTTTGAGTGACAATCTAAATATTATTCTATATTTTGGTGAAAAAAATCCTCAATCATTATTTCACCGATAGAAAAAACAAAATCGCCTTCAGCCCGGCAGAGCAAGTTGTCAAAACACTTACACCTTTTGTTGCGTTACCCGATTTTTTTTTCTTACACCGAATCGATTTCCACATTCGCCGGGAAAGCTTTCCCGGCACTTATTGACATCTTGGGTCGGAATGTTTATTTTTATTGGCTTTTATGTGCCGCCAACGTTTACGTGAGCATACATCGAAATCTCTCCGATTCGGTTCAATTCAGGCTTTCGATTCCTGAATCGACCGCCGTGAAGCGGGAAAGAAAATCAATTTCACAGACTGTTTGCGTAAGCTCAAGTGTCGTGATTTGTATATTGGCCAATAAAACATCAAACATGGACCATTTTCACGGGAGTTTCGGATACAGTAATTTTTATTATACCTTATGAAGTGGAACACTGATTGCTTGTGGCATTTGTGGGAAATTTCAAAATAGGCTAACGAATGTTCTCAGTCCTACGTCGTGCCATCGCAAATAGATCAGTTCGTTGTTGGAAATTCTTGCCGAAACGCGAGAAATTAACAATGATCCGATTAGGGAAAAGGAAAAGAAAGAAAATTATTCGCGGAAAACGATACCACTGCAAAACAAAAAAGCACAGCCCCGGTGAAAGTTAGCGATGCGAATCGGTGCGTGAGAGTGGAATGGATTAGGTTGTTTTACCACTCATTCAATTTTTTACTCGCCCAGCTACAAACAACCCACTTAAAGTATAGGGGAACATGCCCTATTATGCGCCACCTAAGCGAATCGCTCATTTTCTATGTATTCCACGTACAAATTGTGTTAAAAATGGGTGTAATCGTTGAAGAAAGCTTTTTTCTACAAATTCCTATGATTTTTCATTACTCAAATTGCTATAGTTTCTTCCAAAACATGATTTTTAAAAACCATATTCAAAGCCACAGAACAAAACTGTGTTGCGAATACGCGCCGCTGTGTATTCAATACGCGCCTAGCAGCCGAACACACCCGAGAGCAGCCGAAGACCGAAAACACACCAATACTTACAGACACTTTGGCTGAAAAGAAAATCAAAATGGACTAATAGAAATTTAACAAAAAATGAAAAATAGATTTTTTGGGCTGAATTAAGGCTCAAAATATGGTTTTAGACTTTTTGTTCATTTTCAATGAAAATTGGCCTTTTTGAAAAATTAATGCTATTTTCAGCCTACTACGATTGGCGCGTTATAAAGAGCGCATGGGCCGTGATAGAACATACCTACCCATGAAAAGCATACCTTAGCGAGTTTAGTATGATTTTTTAGCATAAAATCATAATTTAGATTCTCCTCTATCGATGTGTCAGAAAATATTGTCTTATTCGTTTTTCTCTGCTTGGTGACACCTTATTAAAAGTGTTTTAAAATTTAGATCGAAATAAAGAAAAACCTAAATTGTGAAATTATCACGACACAGGGGCATTTTAAGGGAAAATTCATACTTGCCATAACCAATCACAGCATTTAAAACAAATTGGTAATATTTTGCAGGCTTAAAATGTGTCAGATTCTTCAAAACAAGAGTGGCGCGTATTAGCCACATGGGGCGTTATATGAACTTTTCCCCTAGCATATGAATCAATGTTTGAAGATGCCTCTGAAGCTTTTTTTTTGTTGTTTTATCTTAAAACTTTCTTTCCCTTGCAGTGTTTAAGAAAGGAGGAATATACAAACTCTCAATTACTCCCACCTGCTACAAATTCTATACCTAGCGTAATCCTTGTCACATGACAACAATCATGATACGGTAAATTTATGAGCTGTGGTAATTCCGTCACGTTCGCACCACATGACGATGATGGAGGAATATGTGTCATCATCATCATCCTTCATCACGGCATCCCCACGACAAACGACGGTTCGGTGTTGGTAAACTGTAAATCGCCTAGCCCATCACTTGCGGCTTCCCAGGACTCAATCTCTGTTGACAAGCGTCCGTGGCATAAAACATATTTAAACGATCCATCCAACCAGCCAAACGACTGAATGGTTTCCTATCCCTCGATTCTAAGTAGAGGTACTACAAACTGCTTGTACAAATTATGTTTTGGGGTGAGGGGGTATCGTCTGGTGGTCTGGGAGTTGAAAGAAAATAATCACCATAACCTTCTTTCGAAACTATCTTCGTGCCGGCACAAGTGAACACGCGTAGGCATTCTAACTGATGTATGAAAGATGTGAATGTAAGCTATCATCACCATTTCTTAACTATTGCTATTTTTCTTAATTTTTTATTTCAGTCGTTAATCAGAAGTACAACGTGCAGGTTCACGATGAATATGTTATGTCAGGAAACACGGCGGTCCTAAAATGTCAGGTGAGTGTGTCAACTTTACGCTTTCACGTTGCTTTCTTGAAATACGTAAGGTACTTAACTCATACTTCCCATCACTAATATTTTACAAATCAAAAGCAAATACCCATGTTTAACATCGAACATTTAAAGGTTGAATGTTCTGACACATGATGAAGACTTAATGTTTGGTGTCTTCGTTTTTATAAACTGGCTGGCGACTTGAATTCGAATCATTTGTCTCATGTGCCCACAATATCAAGAAAAAATAAATTAGTCTTATAATTTTTTTTTACTTTTTATTAATGAAACACTAAATCTACGCTCAAATCACAATCTTACAGTGAAAAAAGAAAAGCTTAATCCGAAAAAAATACGATATGAACAAAATATTACCATGAAATATGGCCATATGCCATACCTAACTAATGTTTCATGCAAAAGAACTAGGGATGTAAAAAATTTCACCGAAATTTCAGCCTTGACGTATGCTTAACATCCGTTTCTACCATTTTCAATTAAAAAATATCAAAATCTTGCAAGTGTTAATGAAATATAGCTAAAACATAAATATGCGCATTTAGCCCGCCAGTTCGGAAATCGCCTATTTTGACTACTTTTAATATAAAATTATTTTAACAAAAACTGGAAGAGATTTTCACAGAAAAATTGCTCTTACGTATAGAAAACAGATGTCCGCTCATGTGTATATAGTTTTCAGACTACTATCAATTGGAATATGAGAGAAAATGAGTACTTTCCCTAATATGCGCATTTAGCCCGCCTCTCCCCTACCAAGAAAAAAACTGTGATTGCTCTAAGATTTCTCCTCTACACAATGCGCAATCAGAGATACCAATGTGCCTGATTTTTCAGAATTTGCCTGATTTTTCGAATCTCAGCCTGACATCCTGATAAGCCATTGAATTTCCCTGTTTTTGTCTGATTTCTGCGAATGTGATAAAAAATGGGTAGTAAAGAACTGGATAAGGTACCATTGCTGAAGCTAAAAAGTGAAAATGTGGCTGAAGCAAAGCAATCGAAAGATTCCCTTTAGTTCTTATTTAAAAAAATGGGAATTAAATGGAATCTTTCGATTGCTTTGATTCAGTAGAAATATTCAACTAAGTAGGCACACAAAACATATAAGAATGAATGTGGAGCGATGACCAAAAAACAATGGTAATCACTTTGAGCAAAATTTCCGTTACTTTATCGTAGCCTGATTTAGCCTGATATTTAATTCACCAGTTCCCTGATTTTTGAATTAAAATGTTGGCAACCCTGTGTGCAATAGATTTTTTTCGGAGAAGGGAATTATCTTCATCAGCAGATGAGAATGCTCTCGCTCACTATTAGGTATGGGTTGACAATCTCACACTTGATTGCAGAGCGATTTATCTCTCCCCCCCGCACAGCCTGGAAGCTGACGAAAAAAAAATGCATTAGAAAATTTTTTCGTTTCAAGCAAAGATAATGTTTTATGATGAATATTTTCAGCAGATATATTTTTTCAAAATTGCATTACTTCATTTAATTCGGAAAAATGGCTTGTTCTGTTAGTACTCAAATACCGGAAAAATAAAAATAAAACCATATAGGTACAAGTGATTTTTTTGAATTTTTTAAAAATAAAGACTAGGTGAACGATTTCAGATTTGTTTTTATCAACATGACTAAGCATCAAAGTCTCCAACAAAAATTCTGATTTCTCACAAAAACAATATTTATAACTATGTGATTCGACTCACAAAATTTGTGACGACTATCTGTGATGCTTTTTTTTTTAAATTTCATAGAAAAATCATGTCGAACATCGATAAATTTAGCCTTTTTTCTTGAAAATAGGCAATCGACGTTTTTTTTTCTTTTTTACCCAAAATTTTGATATTTTCATGGCAAAACTATGGTTCATTTTCAAAAAGGGCCTATATCACTCTAAAAAACGATAAGTTCAATTCCAAGTAGTCTATTTTATCGACATAAACCAAAATATATTTCTGCTTTTTCCCAACCAATTTTTTTATTATTTTCATTCGAAATAGGGCTATATTACAATAAATTTTTCTGCGTGTGTAACTTTGACAAAGTTTGTTCAAAAATCTGTGAAATTAAGAATTTTTCTGTGATATTAATAACATCTCTCAAACTGCAGTAGTGTAATGATCTTATATGGAATTGTGTTTTCATGGTTTGAAGAAAACAATCCAGTCGTCGAGGACAAAATTTGAATTTTCAAAAAAAAAAATTCAAAAATGGACACAGAAGAAAAGTTTTAAGCCTAAAAATTTAATAACGACTCAACGTCGAACGCTGGGAAGACAGTGATTTACTAAAAATATATTTTTTCTCACTAAATGCTTTCACTGTAATTTAGCTCCATACTTCCAGTTTAAACTGAAGGATGAGGAATAGTAGCATCAGTTCTAACAAAAAAGAGATGCTCCTAGAAAAGGGTTCAAACCTTTTTCGATCCACGATGTGGTTCAAAAAATGTTAAAATTTTCGTTTCTAATATAAAAAAAACGAAACAAAAAATCTTTTTGTTTGCAAGAAAGATCAGTGAAAAATTTCAAAACGATTGAAAATTAAAATTATTCAAAAATGATCAAGATTTAGTTATGCAGGTACTTGCTCAATTTTGGCTGATTTTAAAAACGGTGTTATATTTCTGTATTCTTAAAAAAAACGAATTCGATTTATTTTCCTTTTTAACCTTCAAAGATTTGTCGTTATAAAAAATGACGCAAAGCTCTGCTAACTATTGATTAAAATTATTTTGAATGGGGCCCGCCGAAAAAAATCTGTCTGGCCCGTTGCTACAAAAGGTTGCTCACTTCTGACCTTTACTTTTTGGTGATATGGTGGAACTTAAAACTACTCACGTTTTAGCATAATTAACCATTGATAGCTGATTAAAACTTCAAAGCCAAAGGTCGAAAAAATTCGGTTCGCCAAACTCAATCAGCTGTAACCTTCAATTCCCTGAGTCGAACTTCATCAAATTGTACTTTTGTCGGGTTGCTTAAAATATTGAGATGGAATTTGATGACCATTTATCTACTATTCATTTGCCCTCGTATGCTTAAATTCATCACTCGTGAATGGTTATGATTTTTTTTTAAATACAAACTAGTTCGGGCTGGAACAAATATCATTTTTTTTCTTTTGTTAACCAGCCGTCTAAAACCATATTTTTTTTGCTTAAGAATTTACAAAAGTTTAGTTTTATGTTAGCAAAACCCTTTTTTTCTACGGAAAATTATATGGATGAGAATTTATTTACTACAGGGGCTAAAGACCTTAACTTCCAGTACTTTTTAGGTGGAAATTTTTACACAATTTTTGTTGAATTGTTTTAAACGAAAAGTAAATAATGTACAAATTTGTGAATTTGTTGTCGTTTTTCTCTACCGCTCCTTTAGACGGGATTTATGTTTTATCTCTTCTACCTTACTGAGGATCTTTTTTTAACGGAAATTGGATTCATGTTCTGAGGCAATATTTTTTTCAGATCGAAAAACCCCTGAAATAAGAATTTCTGAGGCTACCAAAATGATAACTTTTTCGAAAAAAAGTCAATTTTAAGTTTTCTCATGTTTAAAGCTCCCTTAGCAGCAGTTTTTGACAATTAATTGACTTTGGTTTATGCCGATATTAGAAAATCCCGTTTTAAGGCGGATCGAGTTCTATAGGGTTAATTAAAATAAAACTTATTCTCAAGTCTCAAAAAAACTAATTGTGCTAGAATACAATAAAACAATTTCATTATCATATCACCTACGGTGACGTAACCCTGTCGTAAAGACTCACGCAAGCATGAATAATTATCTTCAAACATCACACGTTCGGCTGCCCATTTTTTCCCATGGGATATTTTTCACACCGAGATATGTTGGTATTTTGTGGGCTGCAAGAAGACAGCAAACAGCAAATTCTACTCCACACATAAATCCTGGTCGTCTCAAAAGAGACCACCACTTGAGTCTTGTGTGTTTTATTTTACTGGCTGCGGTGCCATGCCAGAGCTTTGCTACTCGACTTTACCGGAGAATAATTAAGCGAGGTTATGTGATAGCGTAGGCGTAATAATTCTCACCCGGATGGCCAGACAGGCCAGGTAGGAAGGACGAGAGAAATTTACCTTGCTCATTAATGGCGAACGAAACACCTGCTAGCAGGCAAGATTTAATTGGCAATTGGTGCTGTCTTCAGTCAACTGATGGATAATAGTCTGCAGAAAATCTGTAGCACTTGGCGATGCAAAGCTTTAGGATAAGCGTAAAAATTTCATCCGCTTATCAGTGCCATGCAGATTTGTGAAGTTTTTTTTTGCATTTGGGAATGAAGCAAAGGCAAGAAACTTTAATTGAATGAAGATTTTTCGAAGAAAAAACTGAAATGTGCTTTCATCATTAGCCATACTCGAAACAGTAACCGTAATTTTGTAATTCAAAATATCAAGTTAAAGAAATAAAATCGGACAGCGATGCCGAAGATATTTCTTCGTTTTGTAAAGACAAAGTTTAATGTAAAACTGATTTAAAAAAATGTCAAAGATGGGTTTTTTAACAGGTTCTAAGAGTTCTGTTAAAGCTTCAGTAAAACACATTATTGCAGGATTACCAATGCAAATATTTTATTAAAGCACTCAATGATTCATTCCAAATTCGGTATAAAACCAAGCACATACGATAAAATAGGATGAATCGGACCAGAGTTTGGGCTACTCTCGTAACAATTCTATAAAATGCACCTCTTTCAGCTTCAGATGGTGTATTTTGTGAACCTAGCCCAAGATAAATTGGAAAAATAAACTGTGAGATCTAATATGCTTGAAAATTTATGAAAAAATGGTTGAAGCGAATAGGGACTGGGAATTTAGAATTCTAGCTCCTGTTGTTATGCAAATTTTGAAAAAAAAACTGATAATTTTTTTCCTCAACAATAAAGTATTTTTCAACAAGCGGGCCCAATTTCAGAAATGAGATTGGCTGGCGGGCCACGAAAGCAAATAGTTCTGGAGTATTCATAAAAAAATTATAAGGTACACCGGGGTAAGTGTGGACGCGGGGTAAGTGTGGACGATGGCTATAAAAACAATACTGTGCACTATTTTTTCAAACTTTTGATGCAGAATGTTCAATTTACTTGTAATCTATCCAATAACTGTGAAAAAGATACGATTCAGACAATAACAGTTGTTTACAGCGACTTTTTCGGAATTTTCTATTTTCAACTACGATGTCGAGTTGATGTGCATCTTTTTCAATTGCAAATTTCTCCTAAACTAGCTGGTTCTCGATGAAAAACTCTACATTGAAACAATCCTTACATTCCAAACAACCAGTTAGGAAAAGAAACGGCGGTTAAAAATTAAGAAAAAAGAGTTTATTTACAAAAAACTAAAATTTTGTCTCCAACCCCTACCTGGGGTAAGTGTGGACGGCTTTAAAAAGACTTGATGTTTACACATTTTTTCAATTTTCTGTCCTTCATCCTTTATGAGTTATATTATTTAGCTATATTAAGCCTTCGGATCATGAAAATTTGAGTAAAGTACTTATTTGTTCTGTGTTTTTGATGAAATCGGATCTCGTGTGTTGTAACATAAATTACACACTATAATTATAGTATCATGAACTTTTTTCAAAATTTTGGACGGTTCGAGCAATAAAGTAACATATTCAACCAAGAAAACACCCATTTTTTGAAAATTTCCTGAGAAATCAAAGGGAAAATCTACCGTCCACACTTACCCCATAACGCGGGGTAAGTGAAGACACCAGCCGTCCATAACGATTTGCGTGATAACTTTTTTCGCTTTGCTTCTATCGAGCTCATCTCTTCAGCTTTTGTGAAAAACATGTTCTGCATCACATTGAACGTCAATTTATCAAAATTGCTCCACTGCTGATTTTTTTTATGATTTTTTAAAGTTGAACTATACGAAAACCCGTCCACACTTACCCCGGTGTACCTTAACAGATTTTTGAAAACGCTATGGACATTTGCCTAGGTCACATAGAATATAGATTCATCTTAATAAGTCATATTAAGTTTTTGTTACTTGCAAATTTTTACATATTTCACTCCATTTGAAAAATTGTAGAAATATTATGCCATACGAAATTAATTATCCCTCCCAATTTATGTATATTTTCATGGGATTTAAATCCTCCTCGGTTTATTCATCCCAAAAATGTCAAATCGCGTGACTCCAATAGACATCATGTCAATATTATGGTCATCAAATTATAAAAAAAAGACCGCCCATTCTCCAAAGTTTTCAAGTTCGCCGTTCTCATTAGAAAAATTTTATAGATAATTTAGGAAAAACTGCAGAATGGAATTGTTGAAAAAAGTAACAGTCACAAGCTTTTGACATTCAAAAGAATTTTTATTTCAACGAACTTAAGTTTGCATCGACGAATCAACCATAGGGAACATAAAACCGGGATTTTTAACGAACTTTTGTTATATCACAAAAATATTGATTTTAGAAAGTACGGACCTTAACATCAACTCAATCGAAGTTTTTTTAACTTTCCAGTATCTCGATTTGACAAGTGTATTGGGAAAGACTTCTTTAAACAGGATTAATACGAATTTGATTGTTTTATAATCATTGCACCTACTTTAGTAGAAATTTTGCTAAAAAAGTCGTTCTTTTGAGAGATTTGTCCGCACCAAACCGATTCTAGTTTAATTATACTAACCCAACTAAAATCTGTCTAGTTTTTCATTATTGGTGTACACAAATACTAATCAGGTTGACAATTAAAGTATATTTGGATTTGGTTTAATTTTCAAAATTATACCCTTTTCTGGAAAGCTGAACAAACAATTTCAAATTGGAAAAAATACTGAGCAAACTTTCGATAAGTTTCATAATTTGTAAAAGTTATTGAATTGTTATGGATAAACTAAGGTTTTGAAATAGAGTTCAGGTTACAAATGGTTGAAGTTGTTGTAAAAGTATCATTTCAATAATGATGTTGATATGTTTCGGTGATTTAAAAAAAAAAATTAAACGATATTGATGGGGTCTTACTATCTTTCTGAGGCTATCCAAGCTCCTCAGTATTAAAACTAGAGTCCGCTCGAACACTCTTCATACTAATGATATGTAGTCACCGAAACCCAATCGGAATACTTTGAAAAATGTGTGATGAAATTTACAGATAATGTGTCAAATACCGTACAATTTTGATATTTTAAAAATTGTAATTCTGATCAATTTTTTCAGTGACGGTAACCTTTTTTGAAAAATTATATGAGGCCCTTACAGCCAAAGAAGTATAACTGCAAAAAATTTCTATTTTGAGTAAATAATGCCAAATGTATCTTCAAGTTTCAAATTATATTTAGTGATTTTTTTTCTGATTTTTAATTTACGTTCGAAAGAAAATTTCAAATGTTCCAAAAACGTATGGAAAATGGCCAAACACAAAAATTTAAAAGCGTGTTTTTCGAAATTAGTTTTAATACACTTTTATTCCTTTGGTTTTTATCTTTTCAAAGAAACTTTCAGATATTTGTTTTGAATTCAGCTAGTTTTGATTCAGATATATTTATCTAAATGATATATAAAGAATAAGAAAAAACGTTCAGTTCTAAGAACATGTCTTTTCCAAAATGAGCTTCGCGGGCCACAAAAAGTTGGTCAATCCACCAAACTGTCCGGATTTTCATCCCATCGAGAAATATTAGGCAATAGTTAAGGGCAAACTGAAGAAATGTGGCAGAACCATGAAAAAACCAGCTCAAATCGAAAAGTGGTGGGACAAGATGGCGAATGAGATTACCAGCAGTACTGTGCAGAAAATGATGGGTGGTATCACAAAAAAAGTTCGAAAAGTCATCCGAAAAGCTGACGAATGATTTTTATGTATTTTCCTTTAAAGTGCAATAAAAACCCCACAAAACGACATTTTTACTTTTGTTGTACGTTATTTTTTTGCGGAGAAATTATCTTTTTTATCCGACCAGATTCTATGTGAAACAGACTTTAGTTATGAAACAGTTTTGAAGGGTTTTACTTTTTGTTAAAGAGAAGAACGATTACCTAAAATAGGTAAATTTGGGTTACGAAATTTAACGAGAAAATAAAAAGTCACAAACTGCAAATTTTAGAGCAGGAAACTTCAAAACACAGGCAACAGAACCAACAGTGAACTTGTCTTGTTATTGGAAAGATGGATGGAAAGATTTTGTGTCAAAAATTTACGTCAATTGTATATAATTTTTCTGTAAACCTAGAAAGGATCAATATAAATAGTAAATTGATATACATATTTCATACAAAAATTTACTTTTTTTCCAATGAATCAATGAATCAAATACCAAATCGTACGATCAGCCATATTGAAAAAAGTTTTGACAGTTGGCTGATGTGTTTATCAAAAAAAGGATCCAGGGATGCCAGGCGTAAAAGATAAAAAAACAGAAAAACTTTTTCACAATGCGTACATGTGTGAAGCAAACTCACTTAATGAAATTTTCTGTTGTTATTAATTGTTACGATAGTTTCTTATAAAAGAGAATGATACAAAAAAAAACTATTGAACACTTCTACAGACAATTTTATTCCAGATCTTTATCTTAAACTTCGTATTGAGTGGCATTAGTATGACTCTTCACCTCCTATTTCGGCTTCCTCCGGAAAATACGAAACAATGACTGTACCAGCTTTTCATATTGTCACACCAGAACAATTCCATGTTTTTGATAGCAAAGTAGTTGTCGACTATCACCACATTAGGAAAAAAGGCGGCTTGGGAAAATGCTCGATTTGATCACCCTGGTAATGGACACTAACTGTTCTCAGCATGTCTGGCAGCAAAACAAGAAAAAACTTAATACTTGAAAACGCGAGCAAAGTTTTAATAATGCTGAGAACTTTCAAAGTGATTATTAAATGCGAGAAAATGTAATGAGGGAATATAACAATATTTGCTTAAAATGAATCTCAGTGGAAGAATATTCTTTTTAAGAGATCCATTATTGATCCTATGAAAAAACTAAGAATTGAAAGAAATATTTATATATAAAAAAACTAAGATTACAGCTAAAACTACATAATTTGAATTAAATTATTGCTAGGAAAATTGAAAAAAGGACTAAAACAAGTGGTAGGTTGATCATCGGTTTAGGTTATCTTTCTAGTACTACTGCATAAGTGTGGTCTTAAAAATGTTTCTTTTGGAACTGTTTTTAATTTCTTCAGGAAGGCTGTTGAATTTTGTTGGACCAATGAAAGAAATTCGACGTTGGCCAAAACTAGTTGAACTTGCACTGTGCATCAAATGGTGAGATTGACGAGTATTGTGATATCGCAGTGAATCTTAAGTTTTGATTATTGTTTGAAGAATTTAAGTTATCAAAAACATAGGTAATAGTTTGTTGATCACAAAGTATGGAGAGAGAGAGAACGATTAGAATAAATTAAATTGGTTGAAAAGAGAAAAGGAAAATTGAATATGGTTTTCAGACAACTATTTTGAAGGGTTTGTAGAAGAGATACAAGGGATAACGACTGCCCCAAACAGCAATTGAATTAGATAAAGGGGAATGTACAAAAGCAAAATTAAATATGACGTGGAACAAAAGCTTTCACCCTCCATAAAACTATGCTCAGGGATGAAATTTTGTTTTGTAGTTGATCAATGTGACAGAACCATGACAGAGTTTCGACTAGAATTATTCCTAGATACTTGAAGTTGGTAACCCTCTCTATAGATGTATTGAATAGATTGAAATCGCAATTAAGTTCGATTTTGTTAAAAATCATGTAGATACTTCGTTTTTTGAGGCTAGCTGAGAAATATTTGTGAAAGATTTTTAAATCTTCTTCCATGCTGGTTATAACAGCATTAGGATAAGATTTCGGCATTTTATTAGAGAGAAACGAATTTTAGCTCAGATTCAATTTCGATTGTCAAATAATTTAAGATTTACCTTAAGCGAAATCCAAAAAAACTGGTCCAAGATATTCGCGGCAGATATCCTTCAAACGTTTAACATGGAGCGCAGAACATTTTAGGCAGACAGCTCCCCTGGGATGCGTCATTAACTTGAACATCCTCTCTATTTTTGCGATACTGTTGCAGATGCTCCAATCGCAAATGCATTCCAAGTGTAATGGTGAATCGTCCTCATTCGGTGGCGTTTTTTTTAGATTTTTTTTTCTTTTTGGATTTATTTCATCATGCTGACGCTTGTTCAAAATAAAGACGATTACAACAAATCAGGGCACCTGGAATCCAAGCTAGCCAGCTGTCAAAATTTCCTGCAGCTGCATTCCCCCCAAAGCCTACTTTTTGCAAATCTGAGACCACCATACATCACCATCATCATGGTCGAGCCAACAAAATATGAGAGAAAGTGCGAATTGTGGTATGCAAACGAAATTAACTTTAATCCCTTTAACTTATCGAGTAAAAATGATTGTATTTTTTTCTTATATTATTATTTTTTATTTTATTTTATTTTGTTTATTTGTTTATTTAAAGGGAAATAATGTTACATAGGTGTCTTAATGATCTACTCGATATTATTTTTATAAAAATCATCAACAATTTGTCGGGTTTATTTAGCTTAATTCAGCATTTCTGCGTAGTTTTCCAACATCATTTTGTAAATCATGCTGAAGGTAGCACCTTTGCAAAATCTCGCCAGTACAAGAATATACCACGGCCCAAGTTTCAGCCC
This sequence comes from Uranotaenia lowii, assembly GCF_029784155.1. NCBI lineage: Eukaryota > Metazoa > Arthropoda > Insecta > Diptera > Culicidae > Uranotaenia > Uranotaenia lowii. The sequence continues at coordinate 177,364,579 of NC_073693.1, forward strand.
ATCTCTAAGCTTCCGATTCAAAAGCAAATCATGCCAGTAGTCGTATCGTACTTCATTCGAAAATATAACATTATGAGAATTTGAAGCAATTTCGGCTCAGCTGACCCAAAACTAATTACTCCAAAACAACTGGTCAAACCCGTTTTGTAAACATCAGTCCTAACGATTATGATTATAGCACGCCAAAAAGATAAGTTTTTGTTTCGCCATTTTTTTTTTTTCATTTTTTAAGTATGAATGCAAAACGGTAAAACAGAATAAATCAAACGTATGTTTGACTTGAAAATATACTTTTATTTCAATTTATTTGTTATACAATTCTACATATTTATACTTCAAGAGACACATGATACTTTTTTCCTGATCCTATCAAATTTAACAAGATTGAGAACCAACTGTAGGGGAATATTTATGAAACCGTCAATCATACATTTTTAATAACCAAAAAAAAAGAGGTGTTTTTCGTTTCGCAATTTAATAAATTTTCATTCCACATTTCTTTTTATTTTTTCAGCTTAGAGCAGAAATGCTGTAAAATATTATACATATACCTCTGTTGAGAGTTATGGGGTATGAAGTGAGATAGAGTTATGAGAAATTTTGTTGAATTTTGCTATCCAGTTTTAAACTAAATTAGAAAATTTATTTAATTAATTCTGTACCTACATATCTACATGTTTCTAAATAAGGAATAGATTCTCGATAAAATAATATGATTTGCGGTTCTGATGCAATAATGTTTGTCTTCTGAGTAATTTCTTTTGTCTCGGAGCTTTAACTGTTCTCAATGGTTAAATAGTGGTTAAACTGCTCGCACGATTCCTACCCAAAATGTCCCATTCACTCCATTTGACGGAATTTGATTTCTCGTCGTTTTTGCCCCCGATAACAAATTGAATTTTATGCAAATGATTATTTCGAATTTCATCGATAAGAATTGACAATGCACCGGTAGATGGCTTCATTTTCTCATCCAAACAACAGGTTCATTACGTGCCGAACAAAAACGCAATGCATTGAAAAAATATTGTTTGTGACCGAGAAAAAAAACTTTCTCGGAGGAGAGAGTATTCATGTCACAGTCCTGCTAGCACGTACGACAAAGTTATAATTTACATAATGTTGTCACGTCCTCAGGACTTCCTCCGGAATTTCTCAGCATCGGTATCGCGATATTCCTTCCACACTTGTCGATATCTTGTATAGGTAGCAGCAACGGTGCAGCGAACCTTACCAAGAACAACGCCGTGTCGTCTTTCTCGTTGCTGGGTGATGTTTCTGATGATAGCGACATCGTTATTGTTGCAATATTTCAAATCGATTGTGCAATGGAAGACTATGGAGCTGGCTGTAGGAAAATTGATTAGATGCCGTAGATAGATGTCGATAACATAACACCTTCCGATTGCTATTCAGCGGGCATATCGAATAAATGATCGGAAGCATCAATACGATACTCTCAATCGATGTACCCTTCAATGATAATAACAATCTATTCGTGTAGGAACCTAAACTAAAACTTACAGCAATGCCAAGCGAGCGGCAATTTTGGTGACCAACCATAAAACGACAATAGTTTGCCTAACTCAAATAAACGCAATGCTTCTGCAAAATCGTGATAGCCGATCCATCGATTACCGATGTTTGCCGATAGCGACTAGGTGTAGGTCTAGGTAGCTGTTTCAGAAACCACATTTCAATTTAAAACTAATCTCCCGCGGTATCTCCTGTGCTGGCCCAGGAGGCTTGATTCGGTGTGTTTTCCGAAATGACCGGGTCGCAGCCATCGCCACACGGCCACAAAAGTCATCAAAATGTTAATTTTCAATCACAAAATGCAATTTCGCACTAATAAAATTACTTCTCCCCCTGATGGTTTGTTCTGTGACCGGAGTAGTAACATGCCCGTTCGGAACATGTGACCTCTGTATCTACGAGGGCCCGCAGGCAAGGAGAATTATCCATATGATGATACCTTTTGGTTTGACCATTTCCGCAATTGTTACACCAGGACGTGTCAGACTCCGAAGCTCGAAGTAAAATTTAAAAAAAAAAGCTTTTTAACTGTAAATTTACACATATTTCAACAAAACAAGCATTCTATAGTATTGCATTTTTTCTAAAGCTTTCTTAAGGATTTACATATGTGATATACCTATCTTTACGGCAGCGCGTCATTTTTAGGGGTACGTAATATTTATTTACCATGGAACATAGCTTAATCGTTTCCTAACTGCAAAATATGATTTTGAAGAAATTTAACGTAAAGAATTCGAATATGGTGTTAGATTTCATATTTTGCCATATTTTGCTTCGAAATTCCCATGCTAAGAAAAACAGCAGAAAAGTTAACAAAAAAAACCTTCTCTAACTTTTTTTCACAAAAGCCAAAATTACTTGTGGTCTTCAAGAAAGTTGATTCTTAAATTGAAATCGTTAATTTCAAATAGATACTTGGTACTATAGTAATATTCTTTAGTACTGCCTTTTCCCAACCCGTCAAACTGACGGGCTCCCGTAAGTACAGCTAAAACGTAAACCGTAAACCTAGTGTTAATTTTGATTTTATTCCCATGGCTGGTCAACGCACTGTGGATCTGTCTGTTCCCAGCTGTTCTACATAAAAATTCATTCATCGCTAATGAGTCTGTTATCTTTTTGTAGTTAAGCGAATTATGTGTGTAGATCAGGGACGAGATTATTTAATAGTCATAAGAGCACCTGTATCCATGGTCCAAACAGCCGGTTTAGACCCAAATTTCGACCCGAGCAACCGCACTGGTGATCCATTATACCAGTTTCAACTCAACTTTTTTTTAGAGCTGGTATAAGGATTGATCCAAAACTGATGAGATTTGGATCCAATTTGACGCAGTTCTAAATCGTTTGACAGTTAATGGAACACGAGTGCAGTTGCCAGTTTTTTCATTGGATCGGATTTAATTTCTTTGGTTCAATTCTTGTATAAATAAGACCCAAGAATAGACCACGAATACAGATGCTCTGAATCAAAATTTGCGACTAGTGACCTATTTTTTTCTCACATGTAATTAGTTTAAGATTTTTTTGAAATGGAAGCATGCTATGAATGGTTTTTTTGGTAAAAAAAGATTTTTTCATTCTGTCATTGATCATTGAGATCTTTAATATTTCGGTCATGACATGATGGTTGTCAATGGGTCATGAGAAAGATCACCAGTGCAATTTTCGGCAACTTTGTTTGCCAAGCTAATTTTCAATTAATATAGATGTGTTCAATGAAACTCAATCGAAATCAATTGAAATGGATTGACAGTTAATCAGCTGTTTTACCAATTCATTTCGATCGATTTCTATCAGGCTGCTGAATGAACGGCATACTACTAATACTAACGCGCTGTGTTTATTGCCATTCTCTCGTAATCGTCTCTAAATGCTTTCACTTATAATTAATTTGTCTTTTCCCGATGCGTCTCCGCTAGAATTGAAAAAAAATCTGGGTCTGAGTGTATGTTTCTTAGGCCTCGTTTCCACAAAACTCACTATTCATGTAAACGTATTGATGCGTTCATCTTTAAAATTTAATTCGTAATCTACACACTTTTCAAGATAATTTAGAATTTCAAAATATCAGAATTTTTTTTAAATGAAATGAACTCTGATAGATGTTTTAAAACACTATATTCAACGATTTTTAAAATCATAATTTAAGTGCATATATTGCACTCATGAATAGAAAAGCCCCTAGATGTAGACTTTTGATGTCTGTATAACAGTTGAAAGGCTCTGCTCGAGCTTTCAAATGAGCTGTCAAATCTAGCAAACAATATGCTTCTGTTTCCACCATAGGTGAATTGAGGCTAGGGAGATAAAGAGAGACAAAAGCTCTAACTGCTCGATTTTTCGACTGTTATATTGTGTGCAACATTTAATTTATGCACGCATCAATAATTTTTTTTGTGAAAACGAGGCCTTACCCACCAAAAGGAAAACAAGAATATGACTTATAATTTTTAATAAAACTCGTGTATTATTAAATATTGTATTCCTTAAAAAAATGTTATGTCTATTTTGGCTGAAAGATGCTACTAAATACTGCATCACTGACATAGCACCGCCGACACCACATCGACCGACATCACTTTTTTTATTTGTTTGCGCATATATTACACGACTTATGCCTAAGACCACTATGGTCCAACTTGGCTCTGTATGTGTTCTATATTACAATTGTATTGTATTCAGATTTTGTTTGTTGATAAATCTATTTTTAGAATTGGAGTCTACTTTATCGGTAGCTATTATTTGTAGTCCATTGGCTATGTGTTCTATCTTCTTCTGATTACTCCGTGAAGTTTCACAATTTTTGTCATTCGTTGTCATCATTATCGTTGAGTACACTCTAATTCTCCTCGACTCAGATTTGAAGGAAAACAATTCAAAATGCGCCAAAACTGGGAAAACTCAAACTTTGATTAGGACGGCACAACTCAGAAATGAATTGTAGGGGTTTTCGCGAATTCTGAGTTGTTTTCAATCAGGCATTTTTAAAGAGCGTCTGAACGGCCTGAGCCAAAACAACTCAAAATTTCTAAAATTTTGAAAGGTTTTCGGAAGGGATTATATATTTTTGAAAAATAACTTGAAATTACGAATGAAATAAAATACATAAAAAAATTTATTTCTCGTCGCATTTTTTTTTTCACCGAAGTTGGTGTGTGGCAATTAGCATATTCTGCTGTTGACGAGCAGCATATTGCCTTTATGCCCAGTCGAATTTTCCGATGGTCCAGTGTGGTCTGCTGCTCAGCACAATGTACACCCGGCTATCTACTTGTGGTTGTCCAGGGCGATGCTGCAAGGACTCGGGTTTGGTGGGCAGCACATTCACGCTGGTGCTGGTGGGAGATTACTTCCGCCTATTCCAGTGGCGAAAAGTAACCTCGCACCCGGTGAAAACAAACCTGGAGGGGATTAAAATAATTAAATATAAATAAATAAAAACAAGTTTTAAAATTTTACCCGTCGCCGTCCGACCAACAACTTTTGTTTTCAAACGCTCTGAGTTGTTTTCATCTATTTTGCTCGAAAAAGTGTGCGTCTTTGCTAAGTCCCGGGATTTGGAACTCGCTAGATGAAAACAACTCAGAATTTTGAAGGTTTTCTCACTCAGTTGTTTTTATCTTCATACACGGTGCGACTTCTGAACCAAAACAAATCAGTCTCTGAATAAATTGAAATTACCGTGTATCATTTTTCTTCGCGGTTATTATGAGCGAGGCCCGATTGTGTTCTTGTGTTTATACTCCGAGGGAGTTTACAATTGTCTGTTTTCTTGGCCGAAGCCTTCAACTAATTCTGTTTTTTACTCATAGGAGTTTACAATTTCTTGTTTTCATATTCTTGTGGTTTTGTCCGAAGACCTTTATTCTGTTAAGCCTTAAGTTAACTTAACTTAAGAGCAAACGCACCAATAAGTGAGTATACGCGGCCCGGTTTTGCTCATTTCAGCGGACCGGTTTTGGGATACACACTCTTTCGCGCACTGCTGGGCGGTAGCATAATTATTTTTAAATTTAGCATTGCTCTGAGAAAACTTTTGAAGAAAATCTTAATCTTAAATTAATACGGACCGAGTAAATTTTCGGAGTCGTCCACCAAACGGCTCTTCTTAGTTAGATGATCATTTTTTGTCATAAAATACGATGCTTCGAGTTTGTTTATCTGAAATTGAGTGAGAAAGGAAAAAATGTTATCAAAATTTATAGGTAGAAAAAAGTCATAAACAATATAAAATACAAAATAAATAACTCACCATCAGAACCAGCAATTGCACTTTCTCGTTCAATTCCTGGATAAACCCGAAAAAATGTAACGAAATTGCGAATTACACTGGTCATTCAAAAAAAAAAAATCCATCCACAATTTTAATCTCATACGATTTTTTTCTTAAAATGAATATCAACAAACATCCACATGCTGCGACGTCGTTTGTTTAGTTCTGCTAAAATCCGGGCTGCGAAAATCCAGGAAATTCTATCCTAAAACCTTGCCAAATTAGGGCATATTGTTTCAGAATTTTCCCAAAACTGTTATTAATTTTTTCGAAACACATCAGCCCATTCAGAATAATATTTAAGGCTTCCAAAAAACCTTTATGTTTATTTTGACAAAATTTATAAAAAAAAATGATTTGGACGCAAGATACATAATTCTAAGGACTCAACTGAAATTTTCGTTTGATGTTGCAAATAGAGTGAGAGAATCTGGTCAAAATCCGGAGAATATGCCAAGCTTAGTCTAACTTAGTCAACAAGTGATAAAATTTTGGAAAAACTGTTGTAGAATTGTGGTCTTGAAATGAAATTTCGAGGTTTTGGAGTCGGGATTGTTACACTATTGTTACTCTTGAATTATTTTAATTGTTCATCAAAATTTGATAAGAAATTTCAAATTTTATGTTTAGTGAAAAAATATTTCACCTGGCATTTTTCGACCTTTGGGGGGTTTAACCCCCAAACCACGCCCCATCAATACTCGAAAAAAAGTTTTAGGGGGGAGTAGGGTCTAACACTTTCAAAAAATCGATTTTTTTTTATTTATTTATGTTCTTTTTGTAAAACATTTCAAGAATGTTGTGTCAAATTTTCAAGTCGATCGAAATAAAACTGTAGAAATAATAGGCCTTTATCTCCTCTTATCTAATACTGCAATAGAGAGAGAGCAGAAACTTCAAACGCGGTTTTCTCGAAAGTATATTTTTAAAGTCAGTGGACATCGTCATTTGAAAACTACTTCACCGATTCTTTTCAAATTTGGAAAATATTTTCTACATATAAAATACCAAACCCCAACGATTTTCTTTTTTTTGTACTTTGGGAAGATTCTACAGATAAAAAATTGCGGATTTTTTCGTGAAAAATCGTAGTTTTCACTTCAAACACCCACAAAAATTTCATAAAAATTTTTTTTAAGTCAAATAAAAACGTTGGGGTCCAGAAAAACATCTATTAAAAATATTTTGCTCTGATTTTTTGACTTCAGATGATTCTGTGCTGAGATACAGTGTCCACCGCAAATCCTGTTTTTTAAAAGGCATCCTCGAAAGTGCTCCGTCACCGGTTCATTTTTCAATATTTTTCTACGAAAAAATTACTAAATGTTCTTTTAACAATGCTTTGTATAATGCAAAAAATTTTGAATACAGTTGTTTGAACGATAGCTCTAGAAAAAAAATCGTGAAAATGGTGTTTTTTTTTACCCTTTAGACCCTACTCCCCCCTTAAAAGTTACAACCAGTGATTTCTTTAGCTGGAGTGAAAAGCTTCTCTGTGCCAGTGTCTTTTTTCCGAGATTTTAATACTGTGCCAGTCTCGGGAAAAGAACTATATACAGTACAGCAAAAACTGAGGATTTTTTTTTCGAATTTTAAGTGTTTCTAGAGGAAAAAAGCTCAATATTGATTGCTAGTTTGCAAAAAATCTTTCCAAATCTAACCGACCATACAGATTTTGTAGATTGGCCAATAAACCTGCAGCCGAATTCCGGTACTTGAAGAAAATCACCAGAAATCTCTTCTTGAAAAGAAATTCTGAAATTGTCGTTCTCTTCATAAAAATGTCTTTTCTTCTTGGCTGATTCCGAAAAAGTAAAGAGAAAGAGAAAAAAAGAAATTTAAGAGAAGAAAAAAGTATAGTTCACCTATTCACCGCTAGACGTCTTTGACGTTTGTTGTTGGTGAGACTTTTCAAAACGACTTATTGTTGCCACCGTCTTTCTCCAATGTTAGTTTGTTTCCCGATATTGAGCATGGTAATTAGATTAAAATTATATTTGTAATACTGAAAACTATTTATAACAGCAATATTCAATATTGCTAGATAAAATACTTCAAATCTTGCTCACAACCGTGCACGCAATTAAATATGAAAAAACATATCGTTGAGTGTTGAAGGCATAATTGGACATTTTGAAAACTGAAGCTAGAAAGATACGTGTTTGTAAACAATCGAATGTGTTGAAATGATGAAATATGTTATAGTTGTACATTCGAAAGTGCATACTTGTTGCTTTAGATTAATTAGGTTTAATCGACTACCTGAGCCTATCTGAGATATCGCAATGTTGAACTTGTAAATGTACCGGAATTGTTGTGGTTCTTTCATCCTCCAATGGGATAGCGTTCGATGGTTGATAAACTTTTAATGGTTAATAAACTTCTCAGCCAAACATTTTGGCATTCGAAAGAGTTTTCCGAAATTTTCATCCGAAATATCAAATGGATTACTAATATCTCTCAAATAATGACGATGCCGAAGTAGTTCGATTTTTTCTTGGCGTTTATACCACTTCTTTTTTGCATAGTGATATGATACAATTATTTGCTCCATTATTTTCAAGTTTTTATGGGTATTAACATTTAATTTAACAAAACTCCTCACTGAAAAGAATTGTCTTTTTAAATTTCCGAAGAAAAATTGCCGAAGAAATTAAAAATCTCGTTTTCTATTTCAGACGTCAAAAAATGTCTTCTTTGAATTGACCGGAATGTCAATCTAAGAAAATTTCGCAACGAAAAAAATCCGAAGAGATTGAAAATCATGTTTTCTTTTTTAAACGTCAAAAAATTTCTTCTTTAAATTCACCGGAATTCCAAGATAAGAAAATTTTAAAAATGTCTTCAATAATTTCTTTTCGTTCACGACATTTTTTGCCCGGAATTCGGCTGCTGAGCTGTAAAAAATTTTAGCGCAATCGAATTTGAAACTTCGGTTTTGTTGGCCCTCAGAAATCACCAAAGGAAATCTAAAAATTCGAAATTTTAATTTGATGTCAGATGACTAAGAAAAAACTTCGAAATCTACGTCTCGGTGGTCGAGTGGTTAGCGTGGTACGACGGTAATCGCTGGTCCACTGATGGCATGGGTTCGATTCCCATCTCGGTACTGGGTGTTAAATGTTAATCTTAAGAGAACGGAGAACGATTGCATAACACTCGTCAATCACGTCACCTTCATCGCAGTATTTCAACAACAACTATAGGTCAATGTAGAATATCGTTTATTGGACCTACTAAATATAATACATTGCCAAACCATATAAAAATTATAAACAATCGACTTGCCTTCAAATCCAAATTAATACTCTATCTCAAAGAAACTCAAGTTTGATAACCATCAACCATCATATTAGTTTTTGTTATTTTTATTTTTTTTTTGTTTTTACCTTTATCTATTTTTAAGACAGCCTTAGTTTAATTTAGTATAACCTTTTTTTTAACTTTTTTAATCTAGTAAATATTTGTTTTGTTGTGAATCTCTTAAAAGGATATTTCATCCACTGAGATTCACATGTAACGTTATTATCGTATTTATTCTCGTCCATTCTCTCGCAACTAGTTTAAAAAAAAAAATCATTGGTTCCCAGCATGAGTAGAGTTTTGTTCGCGTTTGTTATTGTTTTTGTGCTGTCGACATGCTGGGAACAGAAGCGTCCATTTCCAGGGAATTCAAATGAGTTTTTTGGTGTGGGGGAGTGTGGCGGGCAACTTAAAGGTATTAAAAAAAAAAAAAAAAGTTGTCCGCGTCATTTATTCAGTCTGTAAAGCCTAAATCGGCTAAGACGGTGTATCTCTTTTTTTTTAATCTGTTTAATCTGTTATCTCGAACTAAAAATGTTTGCTAAAAACGACTTAAGGATTTCAAAAATCATTCAAAGAAATTCAGAAACGAAATTTTAATTTTGATTCTAAATGACTTAAAATTCATAAAACGTCGAGATCTGTTGTTAAAGTCTGCTTCATTTAATATTGGAACACAAACAATTGCGTGAAGTTCAGTCATTTATTAACGAATTCATAATTTGTTTTTCATACAAATGTAGTATTTTCTTTACTTTTTCATAAAAAAAATTAAAAAAATTATTCATTGCTGTTTCGAAGAAATTCTCGTACTTTTCCCGTAATACGGCACATTAGGCGGCGCACACCCTTTTCGTCCACCGTTTTGGCGATTTGATTCCACCAGTTCTTCATTTGAGTCATGTTCCTAACAAGTTTTCCCTTTGCCTTAAGCCTCCGCTTCGTGATTGCCCAGTATTTCTCTATCGGCCGGAACTGGGGGCAGTTTGGGGGGTTGAGGTCCTTCGGAATATAGCGCTGACCCCGTTCGTTGCGTACCATTCCATAACCGTTTTGCTGTAATGGCAGCTTGCGAGGTCCGGCCAAAACATTACTGGACGGTCGTGGGCACGAATGAACGGCAGAATGCGTTTCTGTAGGCACTCTTTTTTGTAGACTTCTGATGTCATTGTCTTGTCAGTGAGAAAGACTTTGGTTTTCTGTCCACAACTGCATATCCCCTGCCAAATCATGTACATGCGGGCGAATTTATCCGCAAACACGAACTTAAATTTTGCAGGTAAATCCCCCCGAGCCGTCGCCAAATAAAATTTTTGACCTGGGATTTGCCCAAAGTCCGCCTTCACGTAGGTCTCATCGTCCATCAGAATACATCCGTCGAACTTGGTCAGCGCTTGGTCGTACAGCTTTCGTGCACGGATTCTGGCCACATTGTTCTGCTTCAGCGTCCGATTTGGCTGTTTGCTGGCTCGGAATGACCTTATTCCTTCCCGGAGACGAATTCGTCGCACCGTACTGTGAGCGGCCTGGAACTTATTGGCCAAATCGCGGTCTGAAAGATTGGGATTCCTCTTGATGGCCTTGATGACTTTCCCACGCAGTTTCCGGTCGACAGTTCCACTCCGACGCTTTGAATGCGACTTCCGAGCCGTCGTTAATGTTTCCTTGTACTGCTTGATAACACGCCATATGGTATTTCTGGGCATTTTAAGCTGTTTAGCTAGCTTCGATGCCGACAACAATGGATTTTCAAGAAAACTGTGCACAATTTGATCTCTCCGTTCGGCTTCCATGGCGGTTGTTTACAAAATGCTATCGTTTGGTGTTATGAAATAAATGCATGGTGAAAGGTAATGAATTTCCCGACACGTGGGTGAAAAAAGTTTCCAAATCCGTCCACTAGGAGCGCCACAATGAGCAAAAGAATTTGTTCCAATATTAAATGAAGCAGACTTTATTTCGAACAAAAAATGTTGGTCAAAAATCGACTTCCTGGGACTTAAGCCGGTTTTTCAAAGTCCTAGGAAGTCAATTTTTGACCAAATTTGTTTACGAGATAACAGCAGATCTAGACGTTTTATTTTTTTTTTATTTCTTTAAGTTCCCCCTTTGGTGATTTTTGAGGGTCAAAACCCGGAACTTTGAACGCTTTGAGGCACCCCTAAATAAAGTCCGATTGAGCTGAATTTTTTCACAGGTCAGTTTTTGAGCTAAACTTAAACTAATGTGTATGGGTGGTTTATTATGTTCGTCAAGTTATGTCGTGAGACGGAATACTATGTAAATAAATAAAATAAAATAATGGGTGGTTTTCCAAATGCGATCATGAAATTTTTCCCATATATCTCTTGCCTCTCTAGTGTACATTTAGCGGTTTTGATTTACGGTTGCAAACTTTGATCGAATTAGCGATTTAATTAGCGCCGCCAGCTTTTCAGTTAGTGATGCCGTACACAAGATTTCATATCGATTCAGATAAATAATCAATCAGCGCGTCAAATGAATGGCAGGTTTGGATTGCAACTACAAATTGAAAGGATAAATGTCGCCATATAAAAATAAATTCTAGAGTTTTTTTTGATTAGGTCGTATGAGCCACTTTACGAGTTTTGAGAAAATCGCTTCGGAAGTTTCAAAACACCTTTTAATTTCTAGTTTTGAAAGCATAGTTCGGAATTGTCTGAAAAATTGGCATCGAATATTAAAATAGATTAAGAATATGCTTGCGTATTCGATACGGGCACCAATTTTGTTCTTAATAGTCAAACCCGCATAGTCAAATACGATATGCTGAATCTTCAGTATTATTCGGTTCTGATTACATTAATAGTAACGTTTCACATTGCGTTTTGGCTAAATGTGCCTCCGCTAGAACGGATGAAATATTATTCTTGAAAGATACGATTAATACTTCTTTAAATAAATGGATTATTATTGCAACACGCCGAAATGATAAAAAAATATTTTCCAAAGATTAGATTAATCATCCCGGGAATAAAAAGATTATTTTTGCAACGCGCATCGAATTTTCTGCTGTCACGTCAAAAAACGTGGCCAAGCGCGCAAGCTTTTCGTTTTGTGTTCCGGAATTGTGAGAGGTAGCTTTTGGACCCTCCGAAATCTACGCGGAAGCATTCGGGGACGACCAGACGACAAGTGCTGATTAAGGTAAGTGAAAACCTCTTTATTTAGAAGAAAATATTAATTAAAATTGATTTTTTTTTTTGCGCACCGATAGATTCCAAGGAAATGTGGATACCGGAAAATTGTCAAAAGCACTGCAAAATGGCACATCCAGAAGATGCAACGGTTCTTGAACATCCGGAAGATTCAGGCGAGGCCGATGGAAGCACGGCTGCAGGTGGCCACGAGACCAAACCGGCAAAATCTCAGCGGAGGAAGACGAACTCTAACAATGGTGGCCGGAAAAGATACGATGCGTAACCAACAGCACCACTAGCCAGTTTCCCGGTTGATGTACCTCTCCGTCACCGAAGAAAAATTAGGCGCAGCAGCACACGCTATCGTATGGAGTTTTTTTTTATTATAAAATATAAAACGAAAATCTTCGGAAGGTTTAAAATAATATATGAATGAATAAACGAAATTTTGTTTCGTAATTGTAATCTTTTAATCAAAACTACACGAAATGCTGTATCGTTTTTTTTCTTATGAGACGATCATTTAGTAAAGATTCCACATATCATCCCACTCGCTTCAAAACGAGTAGAAAAAAGCAAAAAAATTGAATGGTTACTCTACTTAACGACCCGTTCCCTGTATCGTAAAGTGCGTCCAAACGATTCCATTTCATGAAAAAATGATAAGCCTTATCTTACATTAATAATCTAAAACTATATAAGTAATGTTTTGGGTGTCTTGGGAAGAAGATAATGGGAATAGTCATTGTATAATACTGATTCATGCGGGAAGTGTACTTACAACCTTTTGCTTGGATTGTTTGGTGCAAACGTCTTTTTGCAAATTGATGAATCCAATCTTCAAAATTTATTGCATCTATGCAATACTTTGATATTCCGTTGGAAGTTGTATGAAATAATGGGTTCAAACAGTCGGAACCGTAAATATAACACGAAGGTGTCTGCTTGAAGGCTCCTTGCATCGACTTGCCCGGGACTGTCCATCGCAGGAATGTTTCTATTGGACTACGGACACTGCTCTACCACTTTTGACTCCGTTGCCTATCAAGTAAATTGTAAACATAATTCAACGCTGATGAATGCTCGGGATGTATCTGTTGTAGATAAAAAAATCTAGATGTCTCGCATAGTAAAAATTAACAATTATTTTACTTACCCTGCACCAAATTTAAGTCAGTCGTTCTTCTAAGATTATACTTAAAACACTCTCACAATCGATTTTCGTTTGATTTCGTTTCGCATTTCACAAAATTTCAACAATGTTTAAAGCATTTTCTACAAAAATGCAAAAGGACCGAAAAACCAAATCGCCGAACTGTAATTTTGTGTCCTTTTGCATGCACGACAATTCAGAGCAACACAAAACGTCGTTAAAACCAAATTGCACTCGAAAATGAGAAAGTTATTATAGGTCTTAAATTCAAATCATTTTGTAGGAGTTATTAATAAATTAAATAAAACCAATTTTTTGTCGAACATAGAATAAATGTTTAGCAATCGTTTGCAGTCAATAACTCATTTTTGTTTATAATGGTTCATACGACCTAATCAAAACAAACAGTAGAATTGATTTTTTTTTTAACTAGAGTTCTTCTCAAGGTTCAAAGTAGAACTTCGTGAAGGCAAAACGCTTGGAAAATGTGGTCACAAAATCATGTTTAGCTTGGTACTAATTTGATTTCGGTCTAAGTTAAATTTCATTGCACTCATATCGATTGGATGTTATATGCTAGGTATAGGTATTTAATGTCACCCATATTCTCCGTTCATCCGCAGGTGCCGAGTTACATCGTCGACTACGTCGTGGTCACGGCCTGGGTCCAGGACAGCGGAGTGCATCTCTATCCGAACACCGACATCGGTGGCAAGTACATCGTGCTGTCGAACGGTGATTTGTACATCAACAACGCCGGACCAAGTGATGCGTACAAAACGTACTCGTGCAGAACTGTAAATAGACTAACAGGTAAGCGATAACGTCGTTTGCGGAAGCTTACTAACTAACTGTATGCGATTGGCTAGGTAAAAGTAACACAGCTCAAGTAACTACGAGGCTGACACAGATGCTCGGCAATTGATGGTGCAAGAAATGGATTTTTTTCCGTCACATTTTTAGCTAAGTAAAGCTGTTAAATAGACATGACCAACATAACATGATAGGAAAACTTTTGAAATTATGCATTGGAAAAAAAAACTTCTAAAGGAATTTCCCAAAGGAAAAAGTTGAAATCAACCCTGAGAGTCGGAACGATATCGTTTAGATTTTCACCCAAAGCATTGCCAACCGATATTCCCCCGGAGCGCCAGTAATGAAATACTTGGATTGGAATTCTTCCATTTTACAATTCGCTTCGGGACTTTTACACAACTTGGGTCGGATCGATGGGCGGATATTCATGCAAATTACGCTGAAACTATTCTGCCACCACTACTACTCCGGTGGTTCCATTATCTTTTGATGCAAGTTAAAAGGAAGTGAAGTCTCGAAACCATTATGTTGGAACGGTAGAATGGTTGCATTTATTGGTGCAGTATTTATAGAGCGTTTGCTTTTCGTTTGGCGTTCTGCAAGGAATAATTTTCCCAACCCATTTCTCTTCCTTCCGATGGCAAAGTGTATTAAGTGCATTTGATGATGTGCAAATATGTGTGTGCAATATATTCGCTATTGAATTGAGAGAGATCGGAAGCATTCGGGGCAAATCCTGGAGGGATGTTTTTTCCCATAAGTAAAAGGTTGTGTAATAAGATGTTCTGCTTTCTCTCTTTTTGTGCTGGAGTTATTGCTAGACAGTGCGGTTTTCTCCCAACGCTTTGTACATTGAACGGCTAAATATGTCGATAGCATATTTGTTGCATCGAAAAGCAGTTTAACGAAGGAAAAAGCATGAACGTTTTTTTTCTACAGTGAGCGAAAAAAGAATAGCACCACTATGTGTTTTGCTTGTTAAAATATAAATGATTGAAAATTACGAAAATTTTCTTCCACAGTTTGTTTTGAATTGCTTAACAGATAAATCAAGCATAAGTTTACTTTTTTTGGACGTAGCAATTGGCGTTGAGGACCAAAAATGTGGAAAAGGGGTGCGAAATAAGAATAGCACCACTTGAGTTTTTCATCAAAAACAAGATTATTTTTGAAAATTTACTGTGTAAAAGTGAATAATAATGCTTCTACGAATTATTTGAAAAGATAACTGTATTTTAGGAGTTTTCCAGAATTCCTAAGGTTTTCAAAGGTATTAAAAGGGGGTTTTAATAGATGCTCTTCTAGCGTTAAGGGGAGGGTAGGGTCTAACACTTTCAAAAAATCGATTTTTTTATTTTTTTATTTTCTTATTGTAAAACATATCAAGAATGTTGTGTCAAACTTTCAAGCAAAACTGTAGAAATTATAGGTCTTTATCTCCTCCTATCTAATACTGCAAGAAAGCAAGAGCAGAAACTTCAAACGCGTTTTTCTCGAAAGCACATTTTTAAAGTCCGTGGACATCGTCATTTGAAAACTACTTATCCGATTCTTTTCAAATTTGGAACATATTTGCTACATATAAAATACCAGACCCCAACGTTTTTCTTTTCTTTTTTTTTACTTTGGGAAGATTTTACAGATAAAAAATGGCGGATTTTTTCGTGAAAAATCGTAGTTTTTAGTTCGAACAGCCACAAAAATTTCATAAATTTTTTTTTAAGTAAAATAAAAACGTTGGGGTCCAGAAAAACATCTATTAAAAATATTTTGCTCTGATTTTTTGACTTCAGATGATTCTGTGCTGAGATACAGTGTCCACCGCAAATCCTGTTTTCTAAAAGGCATCCTCGAAAGTGCTCCGTCATCGGTTCATTTTTCAATATTTTTCTACGAAAAAATTACTAAATGTTGTTTTAACAATGCTTTGTATAATGCAAAAAATTTGAATACATTTGTTTGAACGATAGCTCTAGAAAAAAATCGTGAAAATGGTGTTGTTTTTTTAACCGTTAGACCCTACACCCCCCTCCCCCCCCCCACCCCCCCCTTAAGGAATTTGAAATTTGTTCTATAAAACTTTATCAAACTGCTTGATTTTTCATTAAAATTTATAAGTATGATGGGAAATGATGAAACATAGATTTGAGGCTGAGTTTGAATCCAAAAAGCAGATTGGAATTCAAAAATCACTATCTTGCCATTTAACTAAATTCATGCCCATTTTCGAATATCCGGGATTAACTATGGACTGCTAGATGATTTTGGTCAAGAAATAAACACATGGTACCGTGTGAACGCTTTGGAAATTCTAAGATCACTTAGTCAAAAATAATTAAAATTGCATCAAGGCAAAAATAATATATTCAAAGATACCTAGCTCTTGAAATCTTGCATATAAATGCCAACGGACAATCTTTTAATAAACCTTAATACCATCTACTGACAGAAAAGGTCAACATTTCTCGATAATTGAATTTTTCACTTGTACCCCTCGTTCCAGGGGGTTTAAAATGCACTCTAATATGCTTTTGTTAATTTTTGAAATACATTTGAAAATGCACTCTGACATACTTTCACCAATTTTTGAAGAAAAGCTATGCCACTGACTCAATTTAATTGAGAACCTCACTCGTTTTTGCGCATTCAGATTCCTCAATAAAAAAAAATCTTCAATTAAAACAGATAACTAATTTGTATGGCATATCTCGTTGAGCCTGATTATTGATTCCAAATTCCACGGAACAGGGCTGAGGATATTACGATTCAGGGTTTTGATGACGTGGCTAATATTTATTTTGATTGGGATGCTGATTTTTGATATATTACAAAATTTTTTCCCAAGGTTTTAATTTAATTTAGTTTAATTCATTCAAATGCTGATAAATTTTATTTAGTTTTATTAAGATGTTCAAATCAAAATCTTAAAATTGCAAAGCTTCCCAGTTTAAGTTTAAACAACTAGTAGCCACTTGAAAGCATGTGGTAAATATGATAAATAAGAAATTCAAAACTTTCAAAACTATTTTATATCAGGAAGTGCTATTTCGTTTTTTTCCAAATCAGCCATTTCAATAACAAAAAAGCAAAAAGTAGTGTAAAGTACTCTCAAAAAAAATTCAAATCTGTCCCCGTGAACATCCGGAGACGGGGGTTGGGCAGTGTTCCGAATATCACTCATTTTCAATGAATGTTTCTGATTGCACTTCGCAACTGAACGTACAACGGTCGGGTTTCGTTATTGATTGCTACTGGACCTACCCGATCATCGATCGTTCAATTCATCGCTAAAATACAGATCACCTCGTACGATGCTTGCTGTCAAAACAGTGCAGCACCATCATCAAATTGGAATCTCACCAATGCGCAATGCATGTGGCGAATCTTGTTGGTCTTCGATCAGGAGTGAATGGATCAGGCAGTGAGTGAGTGATACATGAAGCCGATCATTAGCGTATTTTGTTTGATTTGATATATAGCAAATTAATAAATTAATTTGTTGTTATAACGTTTTTTAACATCAGTTTGATCAAAATCAAATTGAAGTTGTGTTTGTGAGGGAAAGATGTTTACTTTCGCCATGTTTTTCAAATTTTACAAGTTCTCTTATTAAACTGTCGTCCGTCACGTTAAAACTACTGAGAATTTATGGTGTCCCGCACAACTGTTTGATTTTTCTCGTCCTGCAAAAAATAATTTTGAATTTCATATAATTCAGGCAGATACTGAGTGAGCTACATTCAGAATGGATCAGTTTGTATCTCACTCATCTCCGATATGCGATGTTTGCTAAACCGATAATTCTGAATGATGCGACTCGGTTTGCATAGCTGATAGGAGCGCTGATCGAGATTGCATACCAGCCAGGCGAAGCAGTTGCGAGAGGCGCTATCAAATTATACAATCTGAATGTTTCCAACAGGAAACGCATCCTGAGTGTTTGTTTTGATTGATTTTCGGAAGACTGGGGTTGGGATTTGCTTAATTTCCACGCTTGTCCACGGAGGGATAGGAGGGGGTCTAAGATCTCATTTTTCTATACAAGTGGTATCTGAACAGCCCCCAAGGGAGAAAAAGCTTTGAATAGCGATTGAAGACTCTGATACCGAAAACCCGTGCTAATTCTGGAGAGCCAAGACCACGTAGAGAAAGACCTCAGGGTGTTTGTCGTACAGATGAACCCTCAAACTGCTAGTTATTTCCGACCGTGTACTATAAATTGTTTTTTTTTCCTTAGCGTGTTTTACTAATTAGTTGCATTTCTGCCGCAGCATTTGATGGTGGCGCTTTTCGATTTTGTCCGTCAATTTTCGCTAGAGTTCCGAATCTTGTAATGGATAATTTTTTATCAAGGTCACTAAAAGAGATTTTTTTGGACCGATTATCAGAAAAAAATTATACTTTGCGATGGAGCTTGATGGACCAGACGGCTAGCAGTATTATAATTGAATCGGAAGTTGAGATGAGCAGGAATTTTGGCGGTTGTACATTTTTGTGCAGGTGATTCTTTCCGGAAAAGCTTTGTGCAGCGTGAACTTCCACAAAACTATGATAGGAAAATACCTCAAAATGATGAATAGGGCCTAAATAAACCTGGAAAATTAATATTGAGACTAAATTTGGTTTTAACTGCAAGGTAGTGCTGCCATCTACGACTTGAAACTGGGAAAAGTGTGGTTTACTGAACAAAATCAAAGTTTTTGATTTCCGACCTATTTTTTGTTTCATGTTTGTTTCATCATTTCACGTCATTTTAATTTGTTCAGTAGTTTGGTAAAGAATTAAAGCTCAAATTTGAAATTCCTTAACGCTAGAAGGGCATCTCTTAAAACCCCCTTTTAAAACCTTTGAAATTCTAGAAAACTCCTTAAAATGCAGTTATCTATTCATATAATTTGTAGAAGCATTATTTTTCACTTTTACACAGTAAATTTTCTTAGAATAATCTTGTTTTTGTTGCAAAACTCAAGTGATGCTATTCTTATTTCGCACCCCTTTTTTCACATTTTTGGTCCTCAACGCCAATTGCTACGTCCAAAAAAAGTAAACTTATGCTTGATTTATCCGTTAAGCAATTCAGAACAAACTGAGGAAGAAAATTTTCGTAATTCTCAATCATTTATATTTTAACAAGAAAAACAGATAGTGGTGCTATTCTTATTTCGCTCACTGTATTTGCACTTATCACGTTTTGCTTTTTCTGTTGTGCGATATATCATTGTTGCCATAACATTATGAGGCAGGTCATGATTCTAAAGGTAGATCACATCAAGAATTTGCTATCCAACAAGGTACCTATCTCTGTGACAATTGCCTACAGTGGACTTAATTTTGGAAAACTTGTGTAAAAGAGTGCGAAGAATGGATAAAAACTTTTGATAAAAGACTCCAAATGCTTCATTTTGTTTATTTTCTCAATGTTTTCAGGTTTAATGGTACAATTTTGATTGTAACAATCAAATTGGCCACGAAAAGTCAAATAAACCATACTTATTTATGTAAAAATATTCAGCGCTCAGTTGATGAAATTGCCCTTAAATTTATTCAAAATTTTCCTGCAACAGTTATTTTGCATTCTCGTATGATACAAGATTTTTTATAACATATTGCGTAGATCTTCGTGAAATTGGATTCAAAGTTTTTTTTTATTACTTTTATTCATTCTCGTTAGTTTCAATCCGGGACTGGAAGACTGAATAAAAAAAATCCTAAAACGTCAAATTTCTCTCATCAATCTACCGACCAGAGTGCGAGGGTTCAAATTTTTCGTTTTTTTTTTGTTCAATAAAACTTTTTAACGCTGAAAAGAACCTGTTTTTCATTTAACACATTTTTGATTAGGTTCTGTTTTGTCTGACACATTCTAGCAGGTTCATGCTTGTTAATTCGTTCAAATTTCGTTTAAGTTTTTGAAGCTGATAAATACAAATTGTTCAAATAATGGTTGTTCTAAAAATACTCAAAATTACAGAATTAGATTTCTGGTAGTTCTCATGTATATTAACGATCGATTTGGTAGACTTTCACTGGATAATTTAGCTGGTGAATTCGATTTCTATGTTTACTTTTGAATCTGCTGCAATTAACGCAGAAGATCTCAACTGAGTTACATGACTCGCTATACGAATTTAAATTTAAACGATTACAAATATTTTCGAAAATTACTGACATTTTGCCGAACAGTAAAAAACGATAAAGCAAATTTCAGTCTTCCTCCCCCAGGTTACAATAATATTTTTCAAAGGGTTTACGGAAAATTGGGATGATTGAGGTTTAATAACTAAGCACAAAACAGTTTTTTTCGTTTCGATTATAGTCATTTTACCATTTTTACCATTTCCTCACTCAAAACAGAAATGAAATCCGTTACATCCTCACTAGAGTCTTGAGTCTGACTTCAAAGACTTAAAATCTGTAAACTGGAAGGAATGATACTCTTCTTGCCAGCTGAATGCTAAGGGGGTACCATTTATTACGTAACGATCCTAGGGGGAAGGGAGTAAGCTCGAGCATAACGAATTGTGACATAAGGGAGGGAGGGAGGAATGCTTATCGTTACGTAACGATTTTTTCCTTTGAAAATTTTTATTCTAATCGCAACTATTTTGCTGTCATGCATTTTTGCAGGGAAATGATGAGCAAACCAAATTTGTTAAATTTGTAAGCTTCAAACCTGCAGCCCGTGGCGTAGAGGATAGTCTTCAAGTCTTCTAAGCAAGCGGGCATGAGATCGAATCCCGGTCACGGCATACATAGTACACTTTCTGTAGGTATGTAGGTGATTTCAGCATTTGAAAGATGCTAGCCATCATATCTCTGAAAGATGTTCATTTAGAGCTAAGAATAGATCATGGGTGGCCAAATCAGGGCCCGCAGCTGCCTTCTTGTGGCCCGCGAAGGTAGAGGAAAGAAAAAAATAAGCTGCTTGATGTAAATATATCAATCGATTTAGCCGACATTATTTCATAAAAAAGAATGGGGTTTTTCACTTTTTGTTGCGGTGTTGATTGCTGTAATCGTAATTTTACCGTTACATCTAAAACAAAGGGAAAATAGGGAAAAATAATGATTCTTCGTATTTTTACACAAAAAAATCCTTTTTAAGCAAGACTTTCTTGCATGAATTAAGTACCATTTTTGGCTGAAAACTTCCACTGTGCAACGAATTGAGTTTTAATTGGTAAATGTTGTTTCTTAGTACAATATCGAATTCCTGTAATATTTCTGCGTAAGCCAATTGGAGATAAGAAACTCAACAACTATGCTCGTTTTGATTGTTTCATTGCAGGTGAAATACAAGTTTCAACATATCCAGGTAGAGTGATAGTGACTGAACCGAAAGGACTAGTACAACCTAGAATTAATGTAGAAAAACATTCGCTTAAGCACGTAGTTGTGAATGCTCAAGTGACGTTACCTTGCGTAGCCCAAGGACATCCTGTGCCAACGTATCGCTGGTTCAAGGAGGTCAAGGATCAAATAATTCCTCTTCAGCTGAACGAAAGGATCAGCATAATTTCGGCCGGGCTGCTCAAAATTGCCAAAGCACGCCTCGAGGACAGTGGAAAGTATCTGTGCTGGGTCAACAACACGGCCGGCGAAGAGACAATCCAGGTGACGTTAACTGTCACTGCACCCTTAACTGCACACCTGCAGCCCCAAGTACAAACCGTAGACGTTAGTAAGGATGCCCAATTCCAGTGCATCATCTCAGGATTTCCCGCTCATGAAGTGCTCTGGATGCACAACGGAAAGCCCATCGTTCGGGACAGTCGAATAGAAATCTACACCGATACCCCAAGGATAGTGATAAAGAATGTCCAGAAGGAAGATCAAGGAATGTACCAATGTTTCGTAGCGAACGAATGGGAACAGATTCAATCGACTGCCGAGCTACAACTGGGGGGTAAGTTTACGCTATTATCAAACAAATCCGGACAGTAGGTAACTGATTTAACCTTTCCCTAATTTCCCGAAGGAAATATAAAAAATTCACCACGATCCGAGTGCTCAATCATACCGACAGAAACTAATTACTGAAATCAATATGTTCATTTCCATTTCTATTCCCAGATGCTACGCCAGAGTTACTGTATTGGTTCTCCGAACAGACGCTCCAGCCGGGCCCATCCGTATCGCTAAAGTGCGTTGGGACCGGTAATCCACCGCCTCAATTTACCTGGAAGCTGGACGGTTTTCCGGTGAGATGATTTTCTTATCACTTCCGTCCAATCTGGTTACATTCAAATGGCCGGAATATATTTCGTTATTTTCTTTGCTCGAATGAAACCCTACTAGGGCTACTAGGGGGAAGGCAAGATTTTGCTTCTACAGATTTGTTCATGAAAAAGATTTGGGCTCACCATCAAAAATGATCAACTGACTATGGAAATTTTAATGATTGACCTTAAAAAAAAACTGTGCAAAATTTCATCTTTTAAATTACAAAATCACCTCGGACATGATTCTAAAGTGCCTCATTTTTTACCAAAAGTGGACATTCCGAAACTGCTTTGGGCATCCATAGCTTCATATTGAAAATTTTTTACTTGAGTTAAAAAATAAAATAAATTGCATTAAATTGAAATAAAAATGCAAATATGGAACACCTGTAAATAATTTTGAAACAACAACTGACAAAATGGAAGGAATAAATAAAAAAAATGGGTTTTCATAAAATAAGAAATATGCCAAACAAACAACAGAATGAAAATGAGCCTTCGAATGACCGACCATTATTTCTGGTATCTTTAAAGAATAATTGTTTAAAGCTTGGTATGTGCTTAATCTTTCCCTTTAGACAACTAGGATGTACCTAACATTAAGATTTCCTACTAAGAATCCAAAATTTAAAAAATAAATAAATTCCATGGAGATACAGATATAAGAGCTCTTGGGATTAAAATTAAAAACCTAAATTCTGATTTTATTCAAAACCAAAATTCAGTGTTCAAAGCAGGAATTGCAAAATTTATATTTCATATCCAAATGTTTATTTCGATTTCATATCTTGAAAACACAAAAAATATATGTTCATAGAATGTGTTGAAAATTGAAGAATGTTATGCGGATTACAATTTGAATTTAAGAATAACATTCTCATCAGATTAAAATTTGAAAACAGAAGTTTTATCTGAAAATACTTTTGAAAACATAAATTAGAATGGGATTAAAAAGTAGATATAAACATGTTTAAAGAATTCCTCAATGAAATTCGATATTCACGCATGATAGTGTTTCATTGATGAAATAATTTGAAAATGGTCAATTAAAAAATGATTTGCAAAATTCTGGAAGTTTGCTTAAGAAGAGGATACAAAAAATCAGAATTAATAGTAAAAAAAACTTGAGTCAAATCAAAGTTTGAATTCAAATTTCAAATCTTAGACTGAAGTTGTAAAATAAATTCAATAGAGGAACTCAGTATTGCCGATTGGTCCAATTTATGCAACTAAAGTATTTTTGTTCATTTTCGATTTTTCTCAATTAATTTTCGGAAAAATAGTGAACAGTGTTTTGGGATAATGATCGAAAAGTTAACATTAATTTTGCATTGTTCATATGCTTCTACTTTCGCTTATAAAGTGACCATTCCAGATAACCCGGATTTATTAATTTTATTCCTAGCAGAGCTCGAAAAATCTTAAAATTTCAAAGGACTATCTACGTATTTTTCACTTTATTTATATATTTTTTAAAATTCAGTGATATCCGATAGTTGAGAAAACATAAATTTATCCATAAATTGCATATTTCTCACAAGTAATGGTAAATTCAATGCAAATTACAAATGTACCTTGTAATTAAGTTAGACGTTTGTACTTTATGAAAATGTGAGATGATTTTCTTTATTCTACGTATTATGTTCTGCAAATATTCCAACAAAAACTGATAAGGTTTTTTTTCAATTTCGTCAAATCTAAGAAAAAGTTATTTTAGCCGCCGTTAAATCCGATATTGTGTTTAAAAATGTGAGCTTTGTCAAATAAGAGGCGATTGAAAGGATATTAGAGTATTCAATTAAATTTCAAATTTTTTTTTAGTATTTATTCTGGCTTGAAAAATGAAACTTTAATTCTGAATTCCGAATTTGAAATTGAATCCCTGATCTCGGAATCAAAACTAAATTTTGGTTTCCTTTTGTACTTTTTTCTGGTGATGAATAAACCAATCGGTTAAAAATCCAAAAAAAAAACTTTTGTACCCAGCTAACATGAAATTGTAATAGAAATGATGATCCAAATCGACGTAAGACATTTTCAATACCATCGTAAACACGTTGGTATTGAGTGATTTTCTATCATTCATTTACGACAAGCTTTGCCCAAAAGAAGTGGAATCGGATTGCCGTTTAGTCAATTCGTAAATATGTCTCCAAAAAGTTGAGAATATGCTAATTCGACATTTACGATTTGAGTGAACTGATTTACGATAAATGAGCAGAGATGCCAATGTGCCTGATTTTTCAGGCATTGCCTGATTTTTCGAGGCTCTACCTGACAACCTGATAAGCCATTGAATTTCCCTGATTTTTGAAAATATGCCTGATTTTTGCGAATGTCATGAAAAATGGGTAGTGAGGAATTGGAGTAGGTATCATAGTTGAAGTGAAAATGTGGCTAAATCAAAGCAATCGAAACATTCCCGTTAATTCTTATTTATGAAAGAGATTTAAATGGAATCTTTCGATTGCTGGATGCAGAACAATTATTCAACCAAGAAGGCTCACAACACATATTAGAGTGAACATGTGGAGCAATGACCAAAAAAAAAGGTCATCACTTTGCATAGTACTTTAAAATAGACAAGGTAGGCTATTCCGTCCTCTTCAACTGTGTTGGTGAAAGGCTCCAAAAATAGTTATAAGAATTGTTAGCAAATGTATGGAATTCATTCATTCATTCAAAATCTTATTTTTTTAAAAATTGGTAAGCAATAAAATTATGCAAAAAAATGAGCTAATGCTTTTAAATACCTCAACTATGTTTGGCTCTTTGAAATAGTAAAAGTTTTATTTAGTGGGTTTTTTTGGCGACTGGAAAACAAAATTTTTGTTGATTTTTGTAATGTGATAGCCAGTTCTTGTGAAAATTTCCAAAGTAATCTCACAAAACGACTAATAGTCATCGAAATATTATGTACACTGCTTATTTCATAAAATCTTTGCTCAGAATGCAGGAATTGTTTTCGTTGATTTTATCATACATTCAGGGACGACGACGAAATTCTTTTTTTAATGTTCACAATTTATATACAATACTAGGAAATTTAATGCAAACTAACGGTTTCATATGACCTCTGAGAATCAATCTTTGATTTCAAGCACTTTTCAGAAGAAACAAACGGCTAATTAAGACGAAATTAACGATTTTGATTTCTATTCCATAGAAAACCAGTAATATTTCATAACTATTTTTGTTTGTAGTAGGAATGCCGTGTACATACACGGAGCTGCCAAATGCGGTTCAACGCAATGGCCTACCTGTTATATTTCAAAGTACTATGATCACTTTGAGCTAAATCTCCGTTACTTTAACGTAGCCTGATTTTACCTGATTTTGATTTCGCCAGTTCCCTGAATTTTGAAAAAAAAAAAAATGTTGGCAACCCTGTAAATGAGCGGTCCTTCAATTGACACTCTATCCGGTCCTTCCTTTGACCGGTTCGTAAAACGAAAATCTCACCTATAGAGCTATAGCGTGGCTCATCTCATCTGATGAGTTGGTATCGTGGTAAGATATCGGACAGCGAACTCGGAGGACTGGAGTTCAATCTCGGTCGAGAATTTTTTTTTTTGTTTATTTTGCTTTTTATGGGAAAATCGAATCGTTGAAATCTTGTCATTGTAGATATATCGCCTCCCCTTTTGTAGCTATATGCTATTTTGGTAAGTTTAATACAATCTTTACATCTGGTATATTTGATTGAATAATTCTGTTGTTCCTGCGTTATACCTTCATAAATGTTTGCTGGGTACTTTCCCCGGTTGTGGGGGGAAAATTTCCGTTTTTTTCCCGGTGCGTTTTCAATTCCCAGGTATTCCCGGGTTTCACAGTTCTGTGACCAGCCTGAAAAAATTGCTGTTGTGACTGGAACAGCTTTGGCGGTTAATTCATTAAAAAATCCGATTTTTACATCACTTTTTAACATTTTTTATGGCCATGATCTTAAGAAATTTTCAAAATATATTTCCATATGTGCATCGTACAGCTTCTAACTGCAGCTTTCTCAGGCACTAAATGAACTTTTTTGATCATTTAATAACTGACTTACAGCCTTTTCCCCCAAGGCATGTTTTAAAAATCGACTATGAATAACTATAAAATAAATGATTGATATTATCTGAAAATCATGTTTGAGTCTCGTAACAAGCTTCCAAAAACAGTAAATTTTGTAAACATTTGTTGAGAAACAAGAGAAGAGAGTTTATGCAGAGAAACTTTTAGGGGTTATTTGATTCCCGGCTGTATAAATAGGTATACCACATACGTTTATCGAAATCTACAAATTGAAAACAAATATTATAATGAATAAATACGACGATGTCAGATTTAATGTGATGCGATGTGATGTCAGATTTAATTATGGAGTCTAAATTGAATTTTCTACAGATTGTGTTTATAAAACGTTATCTGAAACGTCATTTGAAAAGAATTATGAAAGTTTTGGGTTTTGATGGGTTAATTTATCTTCACTTATTTTCAAAACTTAAGCATAGAGGTGGAATCATAGATATTTGCGACAAGAACAAGAACATAAGAGCCTTACCTATCACCCTATCCACAACCCGGCCGAACAAATATGCCAATTTCGATCGGAAAACAGACGCAACGTACAGAACGAAAAAAAGTCTCTTATTTTCATGTAAACTTTTCCACTTTGCTTCACTACCTATATTCTAGATTCCAGACAATTCCCGGTTTGTGGTGGGCCAATATGTAACGATTCATGACGATGTAATCAGCCATGTAAATATCTCCAACGTGAAGGAAGAGGACGGCGGGGAGTACACATGTGTGGCCCAGAACAGCATAGGAAAGTAAGTAGGAATGTGTATGTGTGCGGTGTGTATGTGTGGATGCGTGGGCCGTATTGTGTGTTGGGGTTGTTAGTGTGACCTCTATGGTTGAATGCAGACCTAGTTTCCGATCGGTTTCATCTCTTTCATCAGATCCCTTTCATGTACACAATGAAGTACGCGGTCTAATGGCAACTGTCATAATCGACATCTTTGATTAGATTGAGATCTCAAATGATAAAGTTTATTACTGCTCCTAATGAACCAAAAAAGAAAGAATATATTAAACAATACATATTTACATATGTACATCATTTTTAAGTCTGATTATCAGTGACCCAAGTCATTGCAGGAATGATACGATCTAAATTAAACAAATTTTAGTCACTTCAGAATTTCATGATAAAAAACTATTTGATGTTACTTCTGAGACATGCTATGCCTTACAGAAAGTCCTTGTCATTTGCAATCTTTTCAATTCACCGAGCACAGATGGGAGGTATTTCATTTGCTGCTTCATGAAATATTCACCCATTAATCTTTTGCCATCCTTGGCCCCAACTGATAAATCCAGGCCATCTCGAAGATTGAATGCGTTAGATTGCGTTCTGATTCAACACGTATCTACCTATCCTATCTACTGCAAGATTTGAAATGCACATTCTTTTTAACTATTGCTTTTTAACTCGTTCCACCCCATTAAGGGTATTGCATAGCGCTCGAGTGAACGTATACGGTCTTCCATACATTCGAGAAATGCCTAAAATCACTGGTGTATCAGGAAGCGACCTGGTGATAAAATGTCCCGTGGCTGGCTATCCGATTGATAAAATTCACTGGGAACGAGACGGCCAAACACTGCCAATCAACCGGCGCCAGCGAGCCTATAACAATGGAACGTTAATCATCGAACAACTGCAGCGAACGGAAGATGCCGGAACGTACACCTGTATGGCACAAAACAAGCAGAAACAAACGGCCCGCCGGAACGTCGAGATACAGGTGATTGTGCCGCCAAAAATTATGCCCATCCAGGCAATGACCAACATGCTTCGTGAGGGAATGCGAGCTGCTATCTCGTGCCAAATCTTGGAAGGTGATCTACCGGTAAACTTCAGATGGGAACGTAACGGTAAGCCAATCATTGGCACCGGAAATGAAGTCATACGCCGGCTGGACGAATATTCGGCCAGTCTGGTAATCGAACATATCACGTCGGAATATTCGGGGAACTACACATGTATCGCTAGCAACGTGGCAGGGAGCGAGAGTTTTACAGTCCCCTTAACCGTAAATGTACCACCGAAGTGGGTTCTTGAGCCAAAAGATTCCAGCGCCCAAGCGGGTCAGGACATCGCACTACATTGCCAAGCGGGAGGTCACCCGAAGCCGACAATCACGTGGAAGAAAGCAATTGGAAACACGCCCGGGGAGTACAAAGACTTTCTGTATGAACCTAACGTATCACTTTATCCCAATGGGACTCTTGAGTTCCGAAAGATCACCAAAGAGTCACAGGGACATTTTTTATGTGAAGCTAAAAACTCCATCGGAACTGGCGTTAGTAAAGTTATCTTCCTCAAGGTTAACGGTAGGTTTTGTTAAAAATATAAAGTTTTCAAATGTTTGAATAATTTGTTTCTTGTTTCAGTGCCTGCACATTTCAACACAAAAAATAAACAAATAACATCTCCACGGAATAAACAAATTCATATACAATGTAACGTTCAAGGTGACAATCCTATCGATATCAAATGGAAAATGCAAAATTCTCAACAGCATATAGACGAATCTCTAGACAATCGTTATAACATTCGGGAACAAGTTCTGGATGATGGAATGGTGTCTGAGTTGGGAATTTCTCATACCTACAGACAAGACACCGGAATATATGTTTGCCACGCCGCAAACGCATTCGGTCATGATGAAATGACCATTCAGTTAGTCATCCAAGAAGTTCCAGAGCCCCCGAAAAATTTACGTATCAACTCCCAACAGTCGCGAACTTTACAACTTTCGTGGAGTCAACCATTTGCTGGCAACAGTCCCATCGAGAAATATAATGTTGAGTACAAGCTTGTCACCGATCTATGGCAATCGGCTGAGCACATCACCGTAGCCGGAACTCAAACCGTAATCACCTTGCAAAATCTCAAGCCAGCCAAAGCATATCACATCCGTATATCGGCGGAAAACAAATTAGGGGCATCTGAATATTCGGAAGTCATTCAGGTGACCACACTGGAAGAAGTGCCTTCTGGTCCACCGTTGAACATCAAGGGTGAACCGAAAAGTTCCACCGAAATCTTTCTCTCATGGGAAGCTCCCGATCGAGAACAGTGGAACGGAAATTTACTCGGATATTACGTAGGCTACCAAGAGGCTTCCGGGCCTTACGATAAAGAAATACATCCTACACAAGGATTCAACTTCAAAACAGTCGAGGTGCGAACGCATTTCGGTGGAGAAACAACGCTCACCAATCTCAAGAAGTGTGCCCAATACAATATCGTAGTGCAGGCCTACACAAGTCAGGGCAGTGGTCCACCGAGCAAGGAGATTTCCCTCAGCACTCTCGAAGATGTGCCTTCCACACCACCCGACAGTCCCAAGTGCGATGTTCTCAGCTCGACCTCCATCTACATCACGTGGTCCCCACCGGCACCGGAAGGACAGAACGGAAAAATCACCGGCTACAAAGTATCCTACATAGAAATTGAAGATCTCTATGGTAAATTCAACGAGGGAAAGTCATCCTTACGATACTTTTCAATTTAATTTTTTTTTTTTTCAGAAAAAGAACCCTACACTGCCAAAACTAACAACCAGTATATGACACTGGAGAATTTGAAAAAGTTCACCAACTACACCTTCTGGGTGCTGGCTTTCACAAAGGTTGGTGATGGAGTACGGACGACATCCTTCTTCTGTACTACTCATGAGGATGGTGAGTGGATCATTGAAAAGAGCCATGCATTTTTCACCTTTCATAAAAACATAAAACTTTAGGTTAAACATAGCTTTGGACACCGCTTAAAAATCAACCAGGGAAATTCGAAAAGCTTTGTTACGTTCAATTATTTTTTTATTAATTTTTATACATGGTTTTCCGTCTCACGACATAACCTGATGAACAATATCCCCCTTAAAGGGTGTCCATGATGAAATTGCCACACACAAAATTGATTCGCAAAATTCCTCCGATTGCCATCAAATTTTCAGGGATTGAAAAATAACTATTAAATTTTATTTTACCATTTTAATCGTATTGTATTTACAGTCCATACGCAAATGCCCGCACCTTGGCCTTAACCCCAGCCATAAGATTCTGCACAACCATGTGCATGTAAACCCATACTTTCTTCAGTTCCTCGACTGTCTTCACTACCTTAGGTCGTTTAAGAAGGTGCTTCTTTATAATCGCCCAGTACTTCTCGATGGGGCGGAGCTCCGAAGTGTTGGAAGGGTTGAACATTTTCGGCACGAAATTGACCTTATTGTCCGCATACCACTCCAGCACGTCCTTGGAGAAGTGGCATGAGGCCAAATCCGGCCTTCTGGAACTGGGCGATTGTGAAGCAGCACCTTTTTAAACGACCTAAGGTAGTGAAGACAGTCGAGGAACTGAAGAAAGTATGGGTTAACATGTTCGTCGCCACGTCACCCATATTCGGCAGACGGGTGTATTTCCTGCTGGGCCCCGTCACATCAAAAAGCAGGTGACGCTCTCTTACTTGAGTTTACCGCTCAGCTTCGCCACACGTTTCAAATATGGGAGTTCTCCCTCTTTGCTTTCTCTCTCTGAAAATGTCTTTGGGCCCGGCTAGCAAAACTACCAAGACGAACGTGTTAACATGTAAAAAAAATGGTTGATTCACAGGTTGTGCAGAATCTTATGGCCGGGGTTAAGGCCAAGGTGCGGGCATTTGCGTATGGACTGTGAATAAAATACGAGTAAAATGGTAAAATGAAGTTTATTGGGTCCAACCATCTCGCCAGTTGAATTTTCTACATGATTTTTTTTAATTTTTCGGCTGAAGATGACCTCGAATCGAACTCATGACATCCATGGGTTGGATATTTTTCAATAACTCTGCTTGGGGACCTTTTGGGTCCGCGTTAAATCTTTGAAAAAAGCTCTATATGAATCAAATTTTTGTCATCCGGTGCCCCAAATTTGCATTAATTCAGCATCAATCAATGCTATTGTGCTTTGGCTTAATGCCACTGTAGTGCTTACATAGTGCTAAAAAGCAATAAAGCAAGTTTGTGTGATGTCAATTTAATGCTTCGAAAGTATAGGATTTGCCATTCTAATTTAGAGCTATGTTGTATTTTAAAAGCATTGTGCAAAACATGCCCTGTATGTGCTTATATAGTCTAATTATGCACTTGAATGCTGGTATAAAGCTATAAAAATGCAAAGCTTTAGTGCTTATGGTTACTTCGGTTGAATTCTATTAACTACCCAAGCAACCAAAAGTCACATATTTACTTGAATGAATGCTATGAAAGTTTCATATTGGCTGACAAAGAGAATCAACTGCCCAATTCCCTTGAGTGAACTTTATGTACTCATTATTGAACTTGAAAGTTCCAAAAGTGATTAATATGTACGTTGTATGTGACTTATTTTCCCAATTCTCATGAATGAACTATATGTACTCATTAATGAACTTGAAAGTTGCGAAAGTGATTTCTATGTACGTTGTAAGGGACATAACATAAAGGGCACAAAAGTGCTCAAAACGGGAAGTCACAAAAAGTTCATTGAGGTACTTTCAAAATCATATCACCACTTCGAGTTTTAGTTTCAGTTAGAACAGTGTATAGGCGTGGTCTTGTGGTTCGATTCTCACCACAAAGATCGGGGTTCAATTCCCAAGCCGGGCAAGTTGTTTTTTTCAATAAGTAATTTGGTACTTGAGTGACCCTCTGATGCGATATATTTAGGAAATGTAGGAAAGAAGCAGTTTGTTCAGTTTGGAATCCGGCGCGTGACATCAAGGCGGTACCATGTACTGCACATTGTAAATAATCAAAAGAAGGTTATATGAACCGATGTTAAAGGTGCAATTGAAATAGAGAGAGAATTTTTTGCTCATTTTAGGTTTTTTTTTTCTTTCTGATCCAGCTTTTGATAAGCTGGTTATAATTATCGACTTGATTTTAAAATTTTGAGGAACAAGAATAAACTACCTACATAAATATATCTCATATCATCAAAATCGGTTAACATTAACGGCCAGGGAAACGCCAACAAACTACAGCTCTAATTTTCCCGAAACGGATATTTTGCTTTAGTTGATCTGCAGACGATTTTCTGGCCAAAAAGCCAGAAAAATTTAAAACAAACTTACCAACACCACGTTATTGAGATTTTTCTGGCACAATGTTATCCATCATTGAATGTTTCAAAGAATTTGATTATTGATTCTGGCACGAATAATTTTCTATTTATTTTAAATACAGTATATTAATTCGATATTTTTTACACTAACTTGAATAATTTTCTTTCGTTTCGATAGAAAATTTGTTGGAGTCCAAGAGATTAGATTTAGATTTAAAGAACGCCAGAACCTTGATTCCATAATGTAGTTCTATCGATTAAATGCACTAGTTTTCTCTGCGAGTTGTTTCACTTTCTAATACACAAAACATTATTCAAGTTCTAACTTCAACAGAAAATTTAATAAACTTATAAGAATCGAGTTAATAAATTTTGAATTGATCATAAAAAAAACAATTTGCTACTCTTATTACAAAATGCGCCATCGCAGTAGCAGCTAACTCCACATAACAGGAAGCGACATCATCATGACTTAAGAACATCTAATCGAATATTTTCAGGACAGCATCAACTGCAGTGCTCCAATTAAAAAAATGTGTTTTTTCATCCATCCACAGTCCCTTCCGCACCAAAGGCCATCAAAGCCGTGCCTGCGTCAAGTACAAAGATCATAATCTCGTGGTTACCACCGGCCAACAGGAATGGCATCATAACGGGCTATACTTTCTACATGTCGCTGGTGGATGGAGGGCGGGAAGGAACTCACAAGCGCACACTGGTCCCGTATGCCGAGATACACGAAACGGTTCGGCTGCAGGAGCACGGGACTTATCAATTCTGGCTGACTGCGTCCACCAAAATGGGGGAGGGAGAAAAATCAGAAGTGATAACCGTGCCTCCAAACAATAAAGTTCCAGCGAGAATTGTTTCGTTCAGTCAGGAAATTACGACTCCGTGGAAGGAAACATTGGTGCTACCTTGTCGCAAAGTCGGCTCACCGGCACCGGTTACAATCTGGCGACAAGACGATCAGCCGATGGACACGGGAACAAGAAAGTTAATTGCTAAAAATGGCACCTTATACATAAAAGACTGCCAGCATTCTGATGCTGGGAATTATACTTGTAGCGTAGAAAATAATTGGGGAAGGGATGAAATTGTGTACCATATAAAAATTAAGGTTCCTCCAGACCCTCCCAACCTGTCGGTTATCAACACTTATACAGACAGTTTGTTACTCGAATGGATTGACAATAGAAACGGGGGTTCGCCCATTCTTGGCTACGTTATCAACTATAAGAGGGAACAGGGCGACTGGGAGGAAATACGAATTGATTCTAAAACCAACACCCACGTGCTGGTCAACTTGTGGTGCGGAACAAAGTATCAACTGTACATAACCGCTCATAACAAAATAGGAACCGGTCTTCCCTGTGATATTGTCCAGACACAGACGAAAGGTCTTGCACCTGTACAACCGAAACATTCACAGATGATAACTCACAATTCAACTACTGTTACTTGTTGGCTGGATTCCTGGGGTGATGGCGGCTGTACGATTCTGCACTTTTCAATTGAAAATCGGGTCTACGGGCGTCCTCAATGGAACACAATTTCCAACCACATCGAAGCATCGGAACGTATATTCACCGTGAATGATTTGCAACCGGCCACCAAGTATCAGCTACGGGTAACGGCCTACAACAATGCCGGAGCTACGATGGCCATTTATAACTATACTACATTAACCGCCGCAGGAGGTATTCATCGATTATCATGTGTCAGCATCTATAATTCATGTATCCTTTTACTTCCAGTAATGGTCCACCCTGACCTAACGAATCCCGTTTCTCCACATCTTGGGGATAACCCGTTCTACGCCAATATTAAGGTCCTGTTGCCACTTTGTCTGTCCATCCTTATTTTATGCGTGCTCATCGCAGCCGCACTTCTCATCCGGAAAAGAAGTAAGTTGTCCTTCCATTCTGTTTGATGGCACGTTTATTTGCAAACCTAAACTTTCCACTCTGTTGAATAAAACATTTTTCTCCTGTTGGATTCCCACACCCTCTTGATTTGTTTTTTCGGTCCGGATCCACGCACTCTTGACTCACGGAATTAATTTATCCCCAGAGCTAAATAACCAGAACCGAATACCGTCAACGTCAATGTCGGAGTCCCCGTCGATTGCCAACATTCAAAACAAGCACAACCGGGATCAGCAGTATCTGGCAGTGCGGGCCCAACAAAACAGCCGCAACAGCAACTCGGTCGATTCCGGCAGCTTTAAAGCCGAAGGAAATGGTAATCATTGTTCCTTTATTCTTCCTTTTGCTTTCCATCGAGGCAAAGTTTCGACGAATAGGGCAGCGCCAAACATTTCACAGCATCTTGAAAGCGATCTGTGGGAGAGGCCGATTAAGTTGTGCTATTTCATACTCAATTTGTAGTGGGAGGTTTTCGTTATCGACCGAACTCATGTTGAATTGATTTCTTTCTATAATTTACTGAATTTTTAAAATCCTGTTTCGAAAATGTATGAAAAATCGAAATACTTTCACTCTTTGTGCTCTAAAATATGTTTCTAGTATGCTTGAAAGCTCAGCTCAGAATTAAAGGAATTGTAGTTCAAACAATGACAAACAAGTTTGTAGAAGATTGTGACGCGATACGAGTTGACTGTGATGTGTTAATTGTAATCGAATGTGTGATTTTTTTCCGCATTTCATCGATATACCGTGAACGGTCACAATCGGGTCACAATCTTCTACAAACTTGTTTTTCAATGTTTGAACTACTGGAAACATATTTTAGAACACAAAGAGTGAAAGTATGTCGATTTTTCATACATTTTGCTGAAAATCTCCATACAAATTTCAAGTCCTTTGCGCCAGCTCGTGCTTCTGCCAAATGACCTGAAACCTTGCAGTAAGTAATTTTTTCATCTGAAGGCACCAACATATGGAGTGCCGCGTGGAATACAAGGATTTTTTTTGTTACCGGCCAGTAT
This sequence comes from Uranotaenia lowii, assembly GCF_029784155.1. Classification (NCBI taxonomy): domain Eukaryota; kingdom Metazoa; phylum Arthropoda; class Insecta; order Diptera; family Culicidae; genus Uranotaenia; species Uranotaenia lowii. Next base: position 177,400,145 of record NC_073693.1, read on the forward strand.
TTGACTTGACTGGAGTTCGTAAAAAAGAACCCTTTTCTTGAAGTCGAAAGCTTGACAGCTGAATTTTTATTCGCGACATTTTTTTTTATTGAACGTTGTGAACTGTTCAGTAAAATGATTGACATAATGCGCAGATCAATAACAAGGTCAAACTGTACTTGTATTCTGTTTGGGTTACAAAACTTCCAAATTTTTCTTAGTTTGATTCAATAAGCAGGACGTAGCTGTGTTATTACATAGTCTAAATAGTAATGTTTAGTCACTTATTAAATTTCTTCACACTTTTTTGAAAGTGTTTTGGTTAAACAACAGTGCATACAACAGTGTTTCATCGAAAACATCCACCAGGTAGTGCGTCAGCCAGTTCTATTGTTTATTAAAAAAAACGAACGTAGGCAAATCGTTTATCGTCTATAACTCAAAAAAGTGTAAAAACTTGGATTTGTATATCATGTCATCAGGAAAACAGCTTTAATCTAAAAATCGACCAGGTCCCTAAAAGCACTTTTTATTGTTCACATCAAAAATTTCATCACACCGGTGATCTTTGAATCTATTTTAAACTGCTCCCCATCGATTGTGCAATGTTACAAAAACTGATTACCGTCAACTGGGACATCATGCAACATTTTTCAACTTTAATGGCTTCTAAAAACTTAATGTCCAAAGATTGTTCGTCAAAAGTTCTAAGGTGATTTTACCAGTTAATGTTAAGGCGTAGTAAGCCCTGACTTTCTGGCAACGCACGTGTTTTTCTTTTCCTCCATCAACAATTTTAGCGAAATTTAAGTTTAACTAGGCATTAAAGAAAAAAAACTAATGGAAAATGTTACAATAATCGGCCGGTAGAAGTTGCCGAAGTGGTTCCTGGTTTATTTAAGAATTCAAATGCTGGTTGGGGGAGTGATAAGCGTGACACATTCTGATAGTTTGTTTCTGATGCTGTGGGGAGGGTTCCCAATGGAGAAAAGTATAAATTGTGAAGTAAAACATTAGGAACAAATAATTTTATTGATGGTGTTCGCAGCAATTTTGGCAAAGCCATTTTTTTAATCAAGTTTGAGCGAGATCAAAGATGTAAGAAATTTAACCGAAGTGGTTCCAAATTGAAAGATATGATGCAGTGAAACTGTACATCAATGTTAAAAAAGTGTTTAGTTTTGGATTGATAACCGAGTGAGACGATATTGTTTTGCTCGCCCAAACACAACAAGACATGCAGAGCAAAATCGACAACCTCACCGAAAGCTTCAAGGCATCAGTTCTTAAAATCAATGTCGAAAAGACCAAGTCGATGGAAATCAACACAGTGAGTCCTTCCAATTTCGTGGCAGTAAGTTGAGAAAGTGGAGTGATGGTGGTACCAGAAAAGACATTGAAACCCGGATCGAAAAGACCCGATTTGCGTTTGCGAGTCTCCGAAACATCTGGCAACACAAACATCAAATCCGTATTGTTGTACGGGTGCGAAACTTGGTGAACATATGCGGTGACGACGCGAAAACTGCAAGTTTTTTTTTGAATCGCTGCCTGCGGAGCATCATCTGCGCTTGGTGGCCTGGATCTCAAATAAGGACTACATCGCCGGTGTCATCAACGGGCGCTAGAAATTGAGATTCGGGAACGCAAGTGGAGATGGATTGGACACACGCTGCAAAGAGATGAGAACGAGATTCGCAGAGAGACGCTTGAATGGAATCCAGAGGAACATCGAAGTAACGGCAGGCCCAGAAACTCGTGGCGGCGAAGCCTAGCCGCCGAAATCCGAACTGTCGACGAGAATCTTGAAGACGCTGCTGGCTCCGGGTCGTCAACAGTGGAGGTCTAGTAGTTAGTGGTTCGTAAAATTTTTCAAATATCCGAAAGATTACAGAGCAGAAACTAATTGTGGAAGATGGAAGTATTATCACCTTTTGTATGCTTGATTTTATTTAATTTTCCGATAAGAAATTACTTGATTTGTGCAATGGTATGGCAAATTTATTGCATACAAGCGTTCATGCAATATATTCCAATTTATTAGTTTTTGCATTATTTTTTATTATTCCCCCCTTGCGATGAACCAGCTCCGAGTGACAAAAGAAGCATTTGATATCTGTTCCGGCGTTATTGAGTTATTGACTGAATAAAACTTCAAATTTGTTTCAAAAAAAATAGAAAAAAAGGTTTAGTTAGAACAATCTATTGCATGTTTCATCGTGGAATATTCAATGGATTTTTCGAAAATTGCGATTGCCCAAAAACAGGATCTTTAACTTTGACTTTGATGAATGAAATTTATATGAATATATCGTAATTTAAAAAATCTCAAACAGTCGTCATAAACTCAATAGGATCGAAACGAAACGAGTAGTATACAGAAGAGGCTTTGTAAACCATAATCTTTATAGTGTTTTTGTTCAACAAATGTCGTGACCTTTTTCTTAACAAACTTTGAAAGTTTTCTACGCACTTCGAAACGGCTTCCCTCGAATACAGTAAGGTTTTTTTTTACACTGATATACGTACCGCGTAAAAAAAAACCGTGTAAAAAAAAACCGTGTTAATTCCCGAAAACCGTGTAAAAAAAAACCGTGCTAATTCCCGAAAACCGTGTAAAAAAAAACCGTGTTAATTCCCGAAAACCGTGTAAAAAAAGACCAATCGAATTCTGCAGCTCTGAAGTTCTGGCACTTAAGACCTGAGACCTGAGATTTGAGACTTGAGACCTGGACTTGAGAATGTAGACTAGAGACATGAGACCTGAGACCTAAGTCCACATTAGACCTGAGACCTGAGACTAGAAACCTAAGACATAAAACACGAGACCTGACACCTGAGACATGGGACATGAGACCTGAGACATGAGACTTGAGATTTAAGACATGACACCTGAGACCTGAGACATGAGACATGAGACATGAGACATGAGGCATGAGACATGAGGCATGAGATATGAGACCTGAGACCTGAGACATGAGACATAAGACATGAGACATAAGACATGAGACTTGAGGTATGAGACAAGAGCCATGAAAGATGAGACCTGAGACATGAGACTTTAGACTTGAGACAAGCTACTAGTGTTTTTACCGCGAAAAATTAGATTAGCTCCGATTTCAACTGGCGACCCCTCTAGTGAAAGGGTTGGACTTGTAGGTAACGAAAAATAGTGTCGCGAAATCGCTAGTACAAGCTACTAGTGTTAGTATCGCGGAAAATTAGTTTAGCTCCGATTTCAACTTTCGACCGGTCAAGTGAAAGGGTTTGATTTGTAGGTAACGAAAAATAGTGTCGCGACTTCGCTAGTACAAGCTACTAGGATTAGTACCGCGAGAAATTAGCTTAGCTCCGATTTAGACATGCGACCCCTCTAGTGAAAGGGTTTGACTTCTAGGTGACGAAAAATAGTGTCGCGTGTTCGCTAGTACAAGTTACTAGTGTTAGTACCGCGAGATATTAGTTTAGCTCCGATTTCAACTTGCAACCCCTCTAGTGAAAGGGTTTGACTTCTAGGTGACGACAAATAGTGTCGCGACTTTGCTAGTACAAGCTACTAGGATTAGTACCGCGAGAAATTAGTTAAGCTCCGATTTCAACTTGCAACCCCTCTAGTGAAAGGGTTTGACTTCTAGGTAACGAAAAATAGTGTCGCGTGTTCGCTAGTACAAGCTACTAGTGTTAGTATCGCGGAAAATTAGTTTAGCTCCGATTTCAATTTTCGACCGGTCGAATGAAAGGGTTTGACTTCTAGGTGACGAAAAATAGTGTCGCGTGTTCGCTAGTACAAGCTACTAGGATTAGTACCGCGAGAAATTAGTTAAGCTCCGACTTCAACTTGTGACCCCTCTAGTGAAAGGGTTTGACTTGTAGGTGACGAAAAATAGTGTCGCGTGTTCGCTAGTACAAGCTACTATTGTTAGTACCGCGAGAAATTAGTTTAGCTCCGATTTCAATTTTCGACCGGTCGAATGAAAGGGTTTGACTTCTAGGTGACAAAAAATAGTGTCGCGTGTTCGCTAGTACAAGCTACTAGGATTAGTACCGCGAGAAATTAGTTAAGCTCCGACTTCAACTTGTGACCCCTCTAGTGAAAGGGTTTGACTTGTAGGTAACGAAAAATAGTGTTGCGTGTTCGCTAGTACAAGCTTCTAGTGTTAGTACCGCGAGAAATTAGTTAAGCTCTGATTTCAACTTGCGACCCCTCTAGTGAAAGGGTTTCACTTGTGGGTGACGAAAAATAGTGTCAAACCCTTTCACTTGAACGGTTGAAAGTTGAAATCGGAGCTAAACTAATTTCTCGCGGTACTAACACTAGTAGCTTGTACTAGCGAAGTCGAGACACTATTTTTCGTGACCTACAAGTCAAACCCTTTCACTAGAGGGGTCGCAAGTTGAAATCGGAGCTAAACTAATTTCTCGCGGTACTAATCCTAGTAGCTTGTACTAGCGAAGTCGCGACACTATTTTTCGTCACCTGCAAGTCAACCCCTTTCACTTGACCGGTCGAAAATTGAAATCGGAGCTAAACTAATTTCTCGCGGTACTAACACTAGTAGCTTGTACTAGCGAAGTCGCGACACTATTTTTCGTGACCTACAAGTCAAACCCTTTCACTAGAGGGGTCGCAAGTTGAAATCGGAGCTTAACTAATTTCTCGCGGTACTAATCCTAGTAGCTTGTACTAGCGAACACGCGACACTTTTTTTCGTCACCTAGAAGTCAAACCCTTTCATTCGACCGGTCGAAAGTTGAAATCGGAGCTAAACTAATTTCTCGCGGTACTAACACTAGTAGCTTGTACTAGCGAAGTCGAGACACTATTTTTCGTGACCTACAAGTCAAACCCTTTCACTAGAGGGGTCGCAAGTTGAAATCGGAGCTAAACTAATTTCTCGCGGTACTAATCCTAGTAGCTTGTACTAGCGAACACGCGACACTATTTTTCGTCACCTAGAAGTCAAACCCTTTCATTCGACCGGTCGAAAGTTGAAATCGGAGCTAAACTAATTGCTCGCGTTACTAACAATAGTAACTTGTACTAGCGAAGTCGCGACACTTATTTTCGTCATCTACAAGTCAAACCCTTTCACTTGACCGGTCGAAAGTTGAAATCGGAGCTTAACTAATTTCTCGCGGTACTAACACTAGTAGCTTGTACTAACGAAGTCGCGACACTATTTTTCGTCACCCACAAGTCAAACCCTTTCACTAGAGGGGTCGCATGTTGAAATCGGAGCGAAGCTTATTTTTCGCGGTACTAATACTAGCAGCTTGTCTCCGGTCTCAGGTCCAAAGTCTCATGTCTCAGGCCTCAGGTCTCATGTTTTATGGCTCTTGTCTCATGCCTTAGGTCTCATGTCTTATGTCTTATGTCTCATGCCTCATGTCTCATGTCTCATGTCTCATGTCCCATGTTTCAGGTCTAAAGTCTCATGTTTCATGGTTCTTGTCTCATGCCTCAGGTCTCAGGTCTCAGGTCTGATGTCTCATGCTGAGGTCTCAAGTCTAATATCCCTTGTCTCAGGTTCCAGGACTCAGGTCTCATGTCTAATTTCTAATGTTTCATGCCTCAGGTCTCATGTCTCATGTCTCATGTCTCATGTCTCAAGTCTCAGATCTCAGGTCTCAGGTCTCAAGTCTCAGGTCTCAGGTCTCAGGTCCCAGGTCTCAGGTCCCAGGTCTCAGGTCTCATGTATCATGTTCTTTGTCTAAGAGATAAGATTTTCCCAACTTCAAAAAGATTCTAAGTGTTTTCCTTTGAAAAGGACTTAGAATATTTTCTCTCAAAAACCGTGTTAATTCGCGAAAACCGTGTAAAAAAAAACCGTGTTAATTCCCGAAAACCGTGTAAAAAAAGCCGTGTAAAAAAAAACCGCGTAAAAAAAAACCGTGTAAAAAAAACCTAGGTGTACTTGAATTCGTTGGAAGCGACGCAACCTTTTATTCGGAATTATTTCAGCCAACGCTCTAGGTTTCCTTCCTACTGGAACAATGTCCGAACAGCCTCGATGGATAAATAAGCGGAAAACTTTTCCCTCTGTTTCATACCGTGGCTAATGGAGTTTTTCCCATCTTTTTGTTTTGATTCTCTCTGCTTCCAGAATACATTGAAGACATTTGCCCGTATGCAACATTTCAGCTGAACAAGCAAACGTACAGCGAAAGTTCATACAGTGGAAATGTTTACAGTGGACCATACCATTCGGTAAGAGGATCTTTTGTGTATCATGATGTTAAAACCGAAAACTATCATGTAAGTTTATTTTTATAACGCCATTCTTATCCAATCCGTTGATATATTTTAGCCATCTCTCGCACTCATTAATTCAGTCTGTTTCATACCGAAATGTGTTTTGAAGTTCTTATCTATTTGTGCCAATTGGTGTTACCTTTGATGACGCAACATGGGTTTTTGTAGCCCAAATTATGCTTTTTAAAATTTATTATTTCCGAAACAAAATTCGTTTAGTTGATTATTTCCTTTCATTTTGTTTTATTTTACATTATAAAAGAAATAAAAAATTTATAAAAACGTCTTCAAACTTCAAAAATTGCATCCTCACAATTCTCATAAACAATCTTGAAGTTCTACTTGATGTGATGATAACGTAAAAACTTGTTAAAATTCAATCAACCGAATCAATGCGCTTAAAGGTGCCTTTCAAAACCTTTATTTTGTAGAATTGATAAAATTTCAAATGAATTAAAGCTCAGGTCACTTTTTATTTCCCTGGAGTTCATTAATTTAACAATTAAAGAACCTCAATTTCGAGTCCAAAGTTTCTTACAATTCAAAACTAGATATCGGGATTTTCTTATCATAATACGTGGAAAAAACTGTACAGGAGAGTTTGAAAAAGTTTTCAATGCTCGAATCGAATGAACATCTCAAGCAAACTCTGTCGTTAAGCGACTTCTGAGAATAGACCAAATGAACCGTGCCTTCTGAATAATAAAGGAACAATTCCAATCCTATGGTGAGATGATTTCAGTTCCGTGAAATATATGGTTTTGCTTGGATCACCGTCCTTAACAGAGTTTCCTGATTATAATTTTCAAACCATATGTGAAAAAGTTCTCGCAAAGCATTTTTTTTCAGACAATTTCACAATCATTATTAAAAACTGCAAATCGTTTCATCATAAAAAGGATAGTTTTGAAGGTTTTTTTTAAACTTTCTTAAACTTCTCAGCTAAAGATCATAGAGTAATGATTTTTTCTAATTAGCCAGACATAAATAATTTACTAGAAATGTTTTTTTAAAAGTGAAGGTTGGGCACAGTCCTTCCAAAACTTTTTATTTTCAATGAAAACGCTTCAGTCAGTGTACCCATGGAAAATTAGATTTCAGTTCAACCATCAAATATTTTATTTGTCACGTTTGTTATAAATTGATTTAATCCACCTTTGATTCTAGAATACTCATAGAAATATATCACGAACAAAAACGCACAGGTCAGCCATCTAGAACATTTTCTAACCCAGATCCATTAAGTGTAGACGTAAATAATATTCTTGTTACATCTATTTTCATTTCGCTGAATCCAATGTTTTAGGCTTGTGAGGAAAACAAAGAGATCGTCAACCAGCACAAGCTCGTGAGTTGAAAATGTTTTATAGTTTCCCATCGAAAAACAGCATCAACAAAAATAAAACATTTCTCATTTCCCATTCTTGACCAGCAAAAAAAATAACACCATCATTCTCTATTCGCCTTTGTGTAGAAACATTTTAATCACCATTCTTTTTTATTGAGCATTTTCAGCCGAACCGTAATCATCAAAAGAATCCCATAGTCATCTCATTACCCGTCCACAATTTTCTTCTGCTAGGATATCGCAATTTCCTAACAAAAAAACGAACTTTTCATACCTTTTCTTCTCCGGCGCAACGTCTATGTTTTTCACGGTTCGCAACTTTAGAACCAACCAAAAAAAACACGAAATCGTCATTCAAACGAAGGGATAACAATTGGCAAATAGTTTAGATTAGTCATCATTCATTTAATTAGTGCAGAGAAGCAAAAATTCACTTCAACCAAATCAAGACAAAGTTTGTTGAATAAACTACCAGAAGTCCCTATTTTTTCTCTTTCTTTTTTCTCTTCTCTACAATTGAATGTACTTTCGTCAAAATCAAACTCAAAAAACCAACATCATGCGATTATCCCAAATTGAACTGAATTTGCCGTAAATCTGCCCCAAATGAACCGAAAAACGTAAAATCAAAACTCCAATTCTACCAATAATACCAAAAACAAAATACCAAAATACTCAGAATAAAGAGCCCGAGTATACAAAAGTACGCAGAAAGGGCGGATCTCGACTGAGGGATCCGGCCAGCTCAGAGCCGATAGGTGAGTATGCGATTCGATAACGTTGGTGTTTTCTCGCTGTCTCCCGCAAAGCAAACCATTTTAGATATAAATCAATTTATAGAATCTGACAATCCCGGATCCACAGATTCCGAAGTTAGGAAGATACTAACACTTCATATACCGATTACAGAATATGATACGCTTGGTTCCGAGTCTGACAACGACATGGCCTCGCGTTCCAATCAGTCCAACTATCGTCATCACAGAGGTAAGTCGTCAACATCCCTTCCGGCCGGATCATCCATCCCGTATTGTATGTATGAAAGTAATGTAGCTTTACTGAATTTGCTTAGTTTGGGTGTTGTTTCGATGTACCGTAGATAGAACTGATAAATATTTAATGTTGATTAACACTGATAAACATAAAGTGAAGACCTGTTTGAAAACAATCGAAACATGTGGCCATTTGCCTGATTATTTTTTAAGATAATTATTAATAATCATCTATGAATATTGCTGAATAAATAAATAATAACAAATAACAACACATAATAAGAAGTGTATTTGAAAAAAATGCAACACTTCGCTTTGTTAACCCTCATCGGCATTAGAGTGTCATTTTGACACTATTGCAAGTTTGAAGGCTTTTAACTTTTTTCAGAAGCTTCAAAAAACAAAAATTTCTTCGGAGACGCTAAATGAATTCAAAAGTTCTTTAGTATTGCATCTTACTTTTTTTATGGACGAACCCTGGAAGCCTAGACAAAAAAAACTCCTTTTGCCAGCTTAGAGTGTCAATTTGGCACTCCAAAAGTAAAATCTATCTAAGTCGTTTAAATTATAATCAATTATAATCAATTATAATCAATTTCACTTCAATTTTATATCAAAAGAAACCTTGTAATGTCAGTAAAATATGTTTAGAACATTTTATATACCTTAAGCTATTAGTTTTCTCGTAATTCAGCATGAAATATGTAATACATGAACTACAGCAGTTTTCCTGAGGCATGTTTTTTCGGATTTTTTTCTTTCATGCTGAATAATCAGAAAACTAGTAGCTTAAGGTATATAAAATGTTCTAAAAATATTTTACTGACATTACAAGGTTTCTATTAATATAAGTTTTGTTTAGATCGATTGAACACGCCAAAAGTTAAAACGATTTTAGCTTGTAGTGTCAAATTAGCACTCCTAGTGCTGATTAGGGTAACGAAATCTAATGCGGATGAGGGTTAATCACTTTTTAATGCATGAAGGAAATTGAAAAAAAATCAGTGAAGCTACCTAGTAATGTAATGTGTACATCAGGCATGTCAAACTAGGAGTTCCCGGGCCGCATGCAGCCCGTTATCAACTTTAATGCAGTCTGCCCAGCCATTTCAGAAATTTAAAAAAAATTGTCATCATAAATTTTCATGTGTTACCATACACACATTACACAGTGTGTTACATTTTTCAACATATTTTGGCTGCGTTCCGTCAGGCCACATAATTTTTTTTATGCGGCCCGCACACCTCAACGAGTTTGACATGCCTGGTGTACATGTACAAAATTGGGTGACAATCTGTCAAGTAAACCAAGTGGAGACCGCGTCCAATACAAAAGTTCATAGGCAAAATTTTCGGACAGGATTGAGAAAAATCCAGGAAAGTCCCAGTAGTAAATCATTTAAAGAGTCGTAGAAAATCTAACAGTGAGCTTGAGTTTGCATGAAAATTAAAGATGATTGGTTCCATGACGGTTAAAAACGAACAAATACATATTGGATCTTAAAGAAACTTCATGTTTTTTTGAAGATATAAGCCAATTACTCAACACTAAAGCGTAAATCTTTCAAGGATATGATGGCTAGCATCTTCAAAATGCTAAAACCCCCAATCCATAGAAAGAATAATTTGTATGCCGTGACCGAGATTCGATCTCATGGCCGCTGGCTTAGAGGACATGAACGGTATCTTCTACCCTACGGACGGCGTCAAGTTAAGGAATGTGAGTACGGTGGTCAAATCTTGCGCAAAATATTTGGACCACTGCGCTAGCGAGGACATATTTTGAAAAATTTCGTAATGGGCAGCAAAAGGAACTCTTTAACATGTACCTGGCAGGTTTCCAGCCAGAAACTTTCCGTTAACGATTCTCGCCTGGGTGGTCCGGAGATTAACAAGGAGAAAAAAACAGAAAATTTGTATGTGTAGTAGGGCTAAGTGGGGTAATTATGAACAAGGGATAATTCCGAACAAACGCCGTAAGCGCCGTTAGGGTCATAGTAGGGTCTCAAAACTGATCAAATGTGATAGTCTGTCATTCTATTGATAAATTACAGTAATAACTTGCAAACCTTACTATGTAAATTTTGTAGATACAGTTATTAACAAAATTCATGTCTCTGAGAAACGAAAATCGTTTTGAGACGTGCCTTATCAATTGACTCCTCGTCAATGTGAATGGAGATAAAATGTTGTTTTTAAAAGTTTTAAGTTTAGTTATTGATGCTTGATGTGGTGTGGTTAGATTTTCTGTTGAAAAAAGTTTACACCCCCGCACAAAGAAGTGTTCATATTTACTCCATTATCTTGAAGGTAAGGGGTAATTATGAACACGTTTTTTCTGAGCATCACGATAGCCATTCTAATCTTGAAAATAAGCTTAAAACATTAATTTATAAATTTTTCAGAATTGTGGGTCTGCGATAATATGAAAAGATGCCTCCCTCCTATGTAAGACTGAAAATAGCTCATAACCATAACTTTTCAGCAGCAAACTTCAAGACTCAACAAATTTCACTACAATGCACTGTTGAGAGGTGGTTTCAATCTAAGAATATAGCCAATATCAAAAGTCATCACGTAACACGTAACGTAAATTTTGAAAAACTATTAGGGTAGACACTCTAGATTTCGACAGGAGCTAGTTTTCGACAAAATTTTAATGAAAGGCTTATCTTTCTGTTTGGTGGCTCAAGCTACCTATGTTCATATTTTTCTATTTTTGCTCTCCCACTTAGTATACGTCGAATATAAAAATTCTTCTAAATAAGTTATTGAATAGTAGTAAATCAATAATTTAAAAGTACTATTCTAAATCACCTGTGAAATTCAATGCTATCGACCAAATAAGAATTATATTGAATCACGAAAAAACCCCTTTTTATTTGATTACAAGCAACAAAAAAGGAATCAATGGATAGATAAGGTTCTGAAATCAATCCTCTCGGTAATTTATTTGATATTTTGCTAACATTTAATGAAATTTTTCCTTTTTTGTGAGCTGTCGAAAACTAGCGCTGAAAATTCACCTAATAATCTATTTTTCGACACCTATTGGGTATGTTTATAATGTTTCCATGGTGTAAAAAACGCCGTGAAGTAGACAAGCAATTCCAATACGCAAATATTCATGTTGCTGAACTAACAAAGTAGGTGAAAATCAAGGTTGCCGAAATCACAGAAAAATCTGTATTATTACAGAATTTTGAGCAAAATATCGGCACAGAATCTGTGTCACAGATCACAGAATTTTTAAAATTTTCACAGAATTCACAGATTTTCCAAATTTTGAACGGATTTCCAAAATTGTAAATATTTTCTATCGCTTTCGACATTTTATTTCTGACTCTGAATCTTGAAAATATGAAAACAAGGAAATGTACATTGATTTTTTTCTATTAAAAATGTAAGTAAACTTCAATTTGTTGATGTTTGACATGTTTTTCCAATGAACTTCACAGAAATAGCGTCACAGAAAACCATCACAGAATTTTGGGTTCAAATCACAGAATTCGAGAATTTTTGTTTTCAGAAACACAGATTTTTTTTCGGCAACCTTGGTGAAAATATGCTTGTCAAAAACTAAAACTTTTTGTGTCGAAAACTAAAATTGAATGTCGAAAACTAAATCATCGAGAGGTTTCAGTAAAAGGATAATAAAAACGCTGTTTTGAAACTTTTGATCAATAAAAAATGTAGAGAATGAAGAAAAAAGTCTAATTCATATGACCAATCATATTTGAAATGAAAAACTTTAGTCAAATAGTTTATTTACATGTTTTTTTGAAAAATCAAACAAAAACTGTCGAAATCTAGGTATTTACCCTACTTGTTTTGACATTTGAGTTCCTAACATCATCATTTTGATCGCAGGGCCTTCTGAGAATCGTTTTGAACTGCAAATCGCCAATTGAAGCCATGCACAACTCAGCACTTTGGTCCAAATGGATTCACAGCTTCAGTAGGCTTGTAGCTTGACGAATTCCGCAAAAATCGACCATTGTTATTGTAAGGTTGTTTCTTTTGCCTTTGGAGCTTTAGGGTGAAGAATACTATCTTGCCAAACTCACAGGTTCATACCTAAAGGAACATCCCATGTAATCCATCTTGTAGGAAAAACTCTCAGTTTTACGATGTGGTACCGGAGAGAACCTACAAATAGCACTGATCGGGTCTAGAACGACTTAGACGTTTACGAAAAAAGTGCCAACGAGCATCGCCGGGGGCATGGGCAACTGCCTGAAAAAATGTATTGAGGTTGTGGGTTGTGGGACTTCGATCTAATCTTGGCATTTTTTTTCGTTTGATGTTGTTGCCAAGGTTCCAAAGAATGTCGCTTATTATTCAGGTGTTTCGACTCGGGTGATTACTAAGAAGGGTTACGATTTTGAAGCATTTTTTAAAAGTACGGGAATTTTTTGTCAACTTGCATAACAAGATTCCGTAGTAGAAGTGAAAATCGTGATCGTTTTTCTTTTAAATATGGATTTTTCCCATACAAATCTTGAAGCAATGTTTGATCAGCAAACGGTATATAAAAATACATGTTTATCAGTGTTATTCAAGAGATTTATTCTTATAAAAATATAGGTACTGAAGTAGTTGAAGATTTAGTTTAAAAATCCACTATTTCATTTTTATTTTTGTTTTTTTTTTTATACAACACCAGTAGTAAACAATAATTGTCTGTTCTTTTTTCTATAATTCTTAGAGGATAAGTCTTTAAAGTTAATCAAAATTTAGTCTTGAAACTTTTTCGAAGTTAGTAGGTACAGACCCCGTTCGATTTTGGCAACACGCGATATAACGATTTTTTTACACTTTTTTGTTGCTTTTTTATTATTAATTTTTTTTTAAACTATTAAAATTATAGTAAAACATAATATAAGCCTAAAATGTATTGGATTTGCAGTTTTAAGAAGTAAAATGGTTATTGTTATGGTTTAAGGTTATGGTTATGGTTGTGGTTATTTTTACTGCTTAAAATTAATATAATTGAGCCAACCTAATAAAGTTAATGCTTATATCATGTTTTACATCAATTTTAATTAATTTAAACTATAATTTAAAAGTTAAAAAAAAGTAACAGAAAAACATTTTTTTTTTGAATGTTGAAAAAACGATCGGTTTCGCACGAATGTTGCCAAATTCGAACGGGGTCTTTATGTGTGTTGGTGTATTTTTTTAATTTGTAATAAGTGTTGAAAACAGGCATAAGTTATCAGTTTGAAACACTGTGGTGGTATAAAAAATGTACTGGGTACTAGATTCAAAAAGCGTCGATAGGTTTACTAAATTGCATGAGACAGTTATCGAATCGTTATACACTGCCGGCCAAATGTTTGGGATTACCCCCTCAAAAACATGAATATTTTGATCAGCCATATCTCAGCCATATCATGTCATTTTGAAATTATTTTGATCTCATTCAAGAGATCGAGAAAAAATTTTCTATGTATGTTTTTGGCAAAATGTTAATATTGAGTTTATATGACTTAAATTTTGCAATTGAGATATTTTCCAGAAACTGAACATGATATTCAAATCCGATCATTTCAGGGTGGAGTGGATAAAAATTTAAAATTCTAATTGCATTCGAATCCTTTTTTCAAACCATCAAAACACATTTGTTGATTTTGTGCAAAAATTGCTAATAAGCTGCAAATAAGCTGCAAATAACCTAAATCAATCTGCAATAACTTGTTAGACAAATAAGTTATGGTTAAAAGAAATTTGCATGTTTTTTAACGGTCGTACTGTTTGATGAAAATCTTCAGAAAATGATTAAACTTTAGCTTAAGGTTTAATGAAGTCAGACTTCAAAAATATTTCAACTAAATATCCATAAAGCAAGTTCAGCTCATTAGATGTCAAATCAGCTTACCAGATAAACAATACGTTGTTTGATAACAGAGATACGCGTAAAATAAAAATGCATGTTTTAAAGACTGATCCCAAACTTTTGGTCGTTACACCATACCACGGGGTGATCACAAACTTTTGGACGATGATTTAAGTAGGTAGTAATACATTGCAAATTTTTTGTACAAAATTAAACAAATGTGTTGTGATAAGTATGAAAAAAGGATTCGAATGCTACTCGATTTTTGAATTTTTGTCCACCCCACCCTGAGATGATCCGGTTTGAATATCAAGTTCAGTTTTTGGAAAATGTCCCTAAACTGATAACATAGAAGGTTTTGCTCACGATCTCTTGAATGAAATCAAAAGAATTCCAAAATGTCATAAGATGGCTAAGATATGCCTGATTAAAATTTTCATGTTTTTGAGGGGGTGATCCCAAACTTTTGGCCGGCAGTGTAAATGCCATAAAATGACGCTCGAGTTGTTAGAATAGATAATCCCGTGATTTGCCGTCTATTTGAATCTTGTTTCTTATTGAATTGGTAAATAATGAACTAAAACTTATAAAGGGTTAAAAATAGGAATCTACATCTCAAGTTGCACCAATGATGTAAATTCATCCCCGTACAATTGCAGAAAAAATAGAAATAGATATATTCAGTTTAAATACGGCGTCATTGAATTATCAAAGCCTATCACGTTTTATAGTCACCACATCCTTCAATATTTTTATTAAAAAAAACGGAATATTTCATAAACATAGATTAATCGTCTAGTAATTTTAAGTAGATAGATATTATAATCAAACTATTTTTTTTGTGAAATGTGTAAGAAAATTTGCTAAAATATTTGAATATTTATTCACACCAACGTGCTTGTACTGAAGAGAATAAGTGTATCCCATAAACAAACTTTTGCCAACAAGACTTTTAAAGATAAACCGGGCGTATTTATATCTTCCCCAAAATTAAGAATTTGGTTCAATATTTCGACTTTAGGCACATGTTTTTTTTTATTTCTAAATTTTTTTTTCGTGTTAGGTTCGGTTAGATTTGTTTTGGTAATAAAATAAAACCTTATTTCAAAGTTGCATAACACTCCTATATTTCAACGTAAATAAAAAAAAAATAGCACATCAAAACGCATTGAAATTTTATTAGCTTTTCTAATAAAATATTGTTTTTTTTTTTAGTAATGACGTTTAATACGAAAAATTGTAAATAATCTTTAAATGGTGTCTAAATGCAAGGAATATTGAAATAAGGTGGTGTCGAGAGCCATATTGTATTGTTTTTTGTGGCGTCACAAAAACGGATATATCGAAAATTTATATGCGAATGGGAGAAATTTCAAAGATAAAAACGTTTTAGAACGAAATTGATTTCCAATTTCATTTCGTTTGTGTTGTAAGGCCTCTATTTCACTATGTTATGAAATTTTTTCGTCAATTGAAGATTGTATTAGGTTTTTTTTTTATTTTATTAGTGAATGCAATGTCATCTAGAAGCTAAAACGTGCAAAAATGAAGAAAAAATCAGCTTTAAAAAGGTCTAGCTGGTAGTTATTGAGTGTTCAATTGATTGTCATGATTTTTATACAACCGGTTTACCATATTCAATTCTTATGTAGAACAATTAACTTCAATCAATGATTGTTAACTCGATTTACTAAAATACCAATAAATTACTGTGATTTTGTATAAAAATTTGTGTTTTGATTACTTTATTGTAATTAGGATGTTAAATTGCACTGAGTTGAACATTGTCGTGGAAGACTTTGAACTAATTTTAAAGTTTTGCAAATTTGAGTATGGTAAATCCATAATTTTTTCGAACTTCGATGGTCTATTTTATATAAAATCTACTCAAAAATCCAACTTTTGTTGTACCTATCTTGAAGAGGAAGAATCCTTTTAGAATAACAAGTTTTAAAAGTTGAAAATTTCCAGCAAATTCGTCGAATTACCAACTAAAAAGGAAAATTTCCTAGTAAATTATCTCATTTTTCGTTATTGTGACGACACAGTCTGTACCAATACTAGAGCAAGGCTGCCTTGGCACTGCCTTCTTAAAATATTCCTTGGTCTAAAAGTACATACATCACTGCATCACTGAATATTCTGCAAAACATACCCTTGTATAGATTAATCAAAGCAGGCGATAAACACTATTTTCAATAGCACCTGCACTGTTAACTTTTTTTTTAAAAAAAAAAGGACAGAGTTATGTAGCTTTGAAATATGGTTTCATTTTATTTACAAAAAAAAATCTAATTGAATCTTACACGAAAAAAAAAATTTAGAAATTTAAAATGTATATTCGAGTGCTCCAAATGACCCGACATTTAAAAAATATATGCGCTGCAGGCTTAAATTGATCTTGAATTGGTACAAGATCTAATGCCAAATTTGGGCCAGATCGGATCACGGGAAGGGGTCGCTCAACGAGCCTAAAGTTTGTATGGGATTTTGGGACATTTTGTTTAGGAGGAACATGAAAATCCAGTTTTTCACAAATAACATTGGGCAGAATTCGACCAAAGATTCTTTTGAAAACGGTTTTTCTTAAAGCCTAAACTATGGCAAATATTTCCCCCAAGACTACATTTTGATTCGAGTTATGATTAAAATAAAAATATTAAGCTTAAACAACTAGTTATCTTTTTAAAGGGTGATATTGATCACTATTAATGAGAGGAACTGCTCGAACATTTTGACGCAGCATTGACAGTGATGAATATCACACCCTGAAAAAAGTTGCCCCATTTTTGAAGCCTTATAACTTTTTTATCATAAGTCGAATCGAAATGCAGTCTTCGGATGAAATATTTGTCATAGTTAAGGCTTTAAGAAAAACCGTTTTCAAAAGAAACCGGTCGCAGGGGACCAAAGTTATTTGTGAATAAATGGATTTTCATGTTCCTCCCTAACAAATTTTAGGCTATCCCTTCCGGTGATCCGATCTGGCCCAAATTTGGTATGCGACCTTGTACTAGGCCTAGGAACAATTTAAGTCTGCAGCGCATAACATTTCACAAGCTTGAAATTTCCTATACAAAATTAGGGCAGTCGAATGTATATTTAAGTCATTCAAATGAAACAAATTTTCAATTTTTTTAAAAGACATACACCGTCTTAGCCGATTTAGGCTCACAGACTGAATAAACGTGGACAACTTAAGATTAACATTTTGGAGAAGATTTGCAGACTCCCCGGCGTAAACCCGTCAAATAATAACAAAAAATCCCCAATTAGAATCAATAGTCCATAACAAGATTAGTACGTATTTCTTTGTCTTACAGATTGTACCTAGAAATTTGGAAACTTTGACAGAAAATGAAAATTCTGGAAAGAAAAATCGATTTATTGCAAATAGACGAATGAGGCATAGGACATGATAGGTGAACGATTTTTGTTAGCCTTTTCCAATACATCGAACTTACCTTTTCTGGATTCATTTTCCTGATCTTTATAGTCTGTCAGAAATTTACTCATAATATAATTTCATTCCCAAGCCGAGATACCGACAAACTAAGCATTGCAGATTGCCCGGATATTCAATTAAAAATTTAAGACTATTCCGGTCTAGCCCGGATGTCAGGATATTATTTAAAAACTAGTCCAAATGTCAGGATATTGTTGAAAAACTGCAAATCGTTTGAAAAATTCAACGAAACACTCAAGTCGAGTTTTAGTGAGTTTTGATTTTTTGTTGTTCAAATCCGAATTATCAGAGATCATAATAGTGCGTAAAATGGTGAAGCCCCTAAATACATATTTAAATTACAATTTAAGGATGTTACTTGCTCTTTCATCGTGATTTTTTCATGGAATAGTGCCTGAATTGTGCTCATATTTGCCCGGTTTTTGGATTGGAAACTATGAATGTCCGCTTTTTGTCAGGTTTTTCAAAAAATTACCTCAACTGTCCTGCTGCTGGAATGCTTACTCTAAGCTACTTTTTTATCCAATTTGGAACAAGTTCAACATATCAGAGATGTTACGTTTAATCTGAAAAATCTATGGTATGGCAAGACTCTGAAATACACAAAACTAACTCAGTACCCAATTCTACCATAATTGAGTACAAAGGGTTGATTAAAATCTGTAATGTTTGGAAATACAATTCTCTTTAGTACAAATGCCGCATAAAATTGTTTTGGATACCAAGGTGCCAGATATCGAATAATCTCATCCGTGCTAATTCCAGACACTCAAGACGAAACTTCATCGTCTTCCGAGAACTCGCCTTCCAGCATAGCTAGGAAGTCGAAACCGCCATACCCGCCGAGAAAAACGGCGAAATCTTCGCAGAACCTGACGAAGCGTCATGTCCGAAGTTCTAGCGGATATTCGAGCCACAACGAGGAGACTACGTTTAGGTACTTGCATCGCTTTCCACCAACTAACTACCACCACCAAAACCACCACAACCACCTACCGTCCCACCTACAACTACTAACGTCTACGCCGTCGGCTCCAAATACCCAAAATACCAATGCCACACTTCGCTTTTCTTCTTCGTTCCAGTATATCTAACTATCCTAATTATGGCGATCATATAACGCCACCGGCCAGGTTTTCCGATATGCTCGGAAGGGACGCCACCTTGCCGGTGTCGTCCGTCAATCCTTCAGGGCTAGTGGGTAGCGCCAGCGAGCTCACAAGTACGAAAAAGTCTAGCAATCACTCGCCACGACCACGTGCCAATCAGAAGCTTCAACGGGAAGCCTTTCAGATCAATGTGTGATGAGATAATGGTGTCGGGCAAAGCCAGGATCCTCCAGGATCCAACTCAGAACTAACACATCATAATCATCGGCGGTACGCTCGAGCGTACTACTGAGGACGACAAAATGCCGAACGGTTTGCACGATCGGCATCATCACTTATAGTAGTACTGTAAAGACTTTAAAAGGAACAGAAATTGAACATCGAGTAAAACCCGTCTGTTGAAAAAGATTAATCCCGGAAGCAGCATCACCATTCTTCATCGAATCGCGTCGATAGATTCCTTTAGTTGATAGTTTTGTTTGCCACACTATCAGCTGCGAAAATTTCCTTATAGATCGTTGGTTGATCATTACGAGCTAGACAGATTTACAATTGCATAGAAAGCCGTACGTAAACAAACGACTTGGTCACTGTTGTTGTGTATAATTTAAGATTAAAGTTAGATAGTTGTTTGATACGAAATTTTATCGAACCGTGACAACGCGAACACCTGACTAATTATACTTGATGGATATGTGCGATTGGTTTAACAATATTTTATATTAAACGATATTTTAGTAAAAACACGTCGGTCGTAGTTATTATCTGCTTTAAGCAGAAGCGTAGGATTTATTAGATTAACAAATTGACACTCTTCGTTAAGCCCAAAAATAATATTCTAGAAAAAAAGAAGCAACTACAACAATGTCATTCCCAATTTACATGAGCAAACGAGTTAGTCATTTCGGTTAAATCATGTTGAATTTGTTACTCCACCTCGATTGTTTTCTGTGGTAGTTGAACAACCCTTCTCAAACATCTAGTAGTGACAAGTACAATAAACCTAGAACGAATCGAACAAATTTTAATAAAATAAAAACAGGCCGACTAATTTCAACCTACCTAATCGGAAATGGAATTCGAAGCGCGATCGAACAGTTGGTTGTACTCGAGGGGCGGAACACTTGAATTTGCTCGGCAGTTGGCGAGTTTTCAAAAAAAAGAATGAATTCGAAGATTTAGTGATCGAGCTTTATTTCTGTTAAGATCGGTGTGTCCCGCCCCAGCATTTTATAATTTTAGTTTATGAGCCCAGATTGCGAAGAGGTTGATAGTTGTTAATAAATGTGTAAAATAAAGTAGCGTATATTATGGACAATTCAAAAGATTTTTTTTACGAAAGTATACCGAATTGATCGTTGTTATTTTTGTATTCTCTCTATCGTTTTCGGAAGTTTATGTAGGGTATAACATATTTTCGGTTGGTTTTTTTTTAATATTTTCAACGTATGAATTAGCATTAATTATCAGGAACAAAAATCACCAAATGATCACAAGGAAAATGTGTTAGGTTACTCAAGCAAAAACCAAAACCTACTTTTATTTAGGGAATTTCAAATCAAGTATTTTTTCCCCTGTTATCTGTTGAATTTTATGAACTTGTAATGAACTGTGGAGGTAAAGTCGCAGAAAAAACAAGCGCCGATTTTAATTCTATTGTTTTAAACTATCAGATGGATGTTAGGGATTCCATACATTTAATGATTTCAGTTGTTCTCGAAGCAAAATTGGACACAACTATATTAACTAATTTACTATACTTAATTTTTTACTTGCGTTTGTATCAAATTAATTAATCCATATACTTACAAACTTTAAAATCTTTTTGTTTGCTTGAGATAAATTTATTTGTTGTTACCAAATCAAAATAATCCGAATTCAGTAAAAAATTACCATTCGTTTCCGATTAGTTGAGCAAGCGAAACTGTATAACAGTAAACATAACTCAACAGAATTTCACCAACGAAATATAAATTACGTAGCTCTTCCTAGGTTTAGCGAATTTGTTTATGCAGATCAGAAATGTTCAAGCCTTAGCCAAAAGACGAATCCTTGATGTAAATAAGAAATAATGTCGACGGATCGATGTAAAAAACAGCACTCAAACTAATTCTTTGAATCCTAAGTTAGTCTCGCGCAAATACATAGATACATACAGAAGATCGGCCAAACTCACGCAAGAAAATGTACACAGCTAGTATCTATACAAAGTAGTTAGCTTCAGTTAACAGTAAATCCAAAGCAAAATCGACTGATAGAACTTACGCATAAGCAGAACGCCTACCGAACGAATACGAATGTGAACAAGATAACATTTAGATATCCAAGAGATCGACGGAAAGAAAGATTGAGGTTTGATAAAACCAAATAATGGGCGCAGAGAAAACCACAGATCAGACAATATTGAACGAACCCATTCCAGGTGTGTTCAGAATATTGGCATTTTTTGAAACTAGACAACCAGAGAGTACACACTAATGCAAAGTAAACATTATATTTGTGAGCAAAGCTATTACTACAATTTTCCACGGTGGAAAAAAATCAGAAAGTAAAACCATTTTGCCATAGACATAGACTAACTGTTTGTTCAGTATAACAACATAGCTCTTTTCCGCAAGGTCGGCGAACAAACAAATTGCACTCAATAGTGAAACAGAAAACCAATAGACACAAAACGTGAACCTCGTTTGATTTTTTTTTTTACGTTTAGGCAGGCTTATTAGTATCGATGGAATCTTCGGATATGTTGTAACACGGAAATTTGAACGACGACCTAAATCGAAACTATGGAAATTATAAGGTTGAATCAAAGCAACAACAACAACAAAAAAGGGGCTTTAGGCCGGTATCAAAATCCATTTTGGTATTAACGGAATTTTATGAAATCTCAAAAGAATTGTCACCACACGTGAAAAAAAGAAAGTTATAAACGAAATCAAGTGAATATATTAAAACACAAACATCAAGCATTGTTGTGATTTTTTATCCGAAACGCACTATCATTTGTCGATCATTGAAGGCCCTCAGGGTGCAAGTGCTAATATCATCAATTTTGTGTTAAACTTGCCAAACGGTACTTCTTATCTCAGTATGGTGGTTTCAAAAACTGAAAAATGCATAAGAGAGGGGGCTGAGATAAAAGATCTTCACTGCTGGCGGCCCAGAGCCAGCGTCTGCCAGCGAAGGTTTTCGTCAACTGTGCGGATTTCAGCGGCTAAACTACGCCGCCACGAGCTTCTGGGCCTGCCTCTACTTCGATGATCATCTGGATTCCACCCAAGCGTCTCTCTACGAAGCTCGTTTTCATCGCGTCTTATGTGTATCTACCAAGTTTCGCACCCGTACAACAATAATGATTTGACGTTTGAGTTGAAGTTTTTAATTTTCGTTCTTAGAGAGATCTGGCGTAAGCGCCAGATGCGTCAGAGACTCGGTACCACCATCAGGTAAAATTTGACTGCCAAGATACTATAAGCACTCCACTTTCTCAACCTGTTGCACGGATACCACTAAATTGGAACGATTTTCTGTGTTGATTTCTTTGAAAACTACATCGTCAGCCAGGTCAAGGTCGTTCAATTGCTCCATTGTCGAAGGATTCCACGGCAATCCTCGGTTTGGTCTTCAGTCAATCAATCCAGTCAAGATCTCATCCATTACGAAGAGAAAGAGTAGATACATCCTTGTCTCACTCCAGCAGTTACCGGGATCGGATCAGACAAGACACGAAAATGCCTCGTATTGTGCTTCGATGAGATGGACTGGTTTCTTTGGGACTCCACGTCGCCTTAGAGCCGCCCAGATGTTTTCATGGTTCAATCGGTTAAATGCTTTTTCGAAATCAACGAACATCAGCAGAAGAGAGTCGTTCTAGAATTCGTTGATTTGTTCCAGTATTATTCGTAGCGTTGTGATGTGGTCTACATGATCATCCGAGTCGCAATACAGCTTGTTGCCGTCGGAGTGTAGCGTCAATCTTCTCCTGGATCATGATTGGGATCCATTTGCTTGCAGAGTACTTTTAAAGTACTCTCTGAGATCTTTTCTTGCATCCAGTCGTCCGGGAATGTTGCAGTATCCCAGATGTCAGCGAAAAGACGATGCAACATTTGTGCTGGTAAGGCAGGGTCGGCTTTCAGCATTTCAGCAGGGATGCAATCGATTCCAGGCGCTTTGTTGGACAGTTGTCTTCGATTGCCGCTTCTATTTCAGCGAGCGAGGGTGCTTCCGAGTTGACGTCATTTATGCGACTTACTGTTGGCGTTTCGAGCTAAGGGTTCTTTTGGCCAACGCTATTTGTGACTCGGAAGAGTTGTTCAAAATGTTCAGTCCAGAATTGAGCTGATCTGTTCGATCGGTCAACAGCTGTCCTGCTCGGTCTTCTAGCGGCATTCTAGCATAAGTCCTTGCACCACTAAGACGGCGAAAAATATCATAGAGTATTCGGATATCTCATCTATCGACTCTTTCTCCCTTAAGTTAAATAAAGATTATAAACGCAAGGCTTTCTTTTTTTCTATTGTAAAGCTCATATCTAAACAATAAGAATCGAATTACACCAGCAGAAATAACTTCTTGTTTAAAATAAAATATTTAAGAAATTTACAGCTCAACCTTACAAGGTTTCTATTAAATTTTATTCTCAGATAGAAAAAAAATATACAAAGCATTCATTCACTAAACACTTGTCAACTCGAGCTTATACTACACTTATATAATCAAACTGTAACAAAATCAACAGGGTGACTTTATTTCACCGTCACCGCATTGGGTCTGCAAATAACCACCTTACACACTCTCTCGCATCAACAATTTCATTCAACATTCGTCCAGTGTCAACCATCTTGCACATACTTTCTTACAGTCAATACATAATTGGTTTACTTTTACACTGGTCAAGAACATAACCAGTATAACGCTTAAGGAACTTTGGATATTCTTTCTTATAGATAGCACGCAGTACTGTTGCCGGAGCCCAGCCACCAGGATTGACTGAAATTTACGGTTACTTTTTCTTAAAACAGAAGCAGGACAATAAAATTGAATAAAAGTACTTACCGGTGGAACAGTACGTGATTTTGCAGGTCAGATCGTCCCGGGTAGCGGTTTTGCTGTCCTTACCCGGTGTCAGATATGTTTGGCATACTAAAATTACCGTCAGATAGATACGGACGCATTTACCTTGGTTGGCAGGCTGTAAAAAAAGGTTGGATTACTTTTCCCATTTTAATTTGAAATTGTGTTAAAAAATCTACCGGATATTCTTCGTTTTGGTTGGAATGGTTGCACACTATCCAGCAATCGTGCGCTCCTTCGTCCGCATTGTCGGTGACCTTCCGCATGTGTGACCAGAAAAGTGCATCTCGCTGACTAGCCGGCCAGATTCGTTTGTACGTTTGCATGAAGACGGTTGTGTCCGATGAAACCTTCTCCAAAATCTGCACATCTTCCAGGGTGGTTTCCCAATCATAACGGTAAGACGGATCGAAAAAGTAATGACACATTTCGCGTGCCGTCACCCCTTTAACAACGTGGCAGGACTTCAGTGGATCTATGACCATCCCATCGACTTCCTCTTCGCGACGATACATTTTCATCTCACCCTCGTCAGCGAACAGTTGCCATCCGTTACCACCATCGCCGACACCTTGCCGAGCTTGGTATAGCTGTTCGGTGCAAACCTTATCGATCTCTGGCCACAACTTGTGACTACGGGCCTGAAGACCGGTACCAAAATCCTCTGCTTGCTGTTTGTCATCGTCAATCTCCTGGTTGGCGCTGAAAACGGAGCTGTTTGTGCTGATTTGTGACTGCAATGATAATTGAATAGTAAGTAAACAAAAGCAGTCTCTAATATATGAAGAAAGTTTATGTTTAGATGGAATAGATGAATACTTACCTGTTGAGATTGGAATTTCAGCCGAACGCGAAGCTGTCGATCCTCCTCGATCTTATCCAAACCCGTTTCAACCGCATCGAAAAATTCATCTTCGGGAATCGTTGAATGTGGTCCTTCCTGTGGAACAAGAGAAATATAATTTTGTAGTTATAGGTGCAAAAAAAATAATCCACTAGAACGGAACAGATATGGTTGCAATGAATACGATTAAGGCAACAAAGTTATTTCTTTTCGAAAAACTTGCAATGCAAGTGCTGTAATAGCTAAATAGGTGTATGTAGGTATGCCTGGATTCCGTTTTTAAAAATATTTATTCTTTGGTCATCGAACGATTGTCGACTGTTACTGAATACGTCTCGGTGGTCGAGTGGTTAGCGTGGTAAGACGGTAATCGCTGGTCCACTGATGGCATGGGTTCGATTCCTCTCAGCACTGGGTGTTAAATGTTAATCTTAAGTTGTCCACGTCATTTATTCAGTATGTAAAGCCTAAATCGACTTAAAATTCTGGATCGTTATTTTGAAGGTTTGTTATGTTTGAATTCCGCATAACAATTAATTTTTAGAACTTTAAATCTGAATATAAAAAAAATCAGGATGGTTTCTAATGTCTTTTTCATATTCAGAAACTTTTTAGCCAAATATTGAGAATACCTAGGATTTTCGAAAATAATGATAAAATTTTGAATGCAATAAACAATCAAATTTGAAAGACAGTTTCAAAACAGTTGATTCCAGCAGATTCAAAAGTAAATATCGAAATCACTAACACTAGCTAGGTTATTCAATACCAATCTGCCAACTCTGTCGTAAACATAGAATTTTGAACTATATCAAAATGTTGTTCGGTTCATGGGAACAACTTATTCTGTAACTCTGACTAAATTCAACTTATTCTGTAACTCTGACTAAATTTAGACATTCATTAACAATTATTATTTATCAGTCTCAAACTTCAACCCAATTTGAGCGAATTAACACACATGAACCTGTAAGAATTTACCAGAACAAATCAAAACCAAATTAAAAAATTGTTAAACGCAAAACAGGTGCTTTTGCCCGATCAGGAGGGAAAAACTAAATTATATCAAGATGAGATATTTTGATACTAATTTTTTCCTATTTAAATGAGTTATTATTCAGTACTCGTACACTGAACCAAATCTGGCAATAAAATTTATAGGGTCAATCTAATAAATCTTAAAGTTCAGTGTGTAATAGAAGCTACTGATAAATCCAGTACAAAATATTGGAAATTCCATTGAATCTTAGCAGCTTGTTACAATCACTACCAATTACAAGAATTTTTCGATACATTTTAGCAGTTTGAAGTTAATATATTTTTTACAGAATAGCTATTCCTCCATTCAGTGTGCTTAAAATTCGTTATTTTTCAGTTTGAGTACAATGAGTTGGTAAGTTTATATGTTTTTAACCTCATAGAAATGGTTATAATTGTTTTAAATTGATTTTTTAGGAATAGATACGGTTGCTACGAGCTTCATCAATAATCCCTCCATGCAGAGGAAGCGAAAAAGGCATTCGATCTTTGACCAGTTGTTAAACAAATTGTTCCTCCGCTGGGAGGAATGGGAAATCACCTTAATTAGGGAATTGGATTGTTCTTCCCGGAAGAGATGGATGGAACTGCAATTTATTAAGGGTAATTTTTATGACTTACATAATCTTGAGCATTTTTATATAAAACTTAATTACGACTCCAGACATTCAATATCGTATGTTTTGGTCGGATGTGCTTTCGATTCTCTAACGTTACTGGATTGAGTCTCCTAGGGCCCGCCGGAGAATGCTTTCTATACCCGGAAAAAGTGCATGCCATCATCCAGCTAACAGAACATGACCGATTCTAAACAGGATTGAGGCGGAAACCAGGTCTGTTCTGATTTTAAATTGAAAGGTAAATTAGAATTTGATGGTTAATGTTAAGATAAACAGGTCTATAAACTGCTTTTCTTTTTTCAGATTGAAAAAAAAATTCCGTTAGGATCATCGACGAACTAACAGCTGACTCCAGAATTATGCACTCGGGAATGTGGCAGTGAAAAAGCAGGAGCAGGCGGAATCAAACAAACAAGACAAACTACGTCTCAAGTGTCTATTTTTTACCCGTTTACCAAGGATGCCACTTACTGAAACAAAATTTGATTGCATTTATAAATACATCAAATTTTAATTCAATTTTGAAGCTTAAGTTGCTTTACTGATCATATCACACACGCCAGCAATTGTATATCAACTTAAAAAATAAAATCACAATAATGCCGAAAAATAAACAAAATACGAGCATATTTTATTACACTAATAAAACCATTCATTTCACTACCTTGAACAATAAATTTTATCAAATTGGCTCGCTTTAGAATTCATTGGAAAAAATATAAAATCAATCATTCGTCTAATGGTAAAAAGTATTGGATTTTCTTTTAGTGCGAAAACACTAGAATTCCCAATAAACCTTATAGCCAGATTTTGTTCAGTGTAGGATGTTAAAATATCTCAAATTATATAAAAAAAATCTATACGATCATAGCTAAATTATATCAATTTTAGATATGCTCCTTTCAAGATTATATCTCGTTCAGATAGCATAGTTTGATATTGGGCAGAACAAATTCTATCAAAATTATAACTTATCAAGATATGAATGCTTCGAAAAAATTTCTAGTGGAATGTCGATAAATCACATTATTGGCTAAAACTATGATCCATTTTTGGTTTCCCAAAAATAGGAGGTCACAGTCTTCATAATCTGGATGTATCGCACCATCACAGATTATGAAGACTGTGTTTCACTTCAACAAGACCTCGATAAACTTATGATTTGGTGCCGAGTGAATGCAATGGAGATGAATCTTAGGAAAATGTAAAATCTTGACTTTCTCGAGGAGCAGAACAGAGATAACGCATAGTTACCTAGCGGGTGATTTTGTACTTGAGAAGGTTGAATCTATGAGGGATCTTGGCGTGATTCTGGACAAATCGCTCACGTTTAAGGATCACCTAGCTTTGACTGTGGCTAAAGCTAAAACAGTGCTAGGATTCATCGTACGCCACACAAAAGGATTCAGTGATACCACCACTCTAAAAGTACTTTACTGTTCACTGTTTTGGAGTATAATATCCAAATTTGGGCACCTTCATCCATTGGCGGTATGAAGCTGCTAGAATCTGTCCAGAAACGTTTTCTGCGATATGCACTGCCGAACTTACCCTGGAACGAACCACAACGGCTTCCACCTTACGACGATCGATGCGGAATCCTGAAAATCGAACCAATCGGATCTCGTGTATTACTCCTCCGGCGTGTATTCATCTTTGATATTTTATCTGGAAACATCGACAGTACCAACCTGATCGAAATGAAACCATTCCATGTCCCTTCCCGCACTTTGCGCAATTACGAACCATTAAGGATGATGAATTACGGACGAAATGAATTTTACAACCCCTTTGATATTTCTTGTAAGCTTTTTAACCAAGTGTATTCATGTTTCGACTTTAATATAAGAAAGGATAGTTTTAAGCGTAGATTAAGAGAAAATCAGTCTGTGTGATATTGAGTTATCGTAGACCGTGAACAATAAAATATTTGCTAAAATCATGCTTCATTTTTGGTATCCCAAAGATTTGATTCTATTTTATGAATCTGCTGAGCGAAACACATTAAAGTACGGTTTGGGCCGTTGACTTCGATGTCCGTGTTTCATGGAAAGTTATATGCATTGTAACCATTCATTTAATGGTTACAATAAAAATTGTGATTTTTGGGCCAGTTTGGATGAAAACTTTGTAAATTTTGTAAATAAAAATTATTGTTCGTAAATGTCTAAAATTAGGATAAGATATCTACATGTTTGTGTGGTGTCTTGTCCTAGTTTTAATAGCAATCGGCTGGTGTCACTTAGGGATTTAGTTTTTGTTTATTTATTTATTTGTTTAATTTTTAATTTTTCGTTATTTATTTATTTATTTATTCATTTGCATATTTATTCATTTGCATATTTATTCATTTTCGCGTTTATTATTTATTCATTTAGTTTATAGTTATTTGTTAGGTATTTGTTTGTTTATTTAATATATTATGTTATGGAATGCACGCCATAAAAAGAGATGTTAGAAAATAAGACACCAGCCCTCTATATGTCAGTTCCTGTATTGTTCCTGTCATGTTGCTGTCATCGAAGGGGACGAGAACATCACAGACGGGAAATGGGAACAAGGCTGAAATGAGAGGCAGAAAATGCATAAATAGAAGGAGCTCGCAAGACGCGAGGCTTTTTGATGAAGTTCCGGTCCGAGGTGGAGGAGCAACTGCGCGGTCACACACCCAACGTGACGATCGTTTCAAACCGTAATTGGGTGGCTCTGACCCCCTTCCCCGTTAGTAAGGATCTAGTAGAGATTCCCGTGAAAAAACAACGGCCAACTGGAAGACTTCACACCGTTATTTCCCGGTTGGTAGGTCGAGTGTGGCTTCTGTGAAGTGAACCAAGGGACAATAGTCTTCCCCCAGTGCCGCGAACACACCGGTGTCCCGTGAGTGCTAAGGTCGTGCAAGTGCCAGTGCCCCAACCCGTTACAACCCCCTTCGGGGCACTTCGTGCTGTGGTGAGGTATGGTGGGAATTCCCCCCTTGAGTTCTTGTGCCGACCGAAAAGCTAGAGCCCCTCGATTGAAGTGAGACACTCGCGTGGTAACCAGTGCACGAAATCAAGCTCCCCGGACCGCGTTGTGCACGATAGGCCTACGCCCAACAGGCCGAGTAGTTGCGGGAATTGCCCGAAGAGCGATTCCGGATTCCGCCCTGTTCCTGTTTTCGTCTGATCCCGTTACGTCGTTCCAGTAGACGTCCCTCAACGAGTCGACCATCGAGAAACGGCCGCAACGAGATCATCGAGATTAAAAATAAAAAGCGCAAGTACAAAACCAAACCAACCATCTTATAATTTTCCTATCGAATCAATTTAAATTAGAGAAACAAACAACGAAAGAAAAGTGGATTTAAAAGTTTCCCAAAATAAAATTATGTATGGTCTTTTTCTATCCAAATTGTTGAGACTTTCTTTAGTTAAATGTGCATTCCCTAAAATCTAAAAATATTTCTCTGTTTTTGTTCCTATAAAGTTTCAAAAGGTTTTAAAAGTCCGCCCATTAATCATAGATTTACTAGTTGTTGTTGAATATTTTTCCGGTGATCACTTTAATTTCCCCTGTTGAGCTAGCGCAGGGAAGTAAGGTCAAAACGATTCTAACAGCATATCAAAATAAGATACGGTTAAAATATACTATAATAATTTGAAACAAATTCTTTATCGTTGAAAGTGAGTTCAATCCTATTCAAGAATGCCAATCAAAATAAGATATAATCAAGATTCAAGAAACTAATAGTAGAAACTTATGAGAACAATATTCTAACTGAAAAAGATATAAATATCTCGTTGCGATATGTTTAAGTTCTTATTTTGATATGCTCTCCTGATCGGGTTGACTTCGATGTCCGTGTTTCATAAAAAGTCGTACGCATATCAAAATAAGATATGATCATTTAATTTTGAGACAATTCGAAAAAAAAAATCTTCATCATTGAAAATGAGCTCAATCCTATTCAAGTCTGTCAATCAGAATAAGATATAATTCAGATTGGAGATACTTAAAACCAAAAATTTTGAGTTCTTAATTATAGCTGCATCAGATGTAAATATCTTGGTGAGATAGGTTTGAGTAATTATTTTGATATGCTCTCTTGATCGGGAAACCATATTATTTGCTAAAACCATGTTCTATTTTTGGATTCCTAAAAAATGGATCCAATTTTAAGGATCTGTTGAGTGAAACTCATTAATGTACGGTTTGGGCCGTCGACTTCGATGTCCGTATCAGAAAAAGTTGTACATATATGAAAATAAGATATAATCATTTTATTTTGGGACAACCCGAAAAAATTCTTTATCATTGAAAATTTTCTCAACCCCATTCAAGTCTGTCAATCAGAATAAGATATAATTCAGATTGGAGAAACTTAAAATCTAAATTTTTCAGTACTTAATTATAACTAAATCAGATGTAAATATCTTGGTGAGATACGTTTGAGTTATTATTTTGATATGCTCTCCTGATCGGGTGAGCATTAACAAATTTTATTGTAAATCACTCTATAAGAAAGGAAAATTTAAACTTTCGCACTGGTCGGGAGATTGATGAGAGAAGTTTGACGTTCGAACGATTTTTTTTTCTTTTTTATTCAGTCTTCCTGCCCCAGGATTTATGTTGAAGAACCAAACTAAACATACTAAAATAATTTAGAATTTTTTTCAATTGCGTTTACACATTTTGCTTGCACCACACAAAGTTGAAATAAATACATTGCTAAATCAACAAATGTCAATTCTATGATTCTCATATTATTTATTCATGATGACATTTCTATTCTATCAGTCTGATAGGATTAGAACATAATTTAGTGTTCGCGCGTTTTCATTTCTTGTACGGGTCTTTTAAGTTGAAGCCGACGAAGATTTCTTTGGGAATACATGTCGTAGAACCAACACTTTTGCCAACAATTTTGTTGATATATGTAAATTTGAGATTGACAAAAATATAGAAATGCAATTTCTGGAAAAAAAAATCAAATTTATCAAAGTTTTAGGCTAGATTCATCTTTCGAAAAAAATATTTCCTAAGAACAATAAAATTTAATTTAAAACAAAGAATCCAAGGCAAGAGGTTATTATAATAATATTTTGTGTTGGAAACTATAGAAAGTTAGATTATTTGACTTTTACTGTATTACTAGCTCTTTGAATAAAATAGAAGAATCTCAGTGTACAGTAGAGGTACAAAAATTGGGCTAAACATATTAAAAATAAAATATTTAATTAAACTCTAGGCTTATAATAATCATTGTATCACAGAAAAATAACATGCAAAATTTAAGATGGATAGAACTGCTGATTTGCCTTGAGTCTGAAGTGCAAATGAGATTTTAAGATATGTTACTCAAGAAAAGTATAAAAACTGATTGCCCATAAAAAATTGTTTTTAACAGATCGTTTATTTTTAGCTTAAATTAAGGCAAACGTTTCTACAGTAGATCGCATCACGATAAGTACTATCACAAAAAAGTTATAGCGGTTCCTAGTATTACCTGATTTTCTTAATCATTTAGCTTTTTTTTTTAATCAAATTCCAATATTTTAATTTTTGGCGAAAATGAACCGGGAAAAGCCCAACTTTCTGCCCATGCAAAAATTAGTATTACTGTTTTTTTTCTTTAAGTCCTTCTACGAAACACACCGTGTATAAATTTAAAAATATTTCCCGATTTTCTCAGTTTAAAAATCTAATATATAAAGATGAGTTGGACTATATATGTTTGTTTGTTTGTATGCACCTTATACAAATCCACACCGCTGAACCGATCAGCCTGAAATTTGGCACAGAGATGTAGTTGAACCAGGGTAAGGTTTTAGTAATAGTTATGAGCCCCTCCCACCAAAGAAAAGGGACCCTCCCATACAACTTTCGGTTTTATTCACACAAACCAAAAGTCATGGCACACATTTTGCTTACAGATTTTCGTTTCCTTTGGCGGGGTTTTTTTCACCATCTCCATGGGCCAGGCATTAGAAACGACCATTCAGAGTTCACGTGTACTGGACAGTAAATCAAAGCTTGCTGAGCATTAAGGATTTGAAAGGGGAAACTTTGGCGGTTTTTTTGTCCTTCTACTGTTCAAAGCACGTGGATATATTTGGATGAAATAATGAGTCTACATTTTGCATTAAAAAATACAATAAACCTGTTAGAAATATATTAACTTGAATTGTAGTGGTTTTCAAAGTGCTCTCTACCGCCGCCAAGGGGATTTGAGAGACTACAAGAATGTACAGTGAACTGATCAGTGAACAATGAATTGTCTTCTTCAGCTGAATAACTATTAGGAATCAATGCTGAAAAACGAATGAACATTTTTTAATAAATTCTAGCATCTAAGAATTAACATATTTTTGGAATCCCACACAAAGAAAGAAAAAATAATATGATTCTGATCTATAAGTTGAATGCTTCGATTTCAACGCGTTGATAGCCGTCGGGGGAAGTAGGGTCTAACACTTTCAAAAAATCGATTTTTATTTTTTTTTATTTTCTTATTGTAAAACATTTTTAGAATTTTGTGTCAAATTTTCAAGTCAATCGAAGCGAAACTGTAGAAATTATAGGCTTTTATCTCCTCTTATCTAATACTGTAAGAATTCTAGAGCAGAAACTTCAAACGCGTTTTTCTCGAGAGCACATTTATAAAGTCAGTGGACATCGTCATTTGAAAACTACTACACCGATTCTTTTCAAATTTGGAACATATTTTGTACATATAAAATACCAAACCCCAACGATTTTCTTATTTTGTTTTTTTACTTTGGGGAGATTTTACAGATAAAAAATGGCGGATTTTTCTTGAAAAATCGTAGTTTTCACTTCAAACTGCCACAAAAATTTCATAATTTTTTTTTTAATTAAATAAAATCGTTGGGGTCCAGAAAAATATCTATTCAAAATATTTTTCTCTGATTTTTTGACTTCAGATGATTCTGTGCTGAGATACAGTGTTCACCGCAAATCCTGTTTTCTAAAAGGCATCCTCGAAAGTGCTCCGTCACCTGCTCATTTTCAATATTTTTCTACGAAAAAAATACTAAATGTTCTTTTAACAATGCTTTGTATAATGCAAAAAATTTGAATACATTTGTTTGAACGATAGCTCTAAAAAAAATCTTGAAAATGGTGTTTTTTTTTACCCGTTAGACCCTACTCCCCCCTTAAACGGGGAATTAGAAAATAGATGAGATATAAAAATATCTTGATGAAAATAGATAAGATAATAAATATAACAAATCTGAGATTTTTAGAATTATACAATTCAATTAAATTGGTCACTTTTGAATCATTTTTGGTCATCAATGTGTTCAATTCTATCATCCAATTTTGAGAAAACTTATGGTAGAACCGTTTAGTACTGCGAATTCAAACACATGATATCTAAGAATTTTAACAGTGATCACCCTTCACCCAAATTAATGGGTTGTTTGAGCCCAAGAATAGAAACAATGATATTTAATTTAAATAAAACCTTTCTCTCAACATTATAATGGTAGCTTCAGGTTTAGAGATGATTTGTTTTTGATAACTTCAAAAAACTGTTTGTGGAACTTTCAGCATTTAAGGAAAAGTACTCATAAACTCAGATTCGGAAGTCTTTTTAGAAATTTCTATGCATGCGCCAAATTTTTTAATTATGACGAATATAAAGCTTCCAAAATTTTGAAAAGTCAAACGGCTCATTTTGATTTATATTTTATGCGAACCCGAGCAAGGCCGGGTAAAATCGGCTAGTACATAAATAAACTGGTTTATCAGGTTTTTGACCAAAAAAGTATTTTTTTATGTTGAACGTCAATTTTCAGTAATTAAATCTTAAAGTTGAAAAAAAGTTTAGATTACAGTAATTTTTGTTGGGATTTCAGTTAAAAAACTGCAAATTTCAGTATTTGCTGAATGAAATCTGCTGATTGGTATTTGAATTTTTTCTCTGCTGTTCTGAAAACAGATTCCGCTGAATCTAATTCTTACTAAACATTGTTTAACTTCGTTTTGATTCTTGACCTAAAAAAAAAGATTTTTTGTTTGAAAATTATTTGTTTAAACTAGTTTTTTTAACTTGAGTGTTGAGTGCTGAATTCTGAATTTAGCTATTTGTCTAATTCTGTGTATAAATTCCCAGTGCGACATTAAACATGTATACTTCCATTCGAATTTTGCATATGAAATCGTAATCCTAATTTTAAAGACTATTCTCAGGTGAAAATTGCTTTTTAAATTTTGATTTTGTTTGATAAATTTTGAATCAATAAAATTTCGAAGTGATTCCGTAATTCAATCACTCATGATCTGCAATTTTCATCATTTTTCATCTTATGAAGATTTGATAACTATTAAAAGCGCAGAATGTATACTTAAATCATTTCAAAACTTTCCAATTTAACTTTCAATTAACCACCATGTTATTTGATGGCAACTCAATTTAATTTTTTGGTTATAGTGAAAACGTGTACGGTGTACCTACTGAATTTTGAGATTTTTGGTAAAGGTACCTTGAACTCAATTCAAAACAGCCAAAAACAAGTAAAGTAACGGAAACAAATTTTCATGTTAAATATTATTTAAAAACAACCTTTGATAATAGGCCCTTTTCAAAATTTTACTTTTGAAGACAATTGGTTCATTTACAGGTGAGTCAGGACAGGACTGAATGAATCACTAAATTCATATCAATCTTTTAACGTTCAATTAACATTTCATCTTTATTTGTTCAAACTAATTAATTAGATTTTTTGGTCGGACTCTTCAAAATTGTTCCCAAGTTTCAAATATGTTTGTTACATTTATTTCAAGTTTAGATTCATCACAACCTTTAAAAAAAAAAGTTCCTGAAGAAGTTTCGAACATTATAGTTTTTGAGATATGAATTAAGTAAAAAACTATCTTATTTCAATGTATGTATTCACATCGCAAGTTAAAAGCCGCAATTTTACTTAATTTTTTCACTTATTTTTTATAGCAGTTGAGTCGCCGCGATGATTACGGCTCCCTTTCTTACTAACACAACACCAGTAAAGTGAATACTCAGCACACAAAAAATGAGTTAAATGCAATAATTAAATTATTTGTAAATAAAAAAATAACTTATCTCTTCCATATTTTAGGTCTTTTTTCAGAGATCGGGAAAGAAAGTGCAGTATGGTACAAAATGTAAAATTCTTCTATCAATCACCGCCATAAAAGTTATTTACCAAAACTTAACGTATTCAAGCTTTGCTGCAATCAGAAGTAAATTAATTTTAATCATTTTTGTTTTCATATTGAACAATATCCTTGAGCATAGTTAATGCTCGAGATATTTTTTCTTGACGTTTCGTTTATTTAAAATACATACTTTTAAAATATTTTTGAACATGAGCTGGAACAGTAGACTGAGTCGATTTGGGGTCATTTTGGAATTTTTCAAACCCGGGGGTCTAAAAAGCTTCGTCTTGGTCCAAAAACTCATCCAAGATTTTTTGCAAAATTTTTAAGTAACGTTTTGGTTTGTATGGGAAAATTGAATATTTTATACTGAAAAAATCAACATCATTTTTGTTTCGTCTGTGGAACCGAGCCAGATGATGGTTTTTGTGCCAATTTATAAATTTTCTCAAGGAAATTTTCCGCTGAACAACTTTGTCGAAGACCGTAACTTTGTATCTTATTAGGAAAAAAAGTTATTAGCTGTTTAACAAGGGTAAATCTTTTCGCACTGATAAACAATAAATTCAATTGACATCCCTGCAGGGTGCCTAGCGAGGTATTGCGTGACTACTTTCCATGTAACACTTCACGAGGCTCAAGAAGTGATGTCATTTGAATTTACTGTTAATCAATGCGAAAAGAGATAACCCTGTTAAACAGCTAATAACTTTTTTTCCTAATAGAATACGTAGTTACGGTCTTCGACAAAGTTTTTCAGCGGAAAATTTCCTTTAGGAATTTTATAAATTGGCACAAAAACCATCAGCTGGCTCGGTTCCACAGATGAAACAAAAATGATGTTGATTTTTCAGTACAAAATATTCAATTTTCCCATACAAACCTAAAAGTACAAATTTACTAATGTAAACGTTACTTAAAAATTTCGCAAAAAATCATGGATGAGTTTTGGACCAAGACGGAGCTTTTTAGACCCCAGGGTTTGAGAAATTCAAAAATGACCCCAAATCGACTCAGTCTACTGGAACAGCTCGGAGCCCTGAAATGTATAGGGCATAGCTAAAAAATCATATTTTCAAAGAAATTTATAACTTTTTCCCGCATTATATACTCATGAAATGAACATTCTGATTTTTTTCTCGTTATTCCCGAATGGTTTTACATCCTGAAATAAACGAATATGGATTAAAAAAAAATCTGATTTTTTTTTCATCATGATGATATGAATGAGCTTTAGGATTTAAAAGGCTTTTGTATCAGAAAAACAAACTTTTAAGAATTTTCCCGGTTTTGACTCGAAATTTTAGGTTTTTTTCCGGTGTTCTCGTTGCCACTTTCATTTCCCGGTTTTATCCCGGTTTGCTGGCCACCCTGATGAATGGTTTAATAGTTTTAGATGTAGCAGAATTGATTGTCAACATTATTTGCATCACTTAGACTTTTGCAAAAAAGCATGTTGATTTGTATTCATCTCCAGCTTTAATGGTAAATTCCAAACTCCAAAATTTGGGATCCACCCTATATTTAAAATAAACTTTGGCAGATGCCCCAATTAAAACAACATCGCCGATCGTAGAGAAACACAAACTGGTGCAGTGCTATGTCACGGTAAACAAACACCAGGCAGGCTGCAACAGAAAGAAACCAAAAGAGAGAGACGAAAACAAACTTGACATAACACTCAACGATAAAACACGGTAGGAACTTGTTAATAAGTGTTCGACGTAACAGTTAGATCGTCAATTAGACTTCGAATTCACATAAATACATCTTTGATAGTGCTTAATAACATTGATAAATTTAAAGAAATTTCTGTTGAAAACCAATAATATACATATCTGTATGAATAAAAAAAAATGGCGTTACGAGAACATGCCACATAAAGAAGCACACCGCAAAATTGTGATGCATATTTGAACTGTGTATAGATAGAATAAAAAAGCATGTCACCCCCATCTAAAATTCCAACAAACCTTCGATGAAGATCAACCTGTTGCTGCCTGCATTCGATAATACAGGCTGTCATCAATAAAAGAATGAGAACGATATCTGAATAATAATATATCGGTTCGACCCATTGTCGCATTGCATTGTCTATCAAACGTGATTATCGAAAACGTTTAACTATTGCACGTTCCTTCTCAAAGCTCAATTTTGCTTGACTATCCGTTTGCCGAAACGCTGCGTCCGCCTCTTATCGCGCGTAAATTTCGAAGCAGTTTATTACGAATAACTACTTGCTAAGTCTACGAGTGCCATTTAGAACGATCTTCATTGACACTCCAAGTTTTATGCTATCAACCTTCTGGCAAAGGTAATCTACAAGAAGCGGTGCGATCAACTGGACGGAGTCTCACACTAGTCTTAGCCGGAACTGAATTTCAGCTGCATAAGTTGATTCTAACTTTGGTAGATGTGACTCAATAGCTCGTGGTCCACTCGAATTCCCCTGACCTTTGAGCATGAATTCGAAGTTCTTAGGTTTTTGTTTAGTTTTGAATTAACTTTATCGTATTAATTCAAGGCTTGATTTTTAGTCACTTTAAGGACAGTGGAAATGTTTTTATCTCTCTCTCTCTAATGTTTCGTGTCATTAATTTAAAAATGTGTCTCAACCTATTCGCGCCCATCCCCATTTATGTTTACAATTCTTTTCGATAAGTGATAAAAAAAAAAGTTATTCAAGATTCCGTAATGATGACAGCTGTTTGACATTTGCGTAGCATTCGCTATAGCAAAGAGAACTTAAGAACCGAGGAAAAAAGAAAATGGTCCATTTTACTAAAAATCATTATTTTCGATGTCTCTGAAAACATAGTTTCATACAGATTTTCGTTCTGACTTAAAATTATAAATATGTAGCCCTCAATGTAACAAAGAGGCTGGATCGATTTTTTGAAAAAAAACTAAAGTTGTTAAAAAATGAAATGAAAACTTACCTTAAAATATTTGCTGTTTGTAATAACAAAAACAGCAATGGAGGGCTAAGTGTTGACCAGGAAAAATCATAGTGACGGAAAATTTTACACCCTTTTCAATTAGTTAACTTTTATAAAGCGATCTAAAGAAACCATAGATAAGATTTTAATGATGTAACTGACACTTACTTAGAGCACACTCAACACTAATTAATTAGAACAGGAAGCCGCAACTTCGCTGTCAATCCTGATCACCCATGCGCATGCCAATTAGTTTTCCTACCTGACCTACCTAAATCGCCAGTCTATTTCAAAGACCAATTGGCGGAAGAGTTATATAATACAACCATAAAAATCAATGCATGGCAGAACGACCGCTTATTTTGTTGTTGTTTTTCTTGTTTTGAGAATAACTATGGAAAATCGTTAAAACATAATTTGATACAATTCGATTAATTGAGCGAATAAACTTGCAAGGGTAATCCGAAGAAAATCTTTAGTAAACAGTATCAAATAGTTTTAAGAAGAAAACATGTGTACGGAATAAGATAAAAAATAATAGAACCATTATGTTTTAAACTTTCCATACCTGTTTCAACTTAAAAATCAACGCATGCAAGCCGGAAAAAGAAGTATTCATTTCAAACACCTTCTGGAAAAATTTGGTCAACTAGCATTGAGCTTAACCTACATCTACATCGAATGTCGATCAGAAGGATCACCGGGGTGGTATAAATGACACAAATATGCGTAGCCAAATATGCGTTAATCAAAATTATCAACATAATTAGGAATCGGCATAAGCTGTCACTCCCTGATTTACGAATTTGAGTTACGTGACACTACAGTGTAGCTCCAAAGTGACTAAACATAATATTTATTTAAAAAAAATGATAGATGGATGGGAAAAATTCATCATAGAGTTTCAAAACCCGACCATACGTTTTTTTAATTGAGCAGAAAACTGACCTGTGCAAAATTTCAGCCAAATTGGACTTGATTAACCTTCCACCAAAGCTGTTCGCAAAATTCGGAGGAATTTGACTCGTGATTTGTCGGCGTTCCCTTGGCCCGATTTTGATTATTTTAAATAGATTTATCGTGTAGGTAATTCATTCTAGTTACTCAACATTCAAAATATAGGCAATATTATATCTCTATATATAAATACCAGGTTGTCAGAAGCTGGTTCAGAAAGAAAAAAAGTCCGAGGAAGCAAGTTTATATTTAAAGTTAAAAGTACTAATAACTTCTGTCAGCTTCGCTATATTTAACTCACATGTAGATAAATGAAATCGAGAAAATCTAAAAGTATGACAAATGATTGAGGAATGCCTAAAACGTCGAACTCTGATCAATTGGCTTGTAAAATAAATCACAACTCGCTCCAAAGCACATGTAAACCATTTTGGATTATGAAGCATACTACAAATTATTATCCATTAGGTTTATTCATTTATTATATACTAGGATGATCCTTAAAATAATTTAAAAAAATGGAACAGGATAAAAAGCTTATCGAGAATTATAAGTCTAGGAAAACTTATCATTCATAGATATAGTTGATGATCCTCACCAGCAGTGGAGATCTTTTATCTCAGCCCTATGCGTCGGTCAATCGGCGCCGGACCTTTAGTAGTAGTAAGTAGTTAGAAGTAGTAGAAATATAGAGTTTCAAGCAAGAGTGACAAGAAAGACAAAGATTGAATAACGCTAAAAGTTAAAAAAATATAAAAATTTAATATTTTTGTTATTATTGTACTTTGTATCATTATTATCATTTTCTGTCGTTTGTTGTCATTTTTGGAAAAGGAAATGTCAAGTTTTGTAATTTCGGTTCCTTACCTTCTACTTTTTTTTCGATTTTTACATTTAAGGAGCCGCCCCAGTTAAAATTCATCAATCGTCCAAATAAATAATCTCATTTAAGATACCTTACACATATTCAAATGGTTGGCATGTGATCTAGAGCGAATTGTGTTGTGATTCATGTTGCAAATCAATTGTCCAAAAGAGCCTAAAGTGGAACTTTTTTCATTTCAGCCACTAGGTGTCTTCAGAACACTTGCTAGTTAAAAAACATTTTTTCGAAGGCTCGCAAAGGAACACCTCTCCTGATGAATTCGAAGTATTTAGAAAAAAAACGGGTTATTTAATGTGAAAGTTCTAATTTTTCCATTATATGTATAGTATAAGTATTATTTTTATAGTTATTCTATGATAAATTTTTGATATTTAAAAAAATGGGATCAGTTTTCAAGAGTAAGCCTGTACAGGACAAATAACTAGAGAAACTCTATCAAATGGTAAAGTTTGAAGAAAAAAAGGAAATACCCAGGAATAGTACCTAAGAGGACCTAGCTAGACATTTTTATGAGTGAGTTTGTTTTGTAACTTAAAAAATATTTAATATGTTTAAAATTTGTGCAACTAAATTTAGATTATAGGAAGTTTTCGAAAGAAAACGTAAAACAAAAACAGTTTGGTCTTAACAAAAAAATTACTGTAAATGATGTTTTTATGCTTCCTTTGCTAAATGGCAAATCGATGTTACGGCAAATTTATCAGATTTGCCTGTTTGGGTTAAAAACTAACATATTATACTTTTTACCACTCCACAACAGATTGAGCGTCACGATTCCAGATCCAACCAAAACAAAGTAACAACTTAGTGAGACCTATGGAAAGTTCCTTTTTTTTCCTGTAGGGGAGAGCCCACTGCGACCAGTAGTTGATCTATTGTGGTGTTTACCCCGCGTTACTATATGCTGTCAGGTTCACCTGCACTATTAATTGGAGTGACAGTTGATTTCTGACTAAGCATTTTATCCCAATCGGGTATGATATCAAAGATGTATGATATAACCTTCTTAGGGCTGATATGCAACCATATGTCTTGTGCGCTTATTAACTTTGCCCCAAGTACACGCTCTCTCCTATTTAGGAGGGCGCAGCAGTTGCATAGAAGATGCTCTGCAGTTTTTTTTTTCGAACCCGCAGAACCGACAGTCATCGTTCAGAATTATGTTTATCCTTTTGAGATGCTGTTTTGTTGGACAATGTCCGGTCAAGAGACCTGTGTAAGTACTTAATTCGTGCTTACTTAAGTTCAACATGTTTTTTGAGTGTCGTGCGCTTGGTTCAATGAATCTTTTTGCCTGAGTTGCTCCCTCCGCTGTTTTCCAGTTGGAAACAATAGTGGTGCTTTCCCAGTTCTTGAGCTCCATAGTCAAGGCACTTCTCGATACTCCGCAGAAAGGTTCAGGTCCAATCAACAGTCCCTGAGATCCTTCCCTAGCTAGTTGGTCTTCTTCTTCGTTCCCTAGGAAACCGCAGTGGCCTGGTACCCAGAATAAAGATACTCTGTTCCTTATGGCCAGGTTTCTTAGTGCAACCATACACTCCCAAACTAGTTTGGAGTAACATGTGAACGTACTTAGTGCTCGGAGAGCAGCCTGGCTGTCAGAGAACATGCAGATACTTGTGTACCTGTATCCCCTTTTCAAACAGGCTAAAGTGCATTCTAGAATTGCTTGAATTTCAGCTTGGAATACTGTTGGTCAGTTTCCCATAGGAATTGAGATCCTGAGTCTAGGTCCGAAAACCCCTGCCCCAGTTCTTTTATCCATTTTTGACCCATCAGTGAAGAATAGGATCGATCTGGGAGCAACCGCAGGTCCACCTGACTCCCACACGTCCCTATCATTGATAGTTACATTGTATGGTATGTCTAGGTTGAAAATGGGCTCCATCCAGTCATCATTTTTCACAATAAGTGAGTTTAATTTAAATTTCTTTAGGATTTTGAGGTGTTTTGTAATATCTCCTTCATAGAGAGTTTTGTGTTTGGAGAGTCTCAAGGCACTACGTTCCGCCTCTACCTCAATGAATTGATGTAGAGGCAGAATATTTAGTAGTGCATTTAGAGCCTCATTCGGTGTGCTTCGCTTTGCGCCAGTTATAGCTAGCGTTCCTAGTCTTTGGAGCTTCGCTAGTTTTTTCTGGGCCGTAATTTGCATAGTTTTGGTCCACCATACTAAGGAGGCATAAGAGATTTTGGGTCTTATAATAGCTGCAAATATCCAGTAGATAATTTTTGGCTGTAGTCCACATTTTTTCCCTACTCCTTTGAGGCAGACCCATAGAGCTGTTGTAGCCTTAGCGATTACATGCT
Organism: Uranotaenia lowii; assembly: GCF_029784155.1. Taxonomy (NCBI): domain Eukaryota; kingdom Metazoa; phylum Arthropoda; class Insecta; order Diptera; family Culicidae; genus Uranotaenia; species Uranotaenia lowii. The sequence goes on from NC_073693.1 coordinate 177,442,942, forward strand.
CTATCTGTGGGTTCCATGATAGCTTTGAGTCTAGTACTATGCCTAAATATTTCACTTGTGATTCGAGGTCTAACACTTCCCCATCTAATGTTAGAGGTTTTAGTGTAATTTTTCGTCTCCTAGTGAAGGCTATCACAGTAGTTTTGGAAGGGTTTATGTTTAGTCCCTCTTCCCTGCACCAAAATAGTGCGTAGTTGAGTGCAGTTTGCATTCTATTAGACAGCACATTCTCATGTTTTCCCCGAACTATAATAACTACGTCGTCTGCAAAGCCAATAACTTCGAATCCCATGGATACAAGTTTGTTTAGGAGGTCGTCCACTATCAAGGACCACAACAACGGTGATAGAACCCCGCCTTGGGGACATCCCTTCGTTGGTGTGGCTTTGATTGTAAGTCCTCCCAAGCTTGCATGAATGGTTCTGTTTATTAGCATCGCACTAGTCCAGTTAACAATTGCCGAGTGGCACCCTCGTCTTTTCATAGCTGTTTCGATTGAAGTGTGAGATGCGTTGTCGAATGCCCCTTCAATGTCTAAAATAGAAGCGAGTGCTATTTCTTTTGCCTCTACAGTCTTTTCTAGTTTTTGTGTAAGGGTATGTAAGGCCGTAACCGTGGACATACCTTTTTTGTAAGCATACTGGAAGTTGTTTAGCTTACTTAAGCTAAGATACTGCGATTTAATATACTCGTCAAGTATCTTCTCCATTATTTTCAAAATAATGGACGTTAGACTAATAGGTCTGAATGCCTTAGGTTGTGTTTTATCTTTTTTCCCTGGTTTCGGGATAAAGATCACGCGCACCTTCTTCCACTGAGTTGGAATATGACAGAGGGTCATTTCCAAAAGTTCCTCGCAGGGAAAACGATCGCATTTCGACGCAGTTTTCTTTGTATATTAATATATCCATTCATTGTGTGAATTGTTAAGTAACACCGAACCGAGGACTGCCGTGGAATCCTTCAACAATGGAGCAACTGAACGACCTTGACTTGGCTGACGATATTGTTTTGCTCGCCCAAACACAACCGGATATGCAGAGCAAACTCGACGACCTCACCGAAAGTTCCAAGGCAGCAGGTCTCAAAGTCAATGTCGGAAAGACCAAGTCGATGGAGATCAACACAGGAAATCCCTTCAGTTTCATGGTAGCTGGGCAACAAGTTGAAAAAGTGGAGTGCTTCCAGTATCTTGGTAGCCAGATAACGCCTGATGGTGGTACCAGGAAAGACATCGAAACCCGGATCAGAAAGGCCCGATACGCGTTTGCGAGTCTCCGGAACATCATTTCTCTACGAACGAAAATCCGAATCTTCAACTTAAACGTTAAATCTGTATTGCTGTACGGGTGCGAAAATTGGTGCACATATGCGGTGACGACGCAAAATCTGCAAGTGTTTGTAAACCGCTGCCTGCGGAATATCATCCGCGCTTGGTGGCCTGGCAACTGGATCTCGAATGAGGAACTACATCGCCGGTGTCGTCAAAGGGCACTAGAAATCGAGATTCGGGAACGTAAGAGGAGATGGATTGGGCACACGCTGCGGAAAGATGAGAACGAGATTTGCAGAGAGGCGCTAGATTGGAATCCAGAAGGACAACGAAGAAGAGGCAGACCCAGAAACTCGTGGCGGCGAAGCCTAGCCGCTGAAATCCGAACTGTCGACGAGAATCTTGACTGAGACCAGGTGAAGACGCTGGCTCCGGATCGTCAACAGTGGAGGTCTTTTACCACGGCTCTATGCTCCGGAGGATCGGCGCTGGATCATTAAGTAAGTAAGTAGGTTCAGATCATCAGCCAAATTTAGTGCTAGATATATATTTATTAAATTTTGCTCCTCGTTCTTCTCCAGAAAATTTAGGCAAGGCTTGTCTACGAAAAATTTCCGACAGGCAATCCACCAGGTGCTCGCTAAAATATTTGTTTCGATTTCCTCTACGAAATTTTTCAAAATTTTACCCTGTTAACGGGTCTAAAATTTTGCGCAGGATTTAACTACCGTGTTTTGTTTATTTTATCGGTGGACAGATTTATTTTCATTAAAAAATAACCTAATTTACCACTTCGCCAATCGAAACGATCGGGGAACCCTGAATTCTCATACCTCCACAGAATCAATCATTCTCATATTTATTCAAATTTAAGCTCACTATTAGATAACCTTAGACTTCTTCTTTGTTCGCAAGTTGTTTTCCAGCTATTTTCGAGCTATTGAATGAGACTTTCCGAAAATTTTTATGATCCTGCTAAAAAATGTTGGCCAATGAATTGATTTATTAAACGCTATCTCAAAATCCACTTGACAAATCACTACAAAACTATTCACATGTAAACATTACATCACAAGGTAGTATCAGTGAAAATTTCATTAAATTTCATCCATCCGTTCAAAAGTTATTCGCAAATGAAAATGTTTCATTTTTTTCGAATACAGTCCTCATTCCATCTGTTTTACAAATTTCAATTATTACGAAAAAGTAACATAAAATATAAAAAAAATTAATGAAAAAAAATTATCAAAGTTCTCCGAGTTTACGTAACCCAAAAGGTTGTTTCCCTGTGTAATCTTTCTTGAAGCACACGCGAGTTTCAGAGCGGGAAATTGAACGATAACAACAACTGAACTTGACCAAATCGATTAGCGACACCGGAAATTTAAACTAACTTGACATCTGCTTCTAAGCATTTTTGGTTCGAATCTAAATCTTATTTTTGCATTACTCACATTTGTTTAGGTTCTATACTATGAACTCGAGTTCAATATAAGAATTCAAACATTAATCTGAGTCACCTGTGGGTGAATGAATTTTCCAATCCGGAATCCAGTTTAGAATGCAAATTCTGAATTTATAGTGCTTTTTTCTGTATTCCTTTTCTGATAAGCCGTACTAAAAATATAATGGGAATCAAAATGTTTAGTTTGGGATGTCTTTAAACTTGATGAACAATTATGATGAAAATTTTGAATAACGAGATTTTTTCCACAAATGTTTATTTTAAATCGTACTAAATAATAGCATTTTATGCATTTTTTTAAAGATCACGTTTTCTATTTTTGGTTTTAACGCCTCATAAGTTTTTGTAATTTTTATAACACCAATAAATGGTTAGAGTCGTTTCTATATTCATATAATGGTTAGAGACGACTCTAAACGTTTCTAATCTCTTCAACCACGCATTCGACATTTTAGGATATTAATATGTTTACTTTTGTTCTCCAGGGAAAATATTGTACATTTTATCAAGAAGCATTCCACTCATTTATGTAAATTTTTAGTTCAACAAGGTACCACCACACCTTATTGTCAAAAATGTATGTTACTGTATGTACAAAAACCTTGAGTTAATTAGAAGCTAACTTTGCTGAAGTGCTTTATGAGAACTTCAAATAAAATAAACAATAAATTAAAAACAATCAGGGAATGTAGGAACCTTATTTTAGAAAGAATTATGATACAATAAAGAAAAAAATCTTTTTTAAACCATCCCAAAAACACCGAATGAATCATTTTTCGTTTTTGATAACAAAAATTATGACAAAAGTATTACGTACGATTTCTTTACGCTTGAATCCCTTGAACAGCTTAGTAGCGGTAAGTGACGGCATTGTTCTTCAGCGTTTACAATTAACTGATGATGACTGCTACTAGATATGATTCACTACTATTTCCCGGGACACTTGAGAAAAGGTGGAAACTTTCTTGATGACACGGCTGCAGACTACTCTCTATGCTATCATTTGATTAAGATAAGCACGTTTCTTCTTCACCAATCAAAAATATTCTGATTGAAGCACAGACGATCAAGCACGAAGACACTCTATTTAATTAACTACTGCCGCCAGCTTCTGATTCTCGACGACGAACAGGGATAGGAAATCCAGCGACACTCGTAGGACCGATTTGTTTTATCTGCTGCCGGCTTTGACGGTATGAACAATGCAACTTTTCCCTAGAGCATTTGTGTGCAACCAAAATGGGCCCAACCCAAAATCTGTGAACGGCTACCAACGACTGTCTGAGACTGACTGAAGGGAGTAAATTGTCCAACTGACGGACGACGGTTGTTGTTAGTGGTTCTTCGACCAGTCGGCGTGGTTCGCTCGGATTGCAATCGTCAATAGTCACCTTCCTAGTAGTGTTTGGTAAACAGATTTCGACTCGTGGCGGACGCTTTTAGGAGTGAGGACGAGGACTGAGGACTGAGGACTTCGATGCGTTGCCAAGTGGCGTGACGAGCTGCGACGCGACGACGAAGCACGGGGTTATGTTTATAGTGAATTTGCCATACTCTACACGAAGTTTCAGGGGCATCCAATCCAGCGTTAGGTTATTGGGTTGAGTTAAGAGTAGAAAAAAAGAGTTTGTTGATATCTTCACTGTGTACGAATATATCACAGATGGACGCACGCAAGCTGGAAACGGAAACAATCTCGTATGAGGCAAAGCATTTCCAGTAGACAGATTCAATAGGCACAAAAAGTGATGAATTCTTGATCTTAATTTATGAACTTAGTTTGAAAATTGCATTCCAGAATATTTTTGCTCATAGTCAACGTAGTCCATACTTTCCTTACGCTCGAAATTGCACCCATCGCAAATTGCACCCCAGCAACAACAAAACACAATTGTTACTATTTGAATCTTTCTAACGTCCACTAGTAAGAGCTATCAGATAATGTGATGAGGCTGTTAGAAATCGGAAACTGGAAAAACTACAACTTGATACGGAGGTCAAATTGCTTTTTCAACCGAATGAGCTGAGAATATCGTTCTTCATCAGGTCGTTAGGAACAATCTGGATCATGTTGGTGCAATACCCACAAACTAAAACAGAAAACAACAATTATAATTATTCTTATCCAATTTTAATGTGAGCAACGTGCATTTGATTTGAAAATTGAATTCAAACTTTTTTTTCGTTGAAACGATTTTTTTATTTTTATATCAAAAGAATAACTTTAAATTTTATAGTTGAAAGTAAACACAAAAAAAAAATTGAATGAGGAAATCGAACTTTACAAATATAACCGTTCATAATTTATTCCATCTTCGTTTAATAGGATACAAGCCTAAAATAAAATTACTTTTACTGACATATCAAATCGTATTAGGTATGCGTATAAATGCTAATATCCTTAAACAATCACTACCGGTTCGTGGTGTCACGATGTTAGGCTCAACTCATTACGAAATTAGGCGTTTTAATTCGGCACCTGGTTGGATGGACAAAAATAGAGAATGGTATTTGACTTAAAATAGACCGTTTAAGGATGGACAAGGAATCAGGCAAATTTGTTCGATTGGTGTAATTATTTCTTATATTTTTGAACGCATGACGAATATCGGTAGCGACAAACTGAATTGAAATAACATTCGAAAAAAAAAATATTGAGCAGAAACCAATAAAGGGTGTCCGCGATGAAATTGCCACACTATGAAATTGCCACACTATGAAATTGCTCTAACTTTTGAACGGTTCGATGAATTTGGTTTAGTGCATTGTTTACATCCTGCAAGTTTTAAAGTCCTGTGATCAAAACTCGCGGGAATGGAGTCGAAAGAACAGCTCGTGCGTGATAAAATCTTGCGTATTCATTTCGAGAACGAGGATCTCTCGCATCGTTCCATCGCTTAAACGTTGGGAATCGCGAATCCCACGGTGTCACGAGTGATTAAGCGGTTCGGGGAACGATTGACCACCGATATGAAGCTCAGAAGTGAAGGAAAAAGTATTCTGTACAACACCAAAAATCACAACCGCGTAGTTGGGGCCTTCAACCGAAATCCGAACGGGATGAGGCTAAGAAGCTGCAGCTAAGCCGAAGTTTTGTCCATAAGGCCAAAACTAAGGCTGAGCGTCGAACGTTCAAGGTACAAAAGACCCCCAATCGAGACGAGAAGCAGAACAAGTCCGCCAAAACCCGTGCCAGGAAGTTGTACCTCAACATGGTGACGAAAGTTGAATGCTGCGTCATGGACGACGAAACATATGTTAAGGCCGACTTCAAACAGATCCCCGGCAACCTGTTTTTCATGTTAATAAATCTCATCATAAGCAGCAGAAGCAATTACTGCGTTTCCTCATCCCGAGAGTAACAAGCATAAAAAACTACTTTATGCGAGAGCAGAGATGCCAGATCGAAGGTATCGAAGGAATAAAAAATAATATTTGCGCAATCTCTTGAAAAATAAAAGTTAAACCTAAAACAAGTATTCTAATTTAGAAGAAACTGAACTAACCAATACTCTTTAAAACACTGCCAGTTCATACCTATCAATTGTTGATGATGATGATGATGATGATGATGATCCCAACTCATTCCCCTACACAGGTTTGAGCTGGTCGAGTTATCTTTATGATAATTTTAATATGAATGAATATTCTATCAGAATCAGTATACAAATATAATTTAAAAAACGGGGCTGATTTCTACTTTTTTTTACAACTAGTTTTTTTTTTTTTAAATTTAGTATTATTTCGCGCGCGTGGCTCAAACATATGTAGACTTTCTCTTTATTTTTAATTCTACTTTACTGAAGGCAGAAGGCCACAAAAAATCAATAACAAAAGCAAATATCATCATCATCATCGGACGAAAACAATGATTTGCTTGTCTATTCACTACTATTATTGGAAATTACGTCAAATATTACATGCTTCCCTTATATGTTCGTTCAACCGAGGTACCTGATCATTTGTCAATTGGATTTCCGGAACGCATCAATCTTAGCACAATGGAGGCCCCCGAGCCCTTCGTCACAGTCGCGCAGATTCCAGCCAGCGTCAACAGTCGTTCCGGCCCTGTGTGCGAAGGAGGCAACGGGGCTCTCCAGCCTGTGCAGTCAGGCAAGTACCCAGTTTTAATTTCCGATGCATTGAGTGATTGCCCCTCGCCTTCCAGAATCCGCCTCACCGGTCAACACATTTTCGATGCCGCAAACCCTGCTGACGGTTTACGCATGTATTATCAGAACGTTCGTGGCCTGAAATCAAAAATCATCGAGTGCTTCGTCTCCACATCAGAGTTCTGCTACGACATCTATGCTTTCACCGAAACATGGCTCGATTCATCAGTGCCATCAAAAAATCTTTTATGAGCCCAATCTTCAAAAAAGGTGATAAGCAAGAGGTGCGCAATTACCGAGGTGTCACATCGCTAGCTGCCTGCTCGAAGGTCTTAGAGAGAATTGTCAACGATGTCATGTTTTCAGCTTGTCGTAATTGGATCTCAGACAATCAGCACGGATTTTTTCCGAAACGCTCGGTAACATCAAACTTAGCAGTGTACAGGGCCGTAGGAAGAACCGGCTCATGGGGGGGGTTTTGATGACAATTTTTTCCTATAATATTTTTGCTTGAACAATGCATACACAAGTGAAAAAATGTACATGCACAAAGTACAAATGATTCAAGTTAAAGTTATTTTGCATTAAAAGTTATTTAATTTTGAAAAATAGTCGTATGAGATGCCAGTTTTTAAAAGAAGCTTTTAAAAATTTAGATACTTGTGATATAGTTCAGTTGGTAAATCAGTTGCCTTCTGAGCTGATGTCCGTGAGTTTGAGCCTAAGAGTAAACATCGAACACATCTGTTCCAGATAAATGATAAAAGTTGCGAGTGGCACAATGATGTAGAAACGACTGTCATAATCGAAACAAAAAAAAGGATTTTGAACGCTTCATTTAGAAAAAACTTTTTTACTTACTTACATTAGGGAGCTAATTCTTTTGAATCACAAGCATAACCATTTTAAGCATGGGGCAGTAAAAGTAAAAAGTAAGGTTTACTGTTCAAATAAGGTTTATTTTCTACTTTTGTAAACTCGATTAAAATTCAAGATTTTAGTTAGAACCTGTGATTTTGAAGATTGAAGAATCTGCAATAAATGTAAATAATGTTAAATAAAATTACCAGCTGAATTTTTACCTGAGGATAAAAAACAAGTTAAAAAATTATCAATAATTTTTTTTATATTTCATAATTATAATCCTGTGATCCCGTGAAAATTTAAATTTAGATATTTGAAAAAAAGAACAGATTCTTTGAAATAAACTAAGATCTAATTTTTTATGTGTGATTTTCATCAGGTTTGTGTTTTCAAACTGACTTTGATTGAATTTTTTTTTTAACCAAGAATCAAAGTTATGAAATTGCGATCTCCTCCAATTTGAATACTTGATGAAATTTAAATATTGATATTTTAATATTGATTATAAAACTTAAATTTGAGCTAAATCTGGATACAAACCTGGAATATGATTTCCTAGTCTGAATTCTGCATTATGAACCAAAAATCAAAACCTCAACCTAAATTCCAGATAACAAATCCTATGAATTTGAAAACAAAAAGCGAAATTTGTATCAGAACCCTTAACCAGAAATCTTTTATTTGATTCTGAATTTATGGTTTCAATATGATTTGTTTCAATAATTTATTCGTAATTGATCTTGTAAATTTAAATAACATATTAAATGATGAAGTTGTTTCACATTTTTCAATTCTGAACTTTCTTATGTTTCAACTTTGCATAAAAATTAAGGATAAAAATTTCAGACCCAAACTCAAACCCGATGTTCCGAAATTTAAAAATTCATCATATTTAAGATTGAAATGCATCACCAAGGTTCGAAGTAGGATTCTATACCAAAGATGATGCAAACTGAAAATCAAGAACAATAAACTGTAAACTCACTAGTTTTTCCAGGCAATTTTATTTCAAAATTTTGCGAAATTAGTGCATATTGTTTCATAATATTCCCAAAAATCCGGCCAATATGCAGGCGAATTAAGGAATTATTTCATTAAAATACAAAAAAAACACGTGGAAAACTGTTTTTATTTAATTGAAACACATCAGCCGATTCAGAATCACATTTAAGGTTTCCAAAAAATCGTTTATGTTTATTTTGGCAAAATTTGTTTAAAAAATATTTGGACACAAGATAGATAACTCTTATGACTCAATTGAAATTTTCGTTTGATTTTGCAAATAGAGTGAGCAATTCTGGTCCAAACACGACAATCTGAAAAGCTTAGTCTTACTTCATTGGGCTTCAATATTTAGGACTGAATAACTAACAACAATTGAGAAAATTTTTGAAAAATAGATGTAGAATTGTGGTCCTGGAATGAGATTTTGAGGTTTTGGAGTCGAGATTATTACACTTTTGTTACTCATGAATCATTTAAGTTGTTCATCAAAATTTGATTAGAAATTTCAAATTTGTCTTGGAATTTTTGGACCTTCATGGGGGGGGTTTAACCCCCAAAACCCCCCCCGTTCCTACGGCCATGAGTGTTCACATCATTTTGTATATCCAACATGGATGGTGGCAAGCAAGTTGACGCTATCTACACGGACATTACTGCTGCATTCGATTCAGTTAATCACGTAATTCTGCTTCAAAAGTTGCAACGTTTGGGATTCTCCGAAAGACTATGTGCATGGATCAGAAGCTACTTTACTAATCGTCGTCTAGCCGTTAAAATTGGATCATCAGAATCTGTAGATTTCATCCCAACTTCAGGGGTACCACAAGGTAGTAACTTGGGCCCGCTATTGTTCACACTATTCTGCAACGACATAAATTTGCTGCTTGTTGGATGCGGAGTACTCCTGTACGCAGACGATTTGAATTTTTTTCTGGTCATAAACAGTTTATCCGATTCATGGCCGTAGGAACGGGGGGGGTTTTGGGGGTTAAACCCCTCCCATGAGGGTCCAGGAAAGGCAAACCAGGTGTTATACTCTACACTGAAATTTTTAATTTCTTAATAAAATTTTGATGATTGGGTAAGGTTATTCAAGATGAACAATCTTTACTCAGAACTTATACCAAAACCTCGAAAACTAATCCCAGGTTCAAAATTCTGCTATAGATTTCCAAAATGTTCTCATTTGATATTAAGAATTCATTTTTGAAAAATTAAATAGATTGAAACATTTAAGGGTTTTGGTTCTCTATTATCAAAATCTAAATTGTATTACTATTTTCATATTTCACATTATGTATCTGGTTTAGGATTCTTGTTTTTTAGTTCGCAACATCCTAATACTTGAAAAGGTGTTTTGAAACTGTAATACAATTTTGGTTTTTCATTTCATTCAAAATTTTATCCATAATTTTTGAAACTTATATGCATTAAAAATAATTTTCCGTACATGAAAATACGCAATATTAAGGCTATCATTATTTAGAATCCGAGCAGTTACAAACGTTTGTGTTTTAAAAACTATTCGTTTGATCGAAAAACGTGAGCATTCTAGTGAGTCTCCTCATACTTTTCATCTATTTAGGCCAAAATAAATTTCAGAAAAAGCTTTCAGTCGACAATTAAAGATTTCCGAAGTAATTGTGCAAAAATATTTTTACCATATCCTTTTCCATCGTAAATAAAAAAAATCACGTAAACTTAGACATAAATCATTACCAACACAGCGCTGTCAAATTGTGTATATCCAAATCCTAGGAATGTAGTTATCACCAAAATGAAGTTCCCGGCCGGACTCTAAATGATCACAAGTTTTTGTTTCATATTCAGATTCGAAGCTCTTAAACTTAATTGTTTCGCAGAATTCAAATCTTCAAAATGGCAACCTTTTGAAAACCTTTTGAAAGATTCATAATTTAAAATTCAGATTAAAAATAAAAAAAAAACAGAAAAAATAAATGCAGATTTAAACCCAAGACATCCAATATAAAATACTAAATTGATGATTGAGGGCTCTAGAACAAATTTCAACTCATATCGAAATATCGATCTAGAATTTAAATTCAGAAATTTTTTACATGTCAGAAATCGTATTGAACCTAGAAAAAAAGGTCCAAAATTAAAATTTCATATTTTGAATATTAATTCTGAATCTGAGTTTTGAATCTAAATTCTGAACCTGGAAAAAAACATCCTCATGATTTTATTGAAGGTTGAAGGCATTTAATTTTATGAAAAATATTTCCGTAAAGGAAACATGTCATATTCTGCAAAAAATAAAATAATATTATAATTACAATTTTATCAAGAGCCAAATTTCAATTTATTTTATTTTTCAATTTATTTTCATTTATGGTTAAAATCTTTTCATTTATGGTTAAAATCTTTGAATTTGCTGGAGAAGTTGGTAGATTTAGCTTATTTGATTGGAATTTAGAATAAGTTTTTTTTTTAATCGAAGGCTTTCTTATAAAAACTTTTTTTATTCAAATCAGATAAGCTAAATTGAACAGATTTTAGAGAAAATTCAAAGATTTTAACCATTGATGAAAGTTAGTTCTCTAATATGTAACCTCAAGGATTCGTTATACAAATCTAGTACACAATTTCACAGATTTTTTTATTTTTTTTCAAAAATTTCTATGTAACACAGAAATCTTTTAATGTAAAAAAAACCTTAAAAATGGTTAAGTAAAAAGTGATAAGAAATATATCTTTTGAATTTTTTTTTAATTCGTGCATTTTTGGAGCAAATGGATCATAGAAAATCATAGGTCACCAAAACCCCCCCCATGAGGCCGTTCTTCCTACGGCCCTGATCCGATTGTCATATATTACAGCAATTTATCGATACCGTAGTAAATTGGTGCGCTGGAAACCTACTAGTTTTGAGCATTTCTAAGTGCTGTATCATAACATTCGGACGGAAGAAAAATCCTTTCATGTACGACTATAACATACAAGGCGAAGTTTTAGAACGTGTAAATCAAATAAAGGACCTGGGCATTGTTTTGGATAGTCACCTGACTTTTAAGCGTCATTACTGTGTCACACTTGAAAAGGCCAACCGAATGCTGGGATTTATCATACGTTTGAGTAAAGAATTTACAGATCCTATCTGCTTACGAGCTCTGTATTGCTGTCTGGTGCGTTCAATTTTAGAATCAGCAAACCTGGTGTGGTGGCCTTATGAAGCTGTATGGGTAGCGCGTTTTGAAGCGATTCAACGTAAATTCGTCCGTTATGCTCTTCGTGAGCTGCCTTGGGAGAACCCTCTAAACCTGCCGCCGTATGCACAACGTTGTGCTCTGCTTGGGCTTCAGACGCTGTCAAATCGTCATACCATCGGTCAATCACTGTTCGTGGCAAAGATTCTTCGCAATGAAATCGACTGTTCCTGGATATTATCTCGTTGCAATATATATGCACCAGAAAGAGCTCTTCGACATCGTGACTGGCTTTCACTGGAAACAAGAAGTACGCGCTATGGACACAACGACCCCTTACGTTCCGCAAAAATAAGTTTCTTACGCTACTACGCTCTGTTTGATTTTAATGTCTCAACTGCAACCTTTAAATATCTGATTGAATGTAACCTTTGTGATCAAATGAGAAACAATCAATATTAACTAAATGTACGATTTCTGTAAACTTAGTATTAAGATAATCATTAAGACAACTATGTCAGATGATTTAATCTTTATAAACAATAAACAATAAACAATAACCTATTTTTAAAAACCTACTCTTTTTATGGGTGAAATAAAAGTCTCTTGAACTCAGCCAAAGTATGAGCACATTTGATTTCTCGCGGTAATGAATTGAAGTCGCTTATTCCTTTATAGTACAATGAGTTTTGAGTTGCACTGAGGATTAAAGTGGGTGTTCTCACTTCCGAAGCGTTTCTAGTGTTATATCTATGGATATCACTTCCTCTGATTATACGATTACGGTTGATAACATTGTCGATGTGATTATTAAACGTTAATTCATCATCAATCGTCACACCAAGATACTTAATTTCACTTACGCGATCAATCGATTCTTCATCAAGGTTGACATTAAAATTGGAAACATCAAATCGTGACGAGATTATCATATACTTTGTTTTACTAACATTCAATTTTAAATTTTTTAAACATCAGCCATTTAACTAGATAATGTAAATCTTCATTTAGATGTGATAAAACTCTAACCACGTCGCGTTCTGCAATAAACAAAACTTGATACTGTTAAAAGATTAATATCACAAAATCGGCAAAAAGATTAATATCACAAAATCGCAAAACCCGTTTTATGTAATTAATGTTCATCATAAACAGAATGGATTCCAGTACACTTCCTTGAGGCACCCCAAGAGAGTTATCCAAAGAATTCGAGATACAATTATTAAAAGATGTTTTTTGAGTTCTGCCACATAAGTAACTCTCAAACCATTTGAGCACATTACCACAAATTCCAAGTTGTTTCAAGGTTTTCAATAACAAAGGTCTAGAAATTGTTTCGAATGCACGTTTTAAATCAAGGAATACAGCAAAAACTGGTTCTCTGTTTTCTAAGTGCTGTTTGTTTGTTGTTAAATACCAGTTTTACCATTTTAAAACATCTTTTTAAAGAACATGCATTTACAAATTGAGTTTTATCAGGATTTAATAAGAATTTATTTATCATATTTCAGTCTCAAGAGAATAAGTTTGTATCTTGACTTTTTTTTTGATGTAGTATGCAAATTAATGTTTTCTTTATGTTACTGGATAAACAACGAAAATTCTTTTAGGCTCATGTTTGACCACTCTTGGGATAAGTATGTTTTTCTGGTGTGGTAAGTCTTAAATCGTGTTCGGAATATTGAAGACATGCAATTTATAAAATTATATTGCCCACAGTAATGAAATTAATCAGTTAATCAGTTAAAAACGTGGAAAAGGTTTGCATATTCATCATGGGCAAAGAAACGTAAACGTCGAAATTCCACAGCAAAAATCTCTTTATAAAAACACAATAACTGCATTTTCTTGCCAGAAAGTTATTTCAAATTCCCTAGGCATCACAGCAAACTATAATATAAATATAAGAAATATGAAAAAAATAAAACCGTTTAGTTTCGAAAAAATATATTGTTCAAACCAGTGTAGTTGAATTGAAACAAATGACGGAACGACTTCAATCTTACTATTTTATTGAGAACAAATCAATTGATTTAAACAAGTAGCGTTTTTAATTCTGAATGTAAAAATAAGAAGTTTGAATCAAATAAAGACTGCAGTGAGTATCAAATTCAAATGATTATCAGAAAACTTGCAACTCTGTTCACCAATGATGAACATATATGAATTTAATATAAGTTACTGATTATTCGTGCTTAAAAAATCAAAAAATATTTTAATAACGTTTCGCTGAGTATTTAGGGAAAAAAAAACAAAAATATTGATTGGGTTCTATAATTTAGTGTTCAGTTACAAAGTATCAGACTAAATAAATTATCATTTTTCGTAGATAAATTTTAATAGACAAAAAGTCTTGGTTGGGTCACCTTTCTTCAAACGACAGTTAACTCATTTCAGACTAAATAAATTCGAGATATCTCCAATATCTCGTTTTTTCGTTCTCTGCAAGTGCAGGGTGGCCACTCAAAATCAATTTTTGATTTCCCGTTTTTTCCCGCATGGTCTTATGAAATTCCTGGTTTTATACAACAGAAAACCAAACAAATTTCGAATATTCATTTTTGAAACCATATAAAAAAATCGATTAAGTATTCTTTTAGTGATAAATGATTTTTAAATGGTTTTTGTTTCAGTAATGTTTACAAATAAGCCTAAAAATCATAAGATTGATGGTTTTTTTTAACTATGTCACTCGATTCGAAAATGTTAAACAAAAGAAAAAGGGTTTATTAATAAAAATATGTTTGATTATCATTTTTCAATTTTATTTGTATCTCATATATTTTTAAGTAATCTAATTTTATGAGCGTCGGAAAGCACCTTCAATTTTTTCGCTTCCAGTTCCTTAGGCTCCTTTCCTGCCTCTCGCTTCCGATTCGCTAGAATTTTTTTCAGATTTTCATCCATTTTTTTGCTTTTAAGGACTCGACATATCTCGAGTGAGAATTGCGGACATACTGGATTAACGATCTCGTTACCGTTATAGCGGTTACCCCCCCTGACATGTTGATTCCGTCGTGTACGATACGATTTTCACCGCAGAAATTTCCTCATGTTGGGGGAATCGAAATAAAAACATTTTTAAGCAGTTTTAAACTCTGAGACCTGTTCAAAATTCAGCTTTTAACTGTTCCCCAACGATTCCACCATGTTACAAAGCCAATATGTGTCACTTTTTTGAGTTTTTGATAAAATAAGATTTTTCATTTTCACCTGAGGTGTACGGTACACCGTGTACCGCGACCTTTAGGCTGTCAGACTCTCGGTTTGGTTTTCAACTAGGCATTTCGCGTTAACAGAAAAACGCGTTGCCATGGGACAAAATTAGAATTTTCTTCAATAAAGTCGTCAAATTGAAGAACTCCTTTTTCGGTTCGCCAATAAGTTTCATCCCAAAAATGTCCAATGGTTGTGTTTTTTATCGATATCCCGAAATGATGTTTTTATTGAAGGTATTGCACATAATTGTCCGAATTCGTCCTTAATTTTATCGTCACAAGCTCTAATTAAGTGTTGCTTGTCAACAAGTATTTCTAGACACAGGTCTAAGCGCTTTTTGGCAATATCTGGATAGTGTGCAACCACATTGGGATTAACGCACTATAAATACCGAGTGATGGGATAAGACAAGGGAGATGGTATAGCCAGCCATTTTATTAAAATATCCACTGTTAAACGAACGACAGCTATTTCTGAACACAAGGATATCCTTGTCGGAAACATGACCAGAATCTTTTGCTTTCTTTAACGTCGATTTAGTTGAGAATCCAATTTCTACGCTTCCAGGAGGTAGAAGATTTATTTCTGAGAGTTCAATTGTAATAAGTGTTTTTGATTTTAAGTTTGGTCGTTCAGGCTTTACAACTTTCTCCATCAATGCTCTTACAAGCCCGGATCATCGAAGAAAACGGAACCATCGGTGCTTCTGTCTGATACTCGCATAAAAATGACTCAACAGTCGAAGCTACCGTAATAAAAAAAAAAAACTCATTTTGGATCCCAGCAAATTATCATCTACAGCTTTAGCAAAAATGTCGAATACCTTCGACCGGGAAATCGATGGAAAAGTCCGCTTGAAATGGATGGTTTTCCTTAATCTTTTTCTCCTCTTGTTTTTTTAACCTCGTCGACAAACCGTTTGAAGTACGGTAGTATTTTAGCAGCAACGCGCTCATTTTCCACCTATTGAACGTCACAAAATTTTAACGGAAATATAATCCTCAAAAATTCATCCAAATTCCATTAACTTTTCCTCAGTCGCTCCTTGTACGCTTTATGTAATTACAGTGTGAAGTTCACAGCTCCCAATCGTGAGAATCTCGTACGCCAGATTCGAAACAAATTCTTGAACCTCGCTAGTTAGTTCCTTGAGCATTTTCCAATTTAAGGTGCATTTACACCTCTTATGATCGTGAAAATGGAAAAACTTATATTCTTCAAAATCTAGACTATACTGCATTTCATGGTTGCGAAACTAGATGGAATAGATGCGGAATGGTTGGAAGATTATTTTTGAACTGATTTCCTTGTTCGAAACCCTCTAAAATTGGTTTTATTTCAATTCCCCCGATTTTCACTGCGGAATATTTTTCCGCGTTCACTGACATTCCGCTCGAAGTGTAAACGCGCTGAGCGAACGTGAAAACGGAAAACGAACAAGAGTGGTGAATATAAATTCCACGTTAATTTTCACATCCGAATGGAAATGTGGATTTTGAAAGAATTTTTCACCGATGACGGAAAAAAATTTCGCTCCTTAAAAATTGGTTTTTAAATTGCAAGCACATTTCAAGGCAATTGAAGGCTTAAAATACTATGAGTTTGAAATGAAACGCATACGATATATTTTTTTTTAACTTTAAAACCCGCTTGGACATCATTTAATTGCACCTGCTGGAAGAGTTTGTAGACGAATAAATTTAGTTTCTCAACGAATAAATGTAGATGTGGATCATCGAATGGCCTGGGTCCATTGAAATAAAAAAAAACATAGATTCTGCTTTGTTCAAATGTGTGCTTCAGAATAGGTATGGAAATAATTGGAAAATTTATGAAATCATTCAAAACTAATGTGTTTTAAGGAGAACTGAAAATCAGCCAAATTAATACTACAAACTGATGCATTTTAAAATCATAAAAACTAATTGAAAGTAATTTTGATTTTTTTTGCCAATCTTTAATCAAGAACAAAAAAATTTGCTATTTTATAGAAGTTATTCATAACGTCCTTTCAATAAGTTTTTTAAAAGAAAAAAAATCGCTTAAGCTCGTTACTCCTTAATTGATAAATACTTTTTGAGAGTACTTTAAATTCATAATTTAAATTTAAATTCATTGTAGATAAGGACCTTTGGATTATTTTATTAAATCAATCGTTTTCAAAGCTGAATATGTTTTGAAGAAAAACAATATATTTTTTGAGAAATTTGAATTTAAATTTGAGTACTGGTTCGACAAGTATCGATCAAAACATTGGTTGAATGATCTGTCATTTACCGATCGAAACCAATTTCTACCTGTCATTGAACAAACCTCTTGCTAATTTTGAAGATTTGACCGATTTGACATTTCACTGCGGAATATTTTTTCACTGTGGTGAGTTCACGTTCACGTTCGAGTTCGAGTTCACAAGAACTGTAAACCGGGCTTTACTGCTGGACCATCCATGAAATACTGAATCACTCGTTTCAGTAGATCAGGATTTTTCGAAAAACATAGTTTCACGCCATTCAGAAGGTCATTCGAGCGCGTCGACGATAAGAATGTAGAACCAATATACCTTGCTTCAACTAGGTTTTTGATTTGATTCCAGAAGCGCATACAAATATCCATTTGTTGCTTCTGCACAATCTAATTTAACGTTTCGTCAAATCCTAATACGAACTCGCTGCAGTTTTGTAGTAAATTGAAAACTTAATTAAAAAAATAGATAGCAACACCGTGTGGAATCAAATAGCTTATTTTTGTTCTTCCCATTTCTATTCGATTAGCAATCTGGCTGTTCGGGAACATCCTTTTGTTGTTCGATGAAGCAAGTTCAAACTAATCGAAACCGATCCAGCTCGGCTGGAGGATTCGTTTCGACCTGGTAGAAATCAGTCGAAGTCAATTGGAAAGAGACTGGTGATCGACTGTCCATCCATTTCCACTTGTTTCGACCTATTTCGACTAAATTTCACTGAACAGACTTTCACTGAGCCAAAAATTCCCGTCTTTTCGTAGAAATTCCCGGCTTTTTCCCGCTTTTTTCCCGTTGAATTTCAAATCCCGTCTTTTTCCCGCTTTTCCCGTTTTTCCCGAATGGGTGGCCACCCTGTAAGTGTGCTAAAATTACAAACATAATTAAAATATAATATGTTTAATAATGAAACTATAATCGACAAAACTAAACACAAAACGGTTGGTTTCCCAACTGAGTTTGTGCAATTTGATCCACTGGATTCTGAAATCTAGAGTGCCGAATTCCCATGATTCCCGGCGTTGATTTTTTTTTTCGCGGTCCTTTATGTGTTAAGATACAGCGGCCTGAATTCAGTCAATTTTATTTCAACCTTTCTGGTCAGTAAAATTGAAGGTTCGGAGTCAAGCAATGCAGAAAAAATCACTTCAGGTACCAAACTTCATCAATATCGTTTTACAGATTCGAAATCTCGATGTTGGTTGATACCAGAACCACCAAGATAGCTAACTTCTTTAAACTAGGGTGGTACACAATATAAACACTCAAGAACTTTTTCTGAAGATGCATGTTTTTGGTTAAATTTCAACAAAAGTAGATTCGTTAAAATGGATTTTAAAAAATCCTTCTAAGTTCCAAATTTTGTGAGTTATATATTACGTTAATATAACAAAGTTTTCACTTTCGTTTGGTTATAAGTTAAATAAATACACGTATCACAATGCGACCCGATAAGAACCACCCTACTTTCGAACCTGCCAGAAACAGGTCATTGGTCGAACGCTCTTCAACTTCCCCCAAGACAACCCCCATAACAACTACGAACAACAACAGAGATGTATTACATAATGAAAGTGGTAGCTGAGCCGAATGTTTTGATTGGTGAGTCTGAGTGGGCTTGGCGCACCTGACGGGTTAAGTTTAGAGACTTAAAGATTGAGAGATGGCAACTTCTTGATTCCAGTCTTAAAAGTGTATCAACTAGTTCAGATCTACTTTACACCGACATCTTATTTATTGGTTGCGCGCTTGGAATGTCTACTCTAGGTATAGGTCTCTAGCTCTGAACGACAGCAACAAAAAAAAACTGACTAGTATTTTTGTCACTCAGCTGAAAAAAAATAAACACGCCAAAAATCTGTTCAAGGTCAGTTAAGTCTGGCAATCAGCGGTTCAAGTGAAGGTAGTGAGTTTTCGACCCTTTCAGAGCCGGTTTGTATCTTACTAGGACGGATGCTGTTTTCATTGAAGCATGACAATTATTGTCCATGAAAGTTCTTCTTCGACGACAAGCGTCATTCACAAAATAATGGGTTTTCAAAACATGGCCCCTAAAAAACTATAGGTTTATATGTTTGCTAAAAAATTCGACTTTAATGATTTAAAAAATTAGCCAATCATTCTAGGTTATGCAAACATCAGCTTATAGTGAACTCCAGGGGTAAGGATTTTATGGATAGAATAAATTAATTTACGGTTTAACTGAGCTTATGATAATTTTTTAAATTAATGTTGCTTTAACAATTTTTTTTCTTCTTATCGAGTATCAGATGCTCAAAGAGCAGTTTGAACAATTAGAAAGTTAACCATGATTAGTGTTCTCAGCATGGCCGTAGGAAAGGGTCGTAGGATCTCTACACTCAAAACTTGAAATTCTTAATCAAATTTTCATCATTGAGTAGGGTTACTCTAGAGAAACAATCTTAACTCAAAGATAATGTCAAAACCTCGAAAATTAATCACAGGTTCAGAATTCTGCTTCAGTTTTTCAAAAATTTTTTTGCTCATTGATAGAAACTCTTTTCTGATTTTTTTTTTAAGAAATTGTGCTAAACTTTTTTAAATGCTCAGTGAGCGAAGAAGTTAGCATCTAGATCTATGGAAGATTCAATAACTACTCTTACATCGGTTTTAAATTTCCTTTTTTATAAAAATATTTTCAAAAGCAAAAATTTACAAATATATCTAAATTTGAAATATGTGCGGAAGGTATTGGAAAGTAGATATACAAAAGCCAGAAAACGGCCCCATTTCTTCTGTTTTCATAGCTTAATTTTTTTTTGACACAGAATAACGTCTAAAAAAGGTTGTGGCAAAAAATGTTTATGATATTTTGATTACAAGATAACAAAGGAATAAGTTCAGTCAATTAATAAAAATTAATTAAAATACATTCTATAAAAATAGAAAAATAAAAAGAAATCTATTATTTTCAAATGTTAACACCAATATTATAGAATATAAAATAAAAATAATATTAAAAAAGATAAAACAAAATGCTAAAAAAAATGACGGACTATCATCACTGAACTTAAAACTGCTTCTTCACAAAAACACACCTTCATTACTAAGCATTTTTGTGTATAGGGTAGCCAAACGCATTTGTGGTTACTACGATTAGTTTTATATTTAGAATATCATCAACATGTCGAAAAGATAGGTTTTATTTTCGAGAATATTTCATCTGAACATCTATAAGTTGATTTAAAAAAGTTACGAGGTTTTGTCCAGCACAAAGCCTGTTCTGCCCCACTTTGCAACGGCCCTGGTTCTCAGCACAACAAAAAGAAAAGATTTATATTTTATTATAATAAAAATTCGATGTTATTTTTAAAATCATAGGAGTTGAAACTGTAAAAAATAATAAGAGCAATAATAATAGAAATTTTAATGGAAAAATATATTAAGCAAACGCATACAGACTTACACTAAAACTACATGAAAGAAATCTATTTTTCTACTTATGTACATAGATATGAATAAATTTACAATTAGTTAAGAACAAATGATGACGTATTCAGCGAAAAATTTATTTTGATAATAAAATAAATTGAGAATGTCATTCGACATGAAATAGATTTTTAAAGGAAGTTATACATATTTGAAAACAAAATTATCTGAAATGAAAACTCAAAATGAATTTGAAATTCAAAAGAGTGTGAAATAAAATAGAATCACAATTTGATCCAAACTGACTGGAAACGATAATTGAATGTTGTTTGATTACTCGAGTAATGACAACATTTTTTTACGTTACACCTCATCCGTCTGAGATCTTTTTTTGTAGTTCATTTGCTTCAAATGAGAACTGTATTATTAGGTAACTTTGGGAGATCATACGTCTAGAGCAAATATTGAATGTGTAAAAACTGGAGGTCAACAGCACCAGCGTTAAACGATTTTGAAAAAAAAAAAACACCAGAAACTTCACCACTTCGGTTATCGTTCGAATGCCTTGGGGGCTCCCCAACGAAGCTGGAGCTATTTAGAGGTGGAATATTCAACCAAAAATTAATCAACCAAGGTCGAACATGTCTGCCAGCGACAACGACCTCTTAAAGAAGTTCAACATTCACCAAAATTTCATTACCAGCTATTTATTTTTGCACCACTACAGTGGCTCACGTGCGAATCGATTATTGCATACGTTGGTTTGTTGGGTTTCTTTTCCTGAGATCATCAGCATGAGAGCATTATTTTAACCATATGGACCGTACGGACCGTCTCTCTGAACTGATTATTTTGTGCTTATTATAAAACCACTACCGGTTACTTAACAATTCACGTTCGCCCTTTGATAAGAACGATTGAATTCAGCGTTATTCGGCAATATTTGGCAATAAGAAACGCGTGTACTTTTCATCACGCTAGACCGGCTCAAGCGTCGTATGATCGTTTGAACTGTGAGGCCAAATTTGACGAGCACCAAACTGAACCAAGAGACATTGAATTTCCGATGAGTCCTATAAAAGCTACATGGCCGCTTTTGCCAGGCCAAAAAGGTCAACAATACCTTCTGCTGCAGCTTCTTTGTCGGCTACGCAGTATGAAAACTAAGCGAGGAAAATACGTGACGCCACGACATGTTCCAATGACACTCGATGTTTTACTGCGAATGGTTCATTATAAAACCTAATTCGTGGTTCAATGCAATCAAATCGAACGAGTTTATGTTAACAACAATTTTAGAATACCAATGGCATCTCTTAAGAACCACCATGAAAATTACATACCGAATTTCTTTGTTTTATTAAATTCCTTCGAGATGAAGATATTGCACAATAAGCAAAAAAAATCCATAACCCGTTGAGGAATTCAATATCTGCTCTTCTACACGAACGAAAACTATGGCAAAATTGACTGGACGGGTCAGATGATGCACGACATTATCAACGGAGATAAGATGTCGTTTTACCCTAAATTCCCCTGTATTTTTCAAATAATTTAAAAATAAAACATGTTTGGACTATCTAGTGTTGTTTCAAAAGTCGGTTGAAGGGTGTTAGCCACCGCACGCTTCTCAAAACGGAGATAGTTTTGATTTTACCTTCAATTCCTCTATATTTTTCAAGACAATACTTACATAGCGCAGTCTTCGTCTATTTACTATAGGAGTTTTAAGAGAAACGTAGTGTAAATTTCCATAACTTTTGATGAAATTTTAAATTAATTCCATGAAACGACGAACAACAACAATCAAAATAAACATAAAAAGTTCGTTGAAAAAAAGAGGAGTTTAGAATTGTGACTCGAACGCTGCTGATGTGCATCAATAAAAAGAAAATAATTCAAGTGTTTTTGTTAATTTTCTCTGTGATATGTTTTGTACAATTGATATCGGAAAAATGCACACTTCTATTTTTTTTCATGTGTCCTTCAAGTTTCTGGGGAGTGAGGAATATTCCTACTATTATTATATTTGGTGATATGTTTTGTACAATTGGGATCGGGAAAACGCACACTGTGTTGAAATTAATTAAATTTGAAAAAGAACTCACACTAAATAACCCTAACCTACGGTGGCCAGCGAGTTTCTATTCTTAAATTCCCGATTTCCCGGTTTTCCCGATTGAGATTAAATGTTTTTCTAGTTTGAAATACATAATTAAATCTGTTTATCAGTTTTTTTTTATCAAAAAGCAGCCATTATCAGAAAAATTGAACGTTAATTTTCAGCAACTGAATTTTAAAGTTGAAAAAAAAAGTACAGATTACAGTGATGTTTGTAGGGATTTCTACAGAAAATTGCAGTACTTGCAGAATTAAATAAAAAAGGGATAAGCTAAAAATTCTAGTTATCATAAACTTCACTTTATCAAGCAAAATCTTCCAACTTTGCTTTTTATAAGGGAAAATCCTTACAGTTAACATTGTTTTGAGATGATGCCATGTAATTCTTTTACTTTTCTCATACATTTTACTATTGAGCTCTAGCTTCTGAATTCTGAAATTTTTAACAAATTTGAAAAATATCGGATAGATATAAGTTTGGATCCATACTTCGAATTTTAATTTTCATTTCTGATGCTTAGCTCTGGAGTCACGTGTCAAGTTTATGTTAATTGCTACTGATTGGTATTTTAATATTTTCTCTGCAATTCTTATCTTATTGTTATCAAGCATTATAAAATTTTGTTTCGGTTCGTAACCTTAAAAATGAATTATGTTTTTTGGTTGGATAACTTTTAAATAATTTTTTTCTAATACGTTTAAAGAATCTGAGTGTGCAGTGCGGGGTTTTGAATTTGGCTATTCATCTCAATTCTAAGAATCAATTTCCAATGCAACCTTGAAAATGTATATTTTTTCTTTACTTTATTCGACTTTATTACGACCGAACAAATTTGAAAAACTATTGACGAAAACGATGATACTATTTTTATTGTAGTGTGTGTTTGCTTTTTCTAAAATATTACATAAATTTAAAACTCTCATAACTGCCTTAATAAAATTTCTATTCGAACTTTACAAATGAAATTTTAATCCAAATGCTTAATTGATTCTGCTTTTTTAATTTTGATTTGGGGGAAAAATTTCAATGAATAAAATTTCAAAGTTTGAAAAGTGGTTCCGTAATTTAATCACTTATAATCTGCGATTTTCAGTATTTTTTGTTATCTTATAATGAGTGTAACAACTAGTAAAAGCGCAGAATGTATATTAAAATCATTTTAAAACTTGGTATCTTCTTTCACCATAACTTTCAATTAACCAAATAACAAGGTATCAACTCACTTTTATTTTTTTATATTTGAGTATGGTTGTAGTGAAAACGTGTACCTACTGAATATTAGGTTTTTTTTTGTGATGGTCCCTTAGGCCCATTTGGGTCCTTCCTCCACCCCATACGCTTCTTTAGAAGTGGGAGGGACATTTTATCCTTTGGATATTTAAAATTAACATTTATTTTCTTATTCTGTACGACTTTTTCGTCTTACTCCCGCGTATGTCCATACCCGTAAAATTTCATATCTGATTTTTTTCAGATCTTCATCACTTTCGTATGATCCTTTTTAGGATTGGTCCTTTTATCAAATAGTCTGTTTTATGTGTTGTATTGTTAGTTTCTTAAAGGTGCTTATATTCACACTGTCTTTGATTCTCGGCGGTAAATTGTTGAACATTTTCAATCCGTTGTAGAAAAGAGAGCGTTTGCTAATCTCTTTTTTAGTGTTGTAGCGTTATAATTAAGTATTTGTGATTATTAAGTAATGAGCGTGCAGTAATTGTATTAATTCGAGCCAAAATTAACTGTTTAGAATTGAGAGTATAAAATGTCAAACGTACACGTGCAACAAAACAAAAACAAGGAACAACGAAAACAACAATCAACGAATCGACCCGACACCAGCAGCAGAAATAAGTTGTCTAGTTCGACTCGACATTGCTGCTTAAATTCTTGCGGTCAGCAGCCTGCCATTCCTTCGCGTCCCAGTGCCGCTGTTAACACAGGAGACAGGAATTTAGGATTCTTGAAGGCTTTGAGGCATCTGGACACGAGCACAGCGTAAATGCGGATGGAGGACAGTGCCGAGCTCGAGGGAAATAAAAGGAACAAGAAGGCGAAAGAAACTAACCGAACAGAAGGGACACAAGCAAAGCTCTCACCTGAGCATTCATCAGACCGATTGTGGAAGCCAGCAATACGGGAGTTCGGGAGTTCAACGCATTATGGGGCCCAGCTCATTTGGCCAAGCTGCAGATAGCGGAGGTGCTCCGGGCAGTGGTGCGCGCCCGTCGAAGCAATGCAGCCAGGCAGGGTTGCCAGTAAACCAGATACGACTGTGATATCACGAAAGAAAGCTGTGATACCTCTGTGCCGTCCAAGCCGCTGTGATATGATTGTTGTGCGTTTGATGTTAGAGTAGGAAACGGGCCCGTGAGTAATAATGTTAAGCTAGCGTAGGTTTTTAAAATGTCGTATTAGTAAATAATTGTAATTGCTACCGATTTGGGTTTTGAGTGTTTGTGTTTTGGGTAATAGTTAGTCGTGCAGCACACACTGAGAGTCAGTGGTGCTCAACCTGTTTCAGTGTTGGGCAGTCTGAAGTCTTGTGCTCTTCTGGTATTGTATCTGTGTATGTCGATTCCGTACTGCGGGCCTTCCATCAAATAAGATGGTAACATTCCATTTTTCATTTTGTATATAAAAATTAAGCTGTTATATGCAATCCTTTGTTTAACTGATAACCATTGAAGAATATTAAAACATTAAAACACTTATAAAAGTACCGTGAACTCAGTTCAAAACAGTCAAAAACAAGTTAAGTAACTACAAAATTCTCATTGTTAAAATTATTTTAAAACAACATTTGATAATAAAACTTTTGTTAAATTTAATTTTTCAAGAAAATTGGTTCTTTACAGGCGGGTAAGAACTGAATGAATACTGAATTGATATAAATATGTTTCCGTTCTATTAACATTTCATCTTTATTTGTTCAAACGAATTCATTCAAATTGTTCCCCCAATTCAAATATGTTTGTTACATGGCTGCTCATGTTTTCAAGTTTCGATTCAGCACAACCTTTTTTTTTTTTGAAAAAAATGAGCTCCTGATGAAGTATCGAACATCATAGTTTTCAAGATGTGAATTAAATCTCAGAACTATCTGATTTCAACGTATGAATTTTAATTGTTTTCACTTATTACTTATTGTTGAGATTTGTCTAATCGAAGCAATCGATGGGACAGATAACAATATACACATAATAAATAAACAAATATTATATGTAACCATGGAAATGGTTTTAGTATATCAGCTAGCGAAATTAGTTAAATAAAGTATTCCAAGTTCTACCACCAAGTAATCAAGGTCTCTCCTTTCCACTGCCCAAGTGCAATCGATGGTACAAATAACAACATACACATAATTAATAAACAAATATTATATGTAACCATGGAAATGGTTTAGTATATAAGGTAGCAAAATTAGTCAAATAAAGTATTCCAGTTTCTACCCTCAAGTAGTAAAGTTTCTCTTTTCCACTGCCCAAGTGCTGCACAACAGGTTATGGGCCCAGCACTAGTGGAAAGGAGGAGAGAAGTGGAATCATCAGCGGCAGGAGGACGACCTGGTAGCCGTTTGGAAGTGCGTCGAACCTGGTAACCGTTTGGTAGTGTGTCGAGCCTGGAAACTGATTGGAAGTGCATCGAGCCTGGGACCGTTCGGAGGCGTCGAGCCGGGAATCCATTCGGAGGTTATAATGCCTGGAATCCGATGGAAGGTGGTCGTGCCTGAAATCCGCTCGGAGGTGATCGAGCTGGGAATCCTTTCGGTGGCGTCGAGCCGGGAAAACCATTCGGTAGCTTCGAGCCGGGAATCCATGCGGGGGCGTCGAACCGGGAATCCGTTCGGAGGTGTCGAGCCAGGGATCCAATTTGGAAGGTGGTTTAGCCAATTGGAAGGCAGTCGAACCGGGATTCCGTGCGAAGGTGTCGAACCTGGAATCCGTTGGAGGTGGTCGAGCCGGGAATCCGAAAAGGGTCGTCAGGCCGCTGGGAAGGCGAAAAGCCTTGAGAATGGGCTACGGACTGCAAGGAGCGTCAAGCCGACGGGAGATTGTCGTCGAGCGAACCGAAGGCAGGTTGTCGTCGAGTGAGCCAGGAAATGGTCGTCGGGCGAAACCGGTGGAAGGTCGTCGAGCGAAACTTAGTCGTGCTGAAGGCGATAAGGATCGATGTGTGTCGATGAGGAGTAGCCACTTCAGGAGGAGCCACCGAATAGATTGCAGTTGGATAACTGTTAACAGCTTGTGTTGAGGAGGAGTGTTGAGATTCGTCTCATCGAAGTAATCGATGAGATAAATAACAACACAGCATGTTGGTGTTATCATTTACAAACAAATTATTGTAACTACGGTTCCCTATAAATCTCTAGGGAACAGACTAGTATAAACAGAACGCAAAGTTAAAAATAAAGTCATTCCAGTTTTAACCTTCAAACAGTTAGTTTGTTCTCTCCTTTCCACTCCGAAAGTGCTCCCTGCTGATGGCTCTCAACAGGTTATGGGCCCAGCACTAGTGGAAAGGAGGAGAAGCGGAATCAACAGTGGACAGTCATCCAGCCAGGAAGCCGATGGGAGGACAACGAGCTTAAGCCAAGGGAAGTCAACGAGCCGGGAACCGTGAAAGGTTGTAGGACCAGGAGCCATCTGGAAGGTCGTCGGACCGGCAAGCCAGGTGGAGGTCGACAAGCCAGGAAAACGGTGGTCGTCGGACAGGTGCCAAGGAAGGTCGTTGGGCTGAATCCATTGCGAGCTGACCGGAATCCATAAGAAGGTCGGCGAGCCGAGAGCCAGAGGAAGGTCATCGTGCCATTGGTGATGCGTCGGGCCAATAGAAGAGCGTCGAGCCGGAACCAAACAATGTCGTCGGACCGGAGCCACTGGGAGGTCGTCGGATTGGTGCCATGGAAGGTCGTAGGGCTGGGACCACGAATACGGTCGTCGGGCCAGAGCCACTGGTAGGTCGTCGTACCGAAAGCCATGGAAGGTTGGCGGGCCGGTATCATGGAACGTCGTCAAGTCAGGAACCAGGTGGTGGTCGTTTTTTTTTTTTGTTTTTTTTTTTTTGTTTATGGGTTTATGAGCGCCTGGCTGACCCGGAAAGGAAAAACAGAACGGGGGACAGAAGAGGAAAATTTTAAATGAGAGTAGAATAGCTTAGAAAAGGATAGCGGCAACAAAACCCGAGGGTTCTGAAGCACCAGTTTAGGGAAGCGTTAAGATAGTGCTCGACGGACTAGGACGGTTGGTGGGCCCCATATGAACTTCGAGTTAACCCAACCTTCAATTCAACCGAGCAATAGCAGTATGGTATCAAATAATATGGTATCATATGCTAACGCCTCGATAGCGTTGTCAGAAGGGTTCACTATCTTACCGTAGTTGAATTTTCCCTACCTTTCATCTACCTTACTCGTTTCCATAAATTTGGAGTCTTCCTAGTTTGATTTAGAAATAATTATAGATTTGCTAAGTAAATGATATATTCAAGTGATTGATTCTACGCGACTACACGGTTATTCAATAACTCAATTAGGATATCATAAAAACAGAATCTAGAAAAGGTGTCTCTTAAACTCATCAACAATGAACTGTAAGCTTAAATAGCAATAGCTTTATTGTTATCATCAACTTATCAACGGAACAGGAAAATAACAGTGCTATTCTTTAAAACCTTATCACTAATTGTGGTCAACTTCTCAAACAAACTTTAATACTCAACCTACACGGTAGGGGTTCAATTCAAATAAACCGTGTTCCTGTTTTTAAATGCCCGAAATGAATGATCTGAACTATCTACTCATTCTTGCTTATCGAAATCATATTTTCTATTTTAAACTTCGATTTATGAATTTCAATCCTAACCGAAAAATGCATAGATCTACCAAAAATAAAATAAATAAATAAACTCAAATGTCGAAAGTGTATTACAAACTGAAATATCATATTTGTCAAAACAGCATTCCCGTCCAATGAGCCCCTAGTTCTTGTAAAATGCTTGATTTAAGAATAAGCCAATTCATAAACCGCAAATGCACACTTTCTAGAGCATTGGGGAGGCGAATACCATTACCTATACCTAATCTAGCAATACTTGAAACATCCTTATTCTATGAAACTAAACTAGCTACTACCTTACCAAACAGATTATGCCCTATTGAAAAGTATCACTTTATGACGGCAAAATGTGATATTTTCACTACAAAATTTTCCCATTGTTCAACGGAAGGGAGGGCAAGTGTTTCAACTCCCATTCATCTTACCAGCATGGATCATGAAAAATTGGGACACCATTGAACCTACCGCTAATTTAATTTAAATAAAGGTGTCCATCACGCCTTCTAATTTGAGTCATATTATGATCCATGCTTGACAAGATGTGTGCAACGACCCTCTCAGGACAATGATAGTAAACTGTCATTATCACAAGCATGCACACCGCCGCCGTGACCCATGGGAACCCAGGGTACGGAGGAACCAGGTGGTGGTCGTTGGACCAAAAGCCATTGGAGGACTTACGAGCGGGATACCACGGAAGGTCGCCGAGCCGGTGCCATGGAAGGTCGTCGGACCGGAAAGCCAAGTGGAGGTCGTCGGACCACTGGGAGGCGCAGGCCTCAGGAAAGGGGTCGAGGCGAAGGAGAAAGCTTCGATCCACATGAAGAACGCTGAGACCAGAGCCATGGAAGGTCGTCGGGCCAGAGCCATTGGGAGGTCGTCGTGCCAGATCCCGGTGGAAGTCGTCGAACTGAAGTCATGGAAGGTCATCGAGTTGCAACAAGGGCGAGAGCGTGTTCCGGTGCGTGCGTTGAAGAGAAGTAGCCCTATTTTCAGTAGGAGCCGCCGCAGTTAAAAGACTGCGAATGTGTATGTTGAGGAGGAGTGTTGAGATTTGTCTAATCGAAGCAATCGATGGGACAAATAACAACATACACATAATTAGTAAACAAATATTATATGTAACCATGGAAATGGTTTTAGTATATAAGGTAGCAAAATTAATCAAATAAAGTATTCCAGTTTCTACTCTCAAGTAGTAAAGTCTCTCCTTTCCACTGGCCAAGTGCTGCACAACACTTATAACAGTTGAGTCGACGCGACGATTACGCATCTCTTTCTTAATAACACAACACAAGTGAAGTGAATACTCGGCACAAATAAATAAGCCTTAATAAAATTATTAGTGAAAAAAATTATCCCTTCATCCAGAGATTAGTAAAGAATTAGTGAAGGGATTTGTAAAGAAAGTGCACTATGGTACAAAATATAAAATTCTAAAATTCTAATTCTATCAATTACCACCATTCACCATTTACCAAAACATATTTAAAAAGTTTATTAATTTCAATGATTTTTTTCATATTGACCAATGTCCTTGAGCATAAAAATGGTTTGTGCTAGAGATACATTTCTACGACGTTCCGTTACTTCAAAACACATGCATTTAAAATATTTTATACAGAAACTGGAACAGCTCAGAGCCCCAAAATGTATGCGGTGAGCTCAAAACTCCCGATTTTTAAGAAATTTCCTTCCTTTCCCCGCGTTATACTCATGAAATTAAAATTCCGCCGGTCAAGGTCAGGAATAAAAAGGGGTGAGTCGAGTTCTGATAGTATTCGATGTACAGTTGCGTTCAAAAAAGAATGAAATCGCATGAAGCTGCGCACCCACTTCCAACTTTGACAAGCTGCCATTTCTCTCTCGGTTTATATTTTTTCATGAAAACTTCACACAATCTAGTTCAACTATCCAACTAACACTCCACAAAATTTGAAGTCTTTTCAATGACGGAAAACAAAGATACAGCTTTTCCCGTAAAAAAGGGAAATTTGGAGTTGCTTCACTAAATTTGCTGTATTTTTGACAATTTTCATTCAAAAATCTTGAAATTTGGCCCAAAGATGTAAAAATATTTGATCTAATATCAGGCCAAGTTTCGTCAAAATCGATGAACGTGATCAAAAATGGTGCCGGATTGAAAATGAGGTTCATTATCGCCCAGCAGACGATTTCATTCTTTTTTGGACGGATGTTTGTATGGAAAACCATGTATTCTTGGTTTTTTCTTACACAAAACCAAAAGTTATCACAAAGAATGTTGTTAATTGCTTACAACTACATTCGTACTTTGTTTCGAAAGAGAAAATGTTTCAACAGGGTTCAAAATAAGAAAAACAGAGTTAAAGAAATGACCTGCTAATTATACCGATAAACAAATTTGATCCACAATTAAAGCGAGTATTCTATTCGCTCTTTTGTTTCAATACCAGCTCTGTTGGAACAATTTCTATTTCTAAACAAAGCAAGGATGAAGTTCCTATCAATTTACAACATTCTTTGTAATAAATGTTGGTTTTGTGGAAGAAAAAACCAAGAAAACATGGATTACGATGTTTTCCATATAAACAACCGTCCAAAAAAGAATGAAATCGTCTGCTAGGCGATAATGAACCTTATCTTCAATCCGGCACCATTTTTGATCACGTTCATCGATTTTGACGAAACTTGGCCTGATATTAGATCAAATATTTTTACATCTTTGGGCCAAATTTCAAGATTTTTCAATGAAAATTGTCAAAGATACAGGAAATTTAGTGAAGCAACTGCAAATTTCCCTTTTTTACGGGAAAAGCTGTATCTTTGTTTCTCGTCATTGAAAAGAATTCAAATTTTGTGGAGTGTTAGTTGGATAGTTGAACTAGATTGTGTGAAGTTTTCATGAAAAAATATAAACCGAGAGAGAAATGGCAGCTTGTCAAAGTTGGAAGTGGGTGCGCAGCTTCATGTGATTTCATTCTTTTTTGAACGCAACTGTATTTGGACCAATCTAAAACGGGCCACAGACTACTCAGTGTCGTTAGACAAGAGTGAATATTAATTTCACAACATTCATTGTGTACTGAAATTTATCATATTTTCTGCTTTCACTTGAATATCAGTCCCAAACATTCACCAATCAATGAAAAATCGGATTTGAATGCCCTTTTTGGCTGCCAAAATTTGCAAAACAAAAACACACTTTTTAAGTCTTGTACGTTGTACTCGAATTCGTGTGTTATCAAACAGTGCAGTGGTTTTTGTGAATAATTTGATTGGAGATTAGTTTATCTATGTCAGATTGTTTGTTTGGAACTAAACAACAAATTCTGGAAGGAGATTTTTTTTAAGAGAGAAAAGTTGAATCTTTGCACTTACCCCGGTGTATCTTACTCAAACTTTTGTGTTGAAATTAAATATTGCCTAAACTTGTTTAAAAAATCAATGTGAGTAGCTCGGAAAATATTTAAAAAAAATGTATCCCAAAATTTTGCTATTTAGTTTACATAAAAAAAAATGGTTTAAATAATTCACTCAAACGTAGCTGCGCTAAAGATGCGGAATCTGACGTTCCCGTTTTCTTTTATAAAGTTTTGCCTTAGGGTATTGATTTGATATGCCATAATCAGTATTCATATTAAAGATGATGAAAATAACGACTTACCTCTAGATCAGGACCAGGAATCGTTGAATTTCTATTTTTGGATAGTTCTTCTTTGCATTGCCTGGGAAGAAATTGAAAATCGTTATAATAAATTTAAAAAAACATAAAAAAAACTCTGTTTGGTTTACCTGATCTGATCTTCTGCTTTTTTTCGTTTTTCTATCTCCTTGTCCAACTTTTTTTTAAAACTTTCTTCTTTTTGTGAGATTATATCTAAACAATGTTGTAATGTGGTGATAACACCAGCAGTGGTTTCACGGAATGTTATTGCTTCACCCTTGAAATCGATTGGTTTTAAGCCGTCGCCCAAATCAAGTGGATTGTTGTTTTCATTTTTCAAATCAAGACTATCAAAGTAACTGGAAATGTAAAAACTAATTAGGGAATGATTTTTTTTTTTATTTCTCAATCCTTACCGTTGAAGCGTGTCTATTTGGCCATACAAGATGTCCCGATAGGTTTCGATTTCGTGCATTTTTTCACGCAAACCCCGGCTAACACGTTTCAGGCTACTCCCGCTGGCAGTGGAGAGGGTGTTGGACTGCAGTGAAATTGTGCTCCCATGACGCCGTAAGCTTACCGTTTCCGGGTAGTCCGTCTTGTACGATTGCAGTACCTCGATCCAATTTCGTTTATCTTCCGGTGTTTCCGCTCGTAGATACCAAACATTCTGACCGATCGAAACATCGAACCTGCACTCGTCGAACTCGTGAGACTAATGATTGAAAACGAGAAAATAGGAAAATGTATTCCAAAGGCAAATATTTTGGGACAGTGACTTAAAAAATATGCACATGCATTTGATTTATTCAACACTAATTTGCAAAAAATGTTGGGAGAATGCCGGACGACGGTGCAAAACAGCGGTTCGCTACGAATCCTGTAGGAACGAGACAAGCAGGGGCACAACGAACAAGGTTAGCCCAAGTGGAGCGTGATCCGGCGAATGTGGGAAGTCCGAGAAATTGGAAAACGGTTGCCATGGACTGAGTGAATTTGAGAAATTATGTTCATCAAGTTATAAATTAGCATTTTTTTAAAGTTCAAGAAAGTATAGGTAGTTTGAAATTGAAATGCATGAAACAACACATTTTTTTAGGAAAATTCAAAGATCGAAAAGCGATAGCATCTTCTTGAACAGTTTCAGCAATGTACTACTTCTGATGACTTGAGACACATTTCATTTAATTAAACGCTTGAACTCGTCAGGTCAGAAATATACATTCCAAAACGATAGTCAGAGACAATGAAATCAATTCAGTTTTCCATCCGATAGGGTGATTCAAAGATTTTGTTGAGGATTTAATGGTTCGTACCTAAATGTGTTTTGATATGAAATATTCGAAATGGTATCTTATAACATTTGAATGGTTATTGTTGAATCACCCCTAAGTTTAAAAATGATTTCTCTTAATGATAAAAAATGCACATTTTAACTTCTACATACCTTTATGGTGGCCTTTTGTAGACTGATGGCTCCTCGACATCCAAAGTCGCTATCCTGTTCGCTTTTGTAATAGGACAAGGTGCCATCCTTCAGCACTATGAACCTAGGCTGCCAGCCATGGATATAATTGGTCCATTTGCTCAAATATCCCTTTAATTCGGGTGTACTTAGGTTGAGTTCCGACTCTGAGTCATCACTGTTTGAATTATTATGCATATAGTGATATTCATCACCCATCGTTCTCCCAGTTTTTTCGGTATTCCGCGACCCGTACGTTATGGTAATGTATTGTTCTTAACGTTTTCAAACTCTTTATCATAAACTTTTGCCGTATATTCAACGTTATCACTAATTACTAGAAATTCAATAGGTATTTTTCCAGCTTTCTCTTTCGATTCTCGAATCAAATAGCAGAACCATAAACATCAGAAAAACAGAGCCGAGCTGCTCCAAAAATAAACATTACATTCGTTCAGAAAACTCGCTTATTCATTTACGTGAGAAAAAAATCTAATTGAACACACTATTCACCAATAAATGCTGATAACGTTACGTTCTCTGATAAAAACAGTCACGAATTATCAAGCTTATTTCGGCAATCCAATTTTAGCACTTGTGTTTCACTTGAATTATGCGGCAATTTGTAAGATTTTCTTCCTCTCCAACGCAATGTTTTCTTCAGTTCATTCACACCAGGGATGCCAGTTACTGATTGTATATCAAACGTCATCGAATGACATAGGTAATGTATTAACTTGGTACAGACAGACTGCTAGAGAAAAATTGGAACGATCGGAACGAACTAGATAAGAACGAACGGTGACAAAAACTTGGTGTCTGTGCTCTTTCTAAAAGTCTGTTAGTTTTAAAACCTACCACCCCACCGGCGTTACAGGGACTCCCTTTATTAGGCCTCAGGGCGGCTCGCTTACCAAAAGAAATCGCAGGGAGTTCGAACTCTAAGATCAGGAAAACCCCAATTATGCACTTCTCTACCTTTATTTGACAATTGCAATGCGCAAACTAGTATTGACTAGAAAGATACGGTACCTTTAAGGGCCAAGCCCTGGTTGTCGCTGTTGAAACTGGCGGATCTACGGCGATGATGACGATACTGCTGACCAACAACTCTGTCGGTCCAATTCCGGCCGGCAACCGGGATTTTCCTTCCGAGAATCTCTACGGCGAGGACGAATTAGCGGGTTGGAGAGCTGGTTGTGTTAAGAATAACCCAATCTCATTTGGTTTGTTATTAAGATTCAGATGTGTAACTTCTCCTATTCATGTAAACTAGACTTTGCTATACTCTCTTCTAGAGTACTTTTCATTAGACGTGTACTTTTCACTTGTCAAATATATCTTCTACCAATCGGACGCGTTCGTCTTTTCTTCTGCTCCGTAAAACCTTTGTTAGGTTATGGGCCCAGCAGAAAACGTGTTCGATCTTGTTGCGTCGCGAGTGAAAATTCTCTGTTCTTAGTACAGATCCGAAAGATAAGTTTTTCGCTTTCGTTTTGTGAAACCGGCGCGAACATGGAGGAAGATCGGAAGATATATTCGTTCGATGGCAACAATTATGCCAACTGGAGCTTCCGTATGGAGGTGCACCTTGAAGAACTTGGTCTGATAGAGTGCATCCGTTCCGCAGTGGAAGACGTTCCGGAACTGCAAGTGCTAGTGGACGATTCGGTTGCGATAAAGCGTGAAAAAGAGCAGAGATTGGTGGAACGGAGGAGGCAGGACGTTAAGTGCAAGTCAGTGCTTGTTTGGAATATTGCGGATTCCCAACTTGAACATATCAAGGGGAAGGGGACTCCGGCTCAGATCTGGGCGACTTTGCAAAACACGTTTGCTCGTAAGGGAATCTCCGGCCAATTCTACCTGCTGAAGAAGTTATCCGCTATGAAATTCGATGAATCGGGTCCGCTACAAAATCATCTGGTGGAATTCGAACGAATAGTGCGCGATCTTGATTCTGCGGGAGTGCAGCTTCAAGAAAGTTTGGTTGTGTTCTATTTGCTGCAAACTATGCCCCGGCCGTATGGGCAGCTAGTGACGGTTCTTGAAACCCTACCCACTGAGCAGTGCACATTAGATTTTGTGAAAGCTCGTTTGCTTAGTGAGAGTGTGAAGCGCGAAAATTCTGATGGGGGGGCGGAAGGTGCTGGCTCGTCAGCTTTTGTCGGCAAAAGTAGTGTTCCCGCGAAAATCAAGTGCTTCTCTTGTGGGAGGGTCGGCCATAAGCGGTTTGAGTGCCCGTTGCTGAAAAACACGAATCCGAATAAAAAGAAATACAGCAAGAAAGAAAAAGCAAACTTTGGAGAGTCTGCTGTAACATTCGTGAGTGATTCGTTAAGTGCAAGTGGGGTGTGCAATAAATCCAGCTGGATCCTGGATTCAGGTGCTTCAGACCACATGGTGTGTCGTGAAGATTGGATGTGCGATATCACGGAACTGAGTGTTCCGATGGAAATTCGAGTTGCTTCTGGGGAAGTATTGTTGAGTCGTTGTATTGGCAAAGTGAACATGGTTGCCAGAGTGGGAAAACGACGAGTGAAGTGTGTGGTCAAGGATGTTATGTTGGTGCCCGGGATGAAATACAATCTGTTTTCCATCCGGCGCCTGGACCAACTGGGTATGCAAGTGGTGTTTGAGAAGAACGAAGCCCACATAAAACAAAACGGTAAAGTTGTGTGTTGTGCCAGCCGCAAGGAACGGCTTTACGAACTGAACGTGGACGTAGTGAGGCACGAAGAAATGTTAGTGAGTGTTAGTGAAGAAGATCTGTGGCACAGGAGGTACGGCCACATTGGAAAGAGTGGACTATCGAAGCTGATTAGTGGAAATATGGTGAGTGGTCTTCAATTGAAGAAAAGTGATGTTCCTGGCGAGGCTGTGTGTGAACCTTGCGTCAAAGGGAAGCAGATAAGGAAGCCATTCAAGAGTATGCCGCTACCAAGGAGCTCTCGACCCCTCGAACTCATCCATAGCGATGTTTGTGGACCCCTGGCGCCAACCGGCTGGAATGGTAAGCGATTTTTTATTACCTTTACGGATGATTTTTCTCACTTTAGTGCTGTATATTTCTTGCACACTAAAGACGAGACACTTGATGCATTCCAAACATACGTGTCGATGGCTGAGGCGCACACTGGTAGCCGCATAAGCAGATTGCGCTGCGACAACGGCGGCGAATATGTTGGTGCCAGATTTAAGGAATTTTGTCGCACCAAAGGTATCCAGATAGAATACACCGTCCCACACACACCGCAACAAAACGGTGTTAGCGAGAGACTCAATCGAACCATCATGGATAAAACGAGAGCGATGATCGAGGACTCTGGTATGAATAAGAATATGTGGCCCGAGGCCGTGTTGACGGCAGTTTATTTGATTAACCGAAGCGCTACATCAGCTGTTACGGAGGAGAAAACTCCCTTCGAAAAGTGACATGGCCGAAAGCCAGACGTTTCTAAGTTGCGTGTATTTGGCAGTACAGCATTTTGTTTTGTACCCAAAGTGAAACGGAAGAAACTTGAATCTCGGAGCCAAATCGGTCGTTTGGTCGGATTCAACGTGAATGGGTATCGAATATGGGACGGTCGCCGAATTTTCCTCGCTCGTGATGTTACCTTCGATGAGTCGCCATCCACCGAGGCAGTTCGAGGGGTCAGAGTAGAAGACAAGGAGAATTCCGAGGAACATCGTCAACTTGCTGGTCCGGTTTCAGGGAAACCGCCGACAGAATCCGAAGAGGTGGAATGCGTGGCACCGAATTTTGACGATTCCTTAGCCGAAGATGATCCTGCTTTTGAAGATGCTGTTGCTGAGCCAGAAGAAGCCGAAAATGTACGACGTAGCGAGCGAACAAGAAATCCTCCGGTCAAGCTCAATGATTATGTTTGTGTTGCTTTCGCTTTGGGTGCTGAGAGCTACGTAGAGAATATTACTAGCATCGATGACCTAAAAACTTTGGATGATTGGCCGGAATGGAAGGCGGCAATTGATGAGGAGATGAACTCGTTAGCTGAGAACGAGACTAGGCAGTTGGTGGACTTGCCTCCAGATCGGAAGCCCATCGATTGTAAATGGGTTTTCCGGTTGAAACTGATTTCAGACGGTAGTGTCCAGAAACGAAAAGCAAGATTAGTCGCTAAGGGATTCAGTCAGCGCAGAGGTTTTGACTTCACAGAGACCTACGCGCCAGTGGCAAAAATGACAACTGTTCGAACGATGCTTGCTTTAGCTAATCAGCAAGATCTCGAAGTGCACCAGATGGATGTCAAGACGGCGTTTTTGAACGGCCAGTTAACCGAAGACATCTATATGCGACAGCCTAGTGGATTTGAGGAGGGGAACCAGGTCTGCAAGTTGAGCAAATCCATCTATGGGCTGAAACAAGCCTCAAAAGCCTGGAACGATCGGTTCAACCAGTTCGCAGATCGAATGAGATTCAGACGCTGT
This sequence comes from Uranotaenia lowii, assembly GCF_029784155.1. Lineage (NCBI taxonomy): Eukaryota > Metazoa > Arthropoda > Insecta > Diptera > Culicidae > Uranotaenia > Uranotaenia lowii. Next base: position 177,481,189 of record NC_073693.1, read on the forward strand.
GTGGAAGATGCCTGTTTGTATGTACGAAACGAAAAGTCAAGTCCATTGTATCTCCTATTGTACGTAGACGACATGTTGATTATCTCGAAGTCCCTCCAAGAAATTGAAGTCGTCAAACGGTTGTTGAAGCAGGAATTCAAGATGGTTGACATTGGCGAAGCAGACATGTTCCTCGGAATGAAAATCGAGCGAAATCGATCGGAAGGAGTAATCAAGTTGAACCAACCAGGATATACGGAGGCGGTGCTCAGAAGATTTGGAATGGAGTCGTGTAAACCATCGAGCACTCCAATTGAAGTGAATCTGCAGCTTAAGAAGGAGGAGTCATCGTCGAAGTTGGACAAGCCGTACCGAGAGCTAATAGGTTGTCTGACTTACCTAGTGGTTACTTCTCGTCCTGACTTGAGTGCTGCAGTGTCTTACCTCAGTCAGTTCCAATGCAACCCTGCGGAAGAGCATTGGACTCACGGCAAACGGATTCTTCGCTACCTACGCGGTACCACTGATCAAGGCTTAGTGTACAGTCGATCCGAATCATCATGTGGTCAGCTTGTAGGTTTCGCTGACGCGAATTGGGCAACAGACGTGAACGACCGACATTCTGTCTCTGGTTACCTGATTCAAGTCTATGGTGCTACAACGGCTTGGAGCACCAAGAAGCAGCGAACTGTGGCGTTATCTTCGACGGAGGCCGAGTGTTCGGCTTTAGCCGATTGTATCTGCGAAGCACTCTGGTTCCAAAAATTGTTCGTCGAAATTGGGATCCTGGAACCGAAACCGGTAGACATATTCGAGGACAACCAGTCTACCATAGCGATTGCAACATCCGACGCTCCATCAAGAAGGCTCAAGCACACGGAAGTGAAGATACAATTCATCAAAGAAAGTGTTCAGAGCGGGAAGATTGCAGTCAAGTATATTCCAACCGGGGACCAACCAGCGGACATGTTGACCAAGGGTCTGTCTCCAGTGATTTTTAAAAGACATTGCTTAAAGTTTGGTTTGCAATAGCGATTGGATTAAGGAGGGGTGTTAAGAATAACCCAATCTCATTTGGTTTGTTATTAAGATTCAGATGTGTAACTTCTCCTATTCATGTAAACTAGACTTTGCTATACTCTCTTCTAGAGTACTTTTCATTAGACGTGTACTTTTCACTTGTCAAATATATCTTCTACCAATCGGACGCGTTCGTCTTTTCTTCTGCTCCGTAAAACCTTTGTAAGGTTGGTCGTTCCGAAGGGTTCGTATTGCGGAATCGACAACCCCCTTCGACGTGGGACCGTCCGGCGTGGTGGCTACACTATTTGGGGAAAACCATCACCCATCATTTTCCCTCACTGCGATATTAAAAAACTACAATTAACCGCGACAAATCACTACAACCTCGATGGAAGTGTTATCTGACGCTTACACTCTCCCCCGGACCGGGAAAAAATATTTCCTATGTAATACCGAAGTATTAGAAGAAATATTTTTCGCCTACCTGCGTATTCGCAGCGAACCAAACCAATAACACACGCCATCTGAACCTTGCCTTCACAATTCAAGATTCACTCGGCCAATTTAACAGGTATTTACGGTAACTTTGAGACATTCACCTACAATACAAAAGTTAAGACACCCAAATTCGTCTGAACAACGCAGGAATAAGGCTTGGTATTGTCATTGAGTATCGGGGTCATAAGGCATCAGCACCGTAATCGACTCCGCTCTGTTTAAAGAAATTCTTTACTGGCCATCAACGTTCCTTGAACTCCAGCCTCCAGCGATTAAGTTCCACAAGGGAAGCCTCCGACAGATACCGCCTATTCATTTAGAAAGCTTAAAAAGTTTTGATTTACTGTACAAACAAACATGTGAACTAAATTAAAATACCAAGTGCAAACAAAAAATTAATTATTTTTTTTGTAAATTCTTTATTTGAAACGGCTCATACCTTTAGGCTTTAAGGAGCCAAACTCGTTTTGTTTGATAACAATTGTGTGCTTATATCTAGTTCACTTTTAAAGAAAAAAGAAGATAGATAGGGAAATATGAAAATAAGAAGAAATTATAGACGAAGATCAATAGCTTTTAGGAAAAGATATATTTCGAACATGTAGTCCAAGTCTCTCACACCCAGCACATCTCTCACTGGAACATAGGGTGGTTTTCCTCGGGCCCGAAGGGAGTCTATCAAATTCGTTCTAGCGACAAGATGGACCTCGCACGACCAAACAATATGCTCGATGTCGTGGTAACCTTGGCCGCAACTACACAAATTGCTGCTAGCAATATTCAAACGATAGAAAAAATTAATTAATATTAATTAATTAATTACCCGAATAGAAATGTATCATGAAAAAACCATGAATTCCATATTCACAAACCATAAATGCTATGGTTGACACAATGATTATTATCGTCCACGATACCGTGAATGCACATTGGAATTTATTGTTTCCGACCATACATTTCATCGTTTTGACGAAAATAACCATGAAAAAGGGGTATTGTTATGCAGCGTGACCATGAAAAAAATGGCGATTTTCCATACATTCGGAAGCTCAAAAATATGAAGTTCATGGTAATAGCAGCTTCCACTTTTTCATAATAAAAACGAATAAAACCAATAAATTCCGTTCATTTCCATTGTTAAAACGAAGATGGAAATCAAGGTTTTTCTATGGTATATGATTATAGTTTTTACCGTAAAATTTCATGGTTTACTATGAAAATTTTTTTTTTGGACTGGAATAGTTTGCTCAAGTTATTTCTAGTTTCAAGGAATTTTATTCATGATTAGTTGTGCTTTTAAATAAACTTCATGAACGTTTATTTTAAAGCACGATTTACCAATCAGGAATATAATTTCTTGGAACAAGAAATAACTTAAGCAAACTGGTAAATAAAAAAAAATACATAAAGAATGATTTTATTTTAATTTATAATTGTTTGAATGCTTTTTGTTACAATGGTTGCTGCTGTAATTCAGCCCTGATTTGAACTTAAATCCAGATATCAGAATTCAGATTATAGACTCTAAATTGAGGACTGAAGCCGACAGAGGCTTCATCGAGATACCTTGTCATCATCATTGTGGTACTCAATCAGGGAGTCGGTGGTGTTATTCCAAAAGCAGAAGCGATACCTCCAGCCAGCAACATTGCTTCCTGTAGCACAACTAGGACCTCCTTTATTGTAGTTAATATCGCTAAATGTCGATGACGAATATCGAGCATCTGGTGGACGATGATAACACTGGTAACAATTTCCTGTTGTACGAATTTCAATAGAAAGCAAGTTGTTCCGCAGAGAGACAAGGAACTCAATAGTCGAATAATTGTAGAACTATGTTGCGACACAGTATTCGCAAAGCACGGTGTCTCTGGTCACGTTTCTATGTTCTTCCGCTTTTAATTCAGCCGTTTGATTTTCATTCTAAGTGTTCAGATCGTTCAAAGATACTGGATTGTCTTCGCCTGTTCGAGGTGTTCTTTTTATTAACCAATTGGAGACGAATTTTAACAGACCCATCAGTAGCGTGTTGTCCGTAACTGTGTTGCATTGACGGGAGTAGCAATAGCCTACCAAATCTGGTGCCAAATATGTTGTTTGAATAACTGGATTCCGACGCTCAGATACAGTATAATTTGTTAACATTAACAACGTTGTTTTACACAAGGCATGCTAGAATACAAAATGTTATATGAATAAGTACAAATTTTAAGGTTTAATTACTGAAAACAGAAACTTACAGACACTTTCTATGATGCTCATTGCCATACCACCGCTTTTGTCATATACATAATTAAGAAACTTTTTGATCAGCTGACTTAGAGCGTTGATAGGTTCCTGATGGCTCCGTCAAACTGAACTAAACTGAACCTTCCAAAGGATTTCTTCAGCTTTTCATTAACTTTACATTTTAATTCAAGCCAAAATTCAAAATTAGTTAACATGCAGTTGGTTCAACCTGTGGAAAAGATTGATTGTTATATTTTAGCAGGAGTAAAAAAATATTTCTAATGATTCATCAATATGTTACTAACCAGAAGAGAGATCGAATGGTCAACTCCTAAAAGAAGCACATCATTTTTTCGATATCGTCGTAGTTCACAATCAGGTTGCCCAACCTGAAGTCAAATTGGCGTCTACAGTTCGCTTCAAATACGGTTTGCAGACATAAGCATTTAAGGCTGTCACGTTGCCACTTTGAAGTTTTCCGAGCGTTTCCCCATTAAATGTTAGCCATAATTGCGGGATCATATCATTCAGAATGAGATGTTCCTCCATGTCGGCATCGTCACTCCACGACAATCGTCACGCTTATTTATGGTCACAGGTATGCTGTTTTGCATAACAACAGGTTTGAATGCCATTTCCGGAAATGGTGACAAACGAATTGATGGAGGAAGTTCGGACGAAGAACCATAGAAATTCGATCACCTTCAGCTGCTTCGTCACCCGCAAAACTTTCAGTATCGTCCATTGTTGCTGTAGCGGGAGCCGTGAAACTGCTAATTACTTCACTTCCTAGAAAAATCGAATAAATTTATAAATTAAAATAAATATAGATATCCTTAAAAGTGACTTACCACGGCGTTTTCGATAGAAAATTGTCAGTCGAAAAACAAAATATCAATATTTTTCGCCAAAATGGCGCGCGTTCAAAACAAATCTCTACACGGAAAAATAGTTTATGTGTAAAACTAGCAAAATTTTACCAATGTTCGTTTTGCATGGATTATAATTTAACCATGATGCACACCGTAACAATAACAATCACATTAGAATTATTGTTATATTGTGCTTCTGACATTTTCAAAAACGATTAAAAAAAGATGAAGTTTATTGTTATACTGAAAATCATTGTTCGGTTATTTTAAAACCATGGTCTTTGCTATTCGGGTAATAATAGAATAAAGAAATTATTCTAAATCACAGTATATTTGGGAGCGTTTACTATTTTTCATTATCAATATTACACAAGTTTAATTTTCCGTGTTTTATTCTATTGTCGGAGTTGCAATCTAGTACAACATTAATCATTAAAATTTCATTTGTGTATGTGAGAGATTTTCGGGTTAGATTTCGAACTGTCAAATGCTGTCAATGATTGGAGACGATCGAGATGATCACCATGGCACGTGTGAAAAATGTGGTTGCTCTGGATGCTGGTGCTGGACGTGATGGACGGTAAGTGGCATGAATTTTTAGTGTGCCGGCAAGCGAAATCGCGCTTTTCTTGTTTGTGAGGATCTATTGGCCTTATAGATCCTTCGAATAAGAGTGGTGTAATGGTTTCAGCTTATTTGTACACTTTAAAATTTTTTGCCCTTGCCCCATCACGAGGATTATTATTTGTAAGTATGGATTTAAATTTATTAAATTAAACAAATAAAAGCATGATTTTCTTAAACTCCTGACTATTGTTTGCCTAATTGCATGAAAAGTTTTGATTTATTTAGATATTTTCAAATCACAAAATTGCGACCTAGGACAATTTTACTAAGTGCATGACCTTGAACTTGAATGTATGGATTTAAATTTATTGATTTGATTAAATGAAAGTCACTTTTTCTGATACTATGGACTATTGTTAACCGTATGGCATAAATATTTTTTCACTTATTTAATATTTTGCAAATCATAAAATTTCAAATTTTACTAAGTGCATGACCTTGAGCTTGACCTCTACTCCACCTTCCATGATGTGATCATAGGGTTACCATTGAAGCACATCTATCCTATTTTGTTTAAAGTGATTAATTAACGATTCTTAGCCTAATTTAATATATTTTTATGAGGACAAGAACTACGAATAAGAAAAACACTGAAATTCCAACACTTTCTCAACACTAATTACCCAATACTTTTTTATTGTTTTTTTTTTATTATTTTTTTTAATTTTTTTTTTTAACTTAACTTATTCTAACTTAATGATATCTTTAAAACCTATCCTTATTATTGCTAAAATCATTTAATTGTAAAAAACTAACGAATTTTTCATATTTATATTTACAGGTGCTGCACAGCTATGATGATCCTTCTGCTGGTTGATGGAAATCCTAGCTGAAATTATGGATGCCATGAACATGATGTGGACTCCTCCACTCTGTTTTTATGCTTTTCAGGAATCATAAGTTGCAGAAACATGTATGGTGATTTGTGACTGCGGCTTAGGTCAACGGAGGTAATTTATCGGCTTCTGATTATTTCAGCATATCGAACCTATGTTATTTAATGATATAGTATGATGAAACTTAAAGAATTGTCGTTTTATGATATTGAAGCCTGAATACCTGCTCGTGGATCACAATCAATCGTTTTTTTTTTTAACTGTAACGATTGACATAATCAAATTTACATAATCGATATACATTTTTACGTTGGTTTTTTAATCTTTTCCTTTTATGCTTTATGCTTTTAGGTCGGCTGCGGAGAATATGCCTAGAGATTTCCCTTTTTCATCTGCGACCTTGAAACAGTTTGTGCCCCTTTTGGCGATGATGACGCAGGGAACAAATTGTGGGCCGATTTTGGCGTTGAAATGGTTACCCGCCGAGGATTGTCGGAAGCTCCTTTTGAAGAAGCGCTGGCCTACCGTAAAAGAGGGTAAGTTTCTATGCCTTAGATTATAGCGCCTCATGTTGTCTTCGTGTGATTTTTTTAAATGACTACGTACATGTTCACCTACTTTCTTACTAAGGCCCCTCCATCTTTCAATTCTCTCCTCTTCCGATTCCTCAACCACCGGCTCCAATGTATGATCCGAGCCTTTTGACACGATTTCGTGCCCAAAAACTATTCTATGAGGAGAGAATTTAGTCGAGGCATGAACTGTGTTGTTTATCACAAATTCCATTTCTGACACTCTTGTGTCCCAAAGTTTTTGATCGCATTTTACGTACGAACGGATCATACTGTTAATGGTTCGATTAAGTCTTTCTGCGGGGTTGGCTTGACTTCGATGTCGAGCATTGGCCCAATGTTGGATGTCGTACCTATCCAGTAACGCTCGATACTCCTTTGAGAGGAAGGTACTAGCATTATCAGAAATTACAATCTGTGGGGTTGCAAATCGCCTAAACCACGACTCTTCCAGTATTTTGCAGAGACTAACACTCGAAATCTTTTTCACTGGAGTAAGTAGGCAGTACTTAGAGAAGAGGTCCATTACAACTAATAAGTGTGCATTTCCCTGCTTACTCCGTGGTAAAGATTGAATGTAGTCCATGCAAATTATCTGGAAGGGTCGGGCTGCAATTCTCTGCTTGCCCATTGTTGGTGAACTAGAGACGGTGGAGTGCTTGTTTATTTTGCAGTTTTCGCATTTTGCAATGTATTTTCGAATATCGGCACTCATGCGTGGCCAGTAATAACGGCGTTTTATTTTCTCCACACACTTATCAAACCCGATGTGGAGATTTTGATCGTGCTCTTCTTTCAGGACCTGCGTGCGCATCGAAGTCGGAACACAATGCTTCCACTCAAATCTGTAGTCCATTGTGTCTTCCTTCGATGCCACAAACTTGAGCAGTTTTCCGTCTACAATTTTAAAATCGACATAGCTCTCAGGGTCGGACTCAACTGCGGAAAGTAATTTTCGATACCACCCGTCCTCGGGCTCTGCATCCAGAGTCTCGATGGATCGGGACAACGCGTCTGGTACAATATTGTCCTTCCCTTTGCGATGCCGGATGTCCATATCGTACTGCTGCAAAAGGATACTCCAGCGGCTCAATCGAGAGGATGACCGCCACTTTGCTCGCATAATGAAAGTCAGAGCGGCCGAATCTGTCACTAAAGTAAATTTAGTTCCTTCAATGTACCCTCTAAATTTCTCGATACTGCGAAGGGCAGCCAATCCTTTCTTTTCAGCCGCGTGGTATCTCAATTCAGCTCCTTTCAATTTCTCTGAGAAGTACGCAATGACCTTCTCCTCACCGTCATGCTCTTGTGTTAGGACACCGGCAATCGCGTTATCGCTAGCGTCAGTTTGGACCACGAAGGGCAGCGAAAAGTTTGGGTTTGCCATTACAGGAGCGGCGATAAGCTGCTCCTTAATGGTCTGGAAGGCTAATTCTGCTGTCGCACTCCATTGCACTCTCTTGGGCTTGTTTTTAAGCAAGTCCGTGAGAGGTGCAACGGTGCTGCTAAAATTTGCGATGAACCTGCGGTAGTAATTAACCATACCGAGGAATCGTCTTAGCTGTCGTACCGATTTAGGGGCCTGGTATCCGATGATCGCTTGAATGCGATCAGGATTAGGCCTCAATCCATCTTGGGATAGGACGTATCCAAGGTACGGCAATTCGCGGCAACAGAATTTAGATTTCTGCATGTTTATGCAGAGACCTCGTCCTGGTACAGAGAAAGCCGTGAATTTCCGAGAAGCGGGATTCAACGGAATCTGTAGAAAGGCCTGCGATAGGTCAATGGTCGTGAGAAATTTAACAGGACCCAAGTGACTGAGTATGCGATCCTGGTGCGGCAAGGGATACGCATCTCTTTTAGTCCTCTCATTCAGCTTTCTGGCATCTAGACACAACCGTACTTCTGCACTATCCCGTTTAGCCACCGGGATGATAGGAAGAGCCCAATCGGATTCCGATGGTTCAACTATATCATCCCGCAGTAGGTTGTCCAGAGCTTGTTGTACTTTCGCATGAATGTGAGGACTCCAGGGGTATGGGTTTTTGCGTACAGGTTCTAAATTTTTACATTCATCCTTGATTTGGATAGAATGTTCAATCACGTGGGTCTTCGTGAACTTCCCTGGACCAGCCACTATAAAGAGCTTCTTTACTTCCTCCAGGTGATGCTTTTGTTCATCAGACAGCTCTTCTTCCTGGTCTAGCTCTTCAAGAATCCCATCATCCAAAACGTCTACTGGCTGTTCTTGAATGCTGGGGGAGATCCCAAACTTTAACCAGAAATCATACCCCAGCACACATCTGCGTTTGAGATTTGGTGCGAATAGAACCGGTAAAATTTTCGTGCAACCGTTGAAGGTAATCGGAACTTCCGCACATCCTTCAACTTCTAATTTATCTCCCGACGCCGTCTGCAAGTTTACAGACGCCGGAAGCAGTTTCAAATTCAGCGATTTCCTGATCCTATTCGCCCCAAATCCCAAAACTGTTCTAGCTGCTCCGCTATCTAGTAAACCGATCAGCTCAATTCCCATCAGTTGGACCCTCGCAAAAGGTCTGGCGTCTCCACTGAGCTTAACAAGCAACGTGGCTATCTCGTCAGCTTCTGGAGGCGCTTCCAATTGCGAGTATCCCAACTGTCGAAGAATTGTAGCTGGATCGGAATCAGAATTAGCTTGAGGGCTTTTGGGATTTTTCTGTTGACTACCCCGCCTCACTGGGTAGTCCCTTTCGAGTTTTTTAACTCGCAAAAAGGACACTCAGATGTGGCGAACCCTGGGAACCCACAGGACCAACAAAAAAGGTTTCTGTTCTGTCTACAGTCCTGAAAACTGTGCCCATCCTCATGGCAATTGAAACAAATACCCTTTTTAACAGGAATGTAAGCACGGACTATCCGTTGTAAGGCGTTAGTCCCACTGAGTCCCGGTCTTTGTCCGCTCTGTCTGTTATGGGATACCCATTCAGTTTGTTGCTTCGGTTTTGTACCAGTATTTTGGCCTCCACCTACTCTTTGATTTCTTGCACTTTGTTTGGCAAAGTTTTGTGAGTTTCTGCGTTTAAAATTTTGATTCGAATCAGGGTCGTGATAGTCAACCTGAGACCTGTACTGTCTCTCACTATTTCCGGGCCAATTGTATTGCTCAATCTCGTCGATTGAATCCGGTGATCTATTGGAAAAACGATTCTCTTTCCTAGCATAAACTTGCCAATTAATCGCATCAAATTTTTTTCCAAACTCCCTCATTTTAGCGATCGTATTGACGTTGGCAGCCAACATCGCAATTTTGCAATCCTCGCGCGTGTTCCGGAAGAGGACGTCAAATTTCCGGCCTTCATCCCACGGATATGACATGTTCCGGAAAATTCGAACCATATCGAGATAATAGTCCTGGAACTTTTCCCGAGGACCTTGCCTACGAGAGTTCAATTGGCGTTCGTATTGGAAGTCGATGTCTACAGGTAAAAATTCGTTTTTTAATTCGCGTACTAAATTCTCCCATGTTTCGAGCTCGTTATTACCGTTTACCTCAATAAACCACGAACGCGCTTTACGCGTAAACAAATAATGCGCGCAAGTAAATAGTTCGGTATTTGAATAACCCTCCGATCTCGCGTTAAACTCAACCTCCTTCAAAAATTCGTTTAATTTCCTTCCGTTATCCAACCCATCGTAACGCACTGACCATTTGTGGATTGGTAGACGATGATCTCGTTTAGATCGACCGTCGACTTCCTCCCCCACTCGGTTTGCGCTTACGTGGGTGGATACCGGACGGAATTTCTCTCCGTGGCTTCCTAGAGAACTGCATCTTCCCTTCAACCAATCACAAAAGTCCTGCTCAATAGGTGCAGTCTTGGCCTCCATTTGAGGTGGAGCGATTTCGTTCACACGTGTGCTATTCGAAATTTTAACTGGCACCTGTTTCGCTGGATGCTCGTTTACACGTGAGGTTTCAAGTACCTCTATGCGTTGAAGCAGCTGACTAACCACCACTTTAAGTCGCTCGTTTTCGGAGGCTAGTCGAATCATTGATTCGTCCCTAGATTCTCTCCAATCTGCGTTTTGATTTTGAAATTGTATTTCTGACCTATTCTCCTCTTCTTCTTTTTCCGCTAGCTCTTCTACGCTTCCTCTTCTTTCAAGATCATGCATTTGATTTATAACTTGTTTATCAATGAAATTTCCTTCCCCTATATTTCTATCTATTTCTATTGCGAGTTCATTCTGGAAGCTTTCATTAATGATACTCAGCTCGGTTTCTCTAACTTCTGCAATCGGTGAAACAATTGAGAAATATTTTACCAACAGTCTCATACATTCAACAGCTATCATAGTTAAACAGTTCAAACTTTCTTCTCCCTCAACATATGCTTTTAATCGTTCCATGCGAAAGAAAATGTGTACCAGTTGTGTTTTATGAATTTGATCTGGCACTTTTTTTGCTTTAGGGCTTTCAAGTACTTTTTGGATACCTTTCAGCTTCTCACCACACCACTCTAATTCGTCCAGAACAGAGTCCCAGCCAATGAAATATTGAATGTTTGTTCTATCTTTCTCAGCTTTCAAGATTCCCCGTAGGGTGCGTTCGCGTTTAGAACGGGAATCCTCAGGCGCAAAGGCCTTGCGTATGCGTAACTCATGGCTGAGTTCTTCCTCTGACAGGTGAGCAGTATTAAGCGAAGCATATAACGTTTTTAAGTGAGTAAGATCCATTGTACAGCTTTGGAAATAAAAACGAAATACTATTTGAAACAAACTATAGAATGGCCAAATAACGAACAAACAATTTAAAAATTATACTATAAGGAACCTAAAAATATTAAAAAACACAAGACAGTTTATATCACAGTTGAAAATGGAAGAAATAAAATGATTTGTTTTGCTGCTGTTTTTGTTTTCTCCCGATATCACACTTCACAAATGAAATTTTGCTCCAATCAATTTAAAATCTAAATCTTAAAACAACTTCACTCCGATATACCTTTTAAACAATCGTGTTGAACAGTACCCTTTGGACATCAGAACCCCTGTATGGCAAATGAATATTTCAAGGTTGTGCAAATAGCCGTTAAATTTTCCAATTACAGCAAAAATAAAATTGAGAAACATGGGCGTTTCCCCAGAGATGCATGCAAGATATCGGTTGAGCCTCGCTGCGAAGTCCGTGGTAAGTCTATGGAAAGTTGGGCGCCAAATATGTAAGTTTTAAAACCTACCACCCTACCGGCGTTACAGGGACTCCCTTTATTAGGCCTCAGGGCGGCTCGCTTACCAAAAGAAATCGCAGGGAGTTCGAACTCTAAGATCAGGAAAACCCCAATTATGCACTTCTCTACCTTTATTTGACAATTGCAATGCGCAAACTAGTATTGACTAGAAAGATACGGTACCTTTAAGGGCCAAGCCCTGGTTGTCGCTGTTGAAACTGGCGGATCTACGGCGATGATGACGATACTGCTGACCAACAACTCTGTCGGTCCAATTCCGGCCGGCAACCGGGATTTTCCTTCCGAGAATCTCTACGGCGAGGACGAATTAGCGGGTTGGAGAGCTGGTTGGTCGTTCCGAAGGGTTCGTATTGCGGAATCGACAACCCCCTTCGACGTTGGACCGTCCGGCGGATAACTGCTATCCGTGACGACCGGGACTAACTACCAAGGCCGATTCAGGGACCAGGGATCAGGGACAAAGGTTGGCTTCTGTCCCGCCAAATGGTTTCTTTTGGCCAAAACTTAGGGGTCCTGGGTAATAATGCGGCGTTAGTGTTCCGTCTTTCAGCGGGAACAAAATGGCGGTTAGGCATCTGGTGGCTTACCTGGTGTCTGGCTTTCAACACTTAGCTGGCTTTGTGTGCTGGATGTATTGTGCACTTTGTACTTCGCAGTTCTGTGGTACTATTGGAAGTGATCCAGCACCAGGTAGTCGCCTTTGACCGTCCTTGAACCGCGAGTACAGGTCGTTGCTCTCCCATTATGGCGGACACGATCGCTTCGCCTTCGGCAGCTCGTCGGGCGTCGCTAACGATCGGGTGGTTACCAAGCAGCGTGGGTTACCGTGAATGGCCCTCTGGTTGTCAGGAGTTGAGGCTTCCTGGCTGCATACTGGTAGCTTGTGGCGCTGTCGTCGGCTTTGAAGACTACACTATTTGGGGAAAACCATCACCCATCATTTTCCCTCACTGCGATATTAAAAAACTACAATTAACCGCGACAAATCACTACAACCTCGATGGAAGTGTTATCTGACGCTTACAAGTCTTGATGTTAAAATATGATATATGAGAATGTTAATAATTTCTGAACAGATTGAAAGAATTTACTTCCATCAACTGTTTTTAATCCTACAAGTAAATTAACTTCAAAACGCAATTTTGGCAGATACGAATTTGTTGTATTCACCTTAATGTAATTTTTGATAAGTTGATTCATTTTCAAAAAAGTTTTAACTAAATGGCTAAATAACTAGCGTGCGACTTGTACTTTCTGAGTTGCAATAAAAGTAAATCTGTGATAAAAGTCATATGTGCTTAGCACATCATTTAATTTCCATCATAAAAGTTTAGTCATTTCTTCATAGTCAGAAAAAATTTAACGATTTCCTCGGGAAACTGAACATTTAAGAAGCAGAAACTGAAGAACAGGAAACGGTCATTTAGGTGATCAAGTGATTGAAGATTGCCCGTGCTTTTAACTGGCACTTGCATGCATTCAAGAAATCGCAGTCTGCTTGTATTCAATTTTTTTAAATGCAATAAAAAATGCATATGCAAAGGCGTTTCAGGAAAGATAAGGTGCCGTCAACGGGGTAACATGCAACACTTTTCATCTTAAATGGCTCCGAAAAAAAATAAATCCACAGATAATTATAACGCTTTTGTATCCAAAGTTTTAAAGTTGATAAGACATCGAATTGACGTAACCAGAAAAAAATATTGGTTTCTTCAGTTATTTAAAATTAACCAAAAAATGCGATTTTCACACTTCTAAGAACAAGGGGTAACTCACAACAAACTTTGGTTTTCAATGAAAAATATAATGAAAACATACGAAAATTTATAGTTTTTGATAAATTTGTGATGTTATAAAGGACAAATCGCATAAAAGCATTAGGGGGCTTCATACATTCAGGAGTAAAAAATCCTAAAAAAATCTTCTAGCTGAAATCATAAAACTAAATGTTTAAATAAGTGAAATTTTAAGGATATAAACCCGTGATGCATAATAATCATATTCCAGCATAAATTGGATTCCAGCATAAATCAAAGGAGTATGTACATTGATTTTTTTTTTAAATTGTAAAGATAAACTAGAGACGAATCTACCAAGCAAGCCTCTCTAATAAAATAAATTAAATTAAAGATAAACGCAATTTATTCAAAAACCAAGATGTTAAACATTCAAATTCCGCCAAGTTATTACAAGACATGTCACTTACATGACAAATGCTCAGTATTTAAAGTAATATTATTCGAAGTTTTCGATTTTGTGCTAGGAATAAGGACACCAAATTGGATACAAAACTGCATTTCTAAAAGCATTTTCTTGTTTATTCTTAAAACATCTTTGTTGATTTGTGCTTTTTTGATCTGTGCACTATGCTTTTAAGCTGGTTATTGTTTGCATATTGCATACTGTCCGGGAGTTCACTGCATACTCAAAGGCGAAAAACGAAAAAATTCGATTGATTTATTTGAAATGAGAATTTTTTTTTGTAATTCCTTTCATCTTAAAAAAGAGTACATTGCGTAAAATTTTACAAAAAGTAGAGTACACTCATTTCTCGATCAAAAAATAGTACATGTACTCTTAAAAGAGTACGTATGGTATCCCTCATCAAATCCTGCTGTTGCATGATGCTCCCTTTGAAGGTAATGTTGTGTGTTTTCCGAACAAAAATGCTCATACTTCATTTGGTCAATGCGCAAAGGTTTTTAAATTAAATTAATTAAAAATAAAATAAAAAAATGGTACAAAACAAAAAATATTTATCGAAACTTGCCGAATTTTCAATCACTAATTTTGGTTTTTCAAGCTGTTTGTGCATGGATTGTGATATAAAATTAATAAAACTCCATTTTTCAAGATCTTTTAACATAATATTTACAATTATCTAACTAGAACTCAACATTAACTAACTGCACAAGTTCTGAAATGCATAACAGTGACAATCTGTAATATTCTGATAATATGGACACTTTTTTGCTTATAGTTATTGATCATTTAAGAAATATGTGTTGAACATACTCCACGTGATGATGTATTGAGAAATTGACTAATAGTTTAGTGTTCATTTGCCATTGGCCAGGGCAGTGAAAAGCACGTTGTGCATTCGTATTTCAAAGCCCTCCAACTTTTGTATATCGTAATCTATCTACATTACTTAAAATTAAAGCGACTTAAATGCATCCCTTTTAAGTATAAATTTTTCAAACTGCATACTTAAGCACATTTTCTTAAACCATCGCATCGTCTCGAAATACGTGCGATGAGAAAATACTGATCCGCTTAATATGACGACACACGTCGATTTAGAATTAAAACAGAACAATACGAAAAATAATAATGGAAGATTCAGAGCCAAAGGGGTATAAGTGGAAAAATGGTCGATTTTGAGCTAATAATTCCAAACAACAATTCTTCATACTTCAAACTTTAATTGATGATTTTTCAGATTTTTTTGATTTTTGTCCCCAAGGTCTCAATTATAATTCATATACCGTGAAATTATTTCATATTGAGGTGATTGATACAAAGGTAAATGTTTTAATTTCCATATTAACAAAAAAGTAAATAAATAAATAAATAAATAAACATATTTGTAAACGTAAAATAAATAATTGAATAACTAAATAATTATCTTTATCGATCTAACTAAAATTGAATGGACTGAGAAACAAAAACTAAAATTAATTTAGCAATTTCGACTATAAACAATCACGAAGCGGATTATTTCAAGGCGAAATTATTTTCAACAGTATACTTTCTAGTGTTGGTATTCATGTTATACTAAATACATATTTCACAGTCACTAAAATGCCAACTTGTTCGTAAAGCTTATTTTTTAGAAATGCGACAGTTATGAATAAGTGTATCTTCAAAACCATTAATTTGATCAAAAAACTTTCTAAAAAGTAACATACGACATATGACAATTCGTATAAAATTAAGAAAAAATATTAACGTAGAGAAATATTCCTCTTTTACTGTTGATATCTACATTTATTATATAAACGCACACTTTTTCATTCATCGCATCGGTCAGTTTTTTCCACCAATACCTCATTTAATCAATATTTTAGATGACTGCAACCTTTTTCTTAAATTCCCAATCTTCAATAATCCAATATTTCCGTTTTAAAAAGAACAGGGGACAATTTGGTTGGTGGATTTTACTGCTTGGGAATTAACTGGGTTTGACTATTTTTGTTTTACTGAAAAACGTTTCCACATCAGCTGGAATCAGCTGGAGCTGACGAAATCTGACAAGAAAATTAGTAAAAAAAACTAGAATACTCTATTTAGGCCTTCAATGTCAGCGAAAACAAGATCTTTTGTCATGAAAACTCTGTCTTTCTCACCACAGAAGCAGATTCTTGCCAATCATGATACTTTTTACAAAACTACTACTTTTTTAGTTTGTTACATTCTTAATTGAATAATGAACGATTTTGAAGGAAATTATGCACAATATGTGTGCACTTCTCGTGTATCGTCAATATTTGGGAAAAGCGTAAATTTTGTATTCTGGAAAAAGGCAGAATAGTACTTTTCATAACTAACACAACGCTGTCAAAAATTTTCATGACCGATCCCAAGGAACCAAAAGAAAGTGTCCCATTTCTAAAAAAAACAAAACTTTAGTTTCGGGGGTTGCAAAAGCTGTAAGTTTCCTTTCAATTGATAAATTGATGTGGTTCCATATCGAGTAGCTCAGAATCAGAAACCCCTGACATTGAACAATATTCCCGATTTAAATGTGTTTCAATGGTTCAAATTTTCGAATAAACCATGAATTGAAAGATACAAACAGCTCGTCGAGCACACTTCACGGAAATGGCGAAATCTAAAAAACCCCAAACACTTTAGAAATCCCAAGATAAAAAAAAAAGTAGAACTAGGACTAAAATGGACTAAAAAATTACTTACTTGAATTGAAAATTCAGCTTTCTGATTTTGCGTACAATTCAAGATAGTTCAAAAACACGTTTAGTATTGCTTTATGACTAAACGTTAAACGACTTAACAAGATAATTTTAATATTTTACAAAAAACTATTCTGACCATTTACAGGCTCAAAAATGTTTTGTTACAGAAGCATTCTTAATTTTCAAAACGTACATTCTTTGCTTTGTTTGCCATTATTTCTACATACGGTATCTTGTCAGTCTATAATAAACTTTTGAGTACAGAGAGAGACTATAACACCTTTAGCCTATTTAAATAAATCGGTTCTCTGCTCAACCCAATTCCCAAAACAATGATGGTAGGCACCCATGTATAATCAAATTTGGTACTTAAACAACGTTCAACTGTGTTGCCATTTATTTGGCCATAACTTTTTATTATAGTGATCTATTCGAGAAGTGGATCAGCCGAACTTTGAAATCAGATCTCTTATCTCGCTACATCTCGGATGTAATCTGTGCTGTTATCAATATCCTATCGAAAACTCAATAAAATTAACATCAATGCCAAAATAAAAATTTGGAACATAAGGTTTGAAGATTCAACAAAACAAAACAAATTAATACTTTCTCTCTCAAACATGCAGAAAAAATCGACTATCCCCCAGTGATATTCGAACCCTTGTCTGACGCTTCTTTAGCAAATTTTAGAAATTAATTATAACACTCCAAAATTCATACGATTTCGATTAACAGATTTTCAACCAACAGGAACAATAATTGATATTACATGGCCATTTTGGGTACATTCTGTTCCACTTCTATCATTCCTTCATCGTTAGAGGCATAATCTTGCTTCCGAGCGTTTCGAATATCGCGCTCAAGCTCATCTATGCTATTCAGGTGCACTTCTTCCTCCGGATGGTCGTGAGGAGGCATTAAGTTACTTTTCATCCGGAACAGACTTTTGGGACAATCTTTAAAGTACGGAAAGCACTCGGCAGGTCCTTCGATACCTTTACCAATATTTTCCGCCATGACGTATTCGTCCAAATGCTCGGAATATGGCGATAACGAAGCTCTGAAAGTATTTTAAAAAAATGATAGAAATGATGAACGCAAATTGGTAATAGCTACTAGACTTACGTTAGGAACAATTTCAGCATTTCACCAATCAATCCAAAACCTTCAACCGGCTTCGAATGTACCTCGCAAATGGCCCGCAAAATGCAAGCTTTTCCATCAATACCGAAATTGGCGATAAAATCTTCCACGACAGTATAAAGTAAAGCTCTAAAAAAAATAAAACAATAAAATCAATTGTTATTTGAACTAAATTATCACATCATCAAATTACCTTTCGCCTCCATGAAACGCGTGTCTGTGCTCTTCCGGTAGTTGTGGCGTAATGCCATCATTGCCATCGATAGTGTTTTCAAAGATTCTGAAGTTATCGTTCTCGTAACTGGCCACATTGCGTTTTCGTCTGCGAGTTCGCATGTAGTCCGACACATAATCTGCCAGGATACTTCCGGCGGCTCGGCCCATCGACCGGGCCAACAGTGGCGGAAGCACTCCCAGCGGATTTTGATTATCCGTTAGGCCAAGTTTGTCGAAATCAACTGTGAAATACAAAAGCGGCATTAGGACTACAGGAAAGTTTAATCGAGTTTTATACATATATTTATCCTGTTTGGGAAGAAGTTTGAACCTTCTGAAAAAATCTCTGTTCGCGTTATAACTAAAACTTTGTAAAGCTCTGCCATCATGAGTCATGATTTTGAGCATCAACCACCTTCTATATGACTGTTTGTTTGTTTGTTTGTTTATTAAGGTTACATGTTTATAACACAGGTTTGTCGAATTTCTTTTCTTTTACTTCGAATCACTTCAAAACCACAAATGCCACAAGCCACAAGGATGCTAAAAGATTATTAGAATGTTTACTTTTTTTTAATACAGATTACATTACAGTATTTTTGTGAAATTATTACCAATTACCAATCAAATTATCAAGTTATTATTGACGAAGTCAAAATTTCGTCAAATTCAAATTCGTCTTGAGCTTTAATTTTTTTTCTATTAAAGATTTTATGTTTTCAAAATCATAGAAGTTGTAAATTTGATTCGTGTAAATTTTGAGAATAAAAATATAAAAGACTTATTCCCCGTGTTTTTAACCGCAAAGTCATTCTTTACTTTCTTATTTTTTTTAAATTTTATACACCATTTGGTAAATTCTTCAGCTTTGTTTTGCTTGTTAACAAATAAAGTCAACTTATAAAAACGTTCTGTACCCAAACCATGGCGAATGCCAACTGTTTTCGGGATGTCAAGGCATTTCTAGCAAATTTTTTACAATCTTGTATTCAGAGAGGGTAGGGGTATTTTTTAAATACAGTTGCGTTTAAAAAAAGAATGAAATCGTGTAAAGTTGCGCACTCTCTTACAATTTTGACGAGCTACTATTACTCTTTCGGTTAATATTTTTTTCATAAAATTTTTAATACAATTTAGTTCAACTGTCCAACTTTCCAACGTTTCACAAAATTTGAAATCTTTTCAACGACTGGAAACAAAGATACAGCTTTTCAGGTAAAAAAAGGGAAATTTGGAATTGCTTCACTAAATTTGCTGTACATATCTTGACAATATTCATCGAAAAATTTTGAAATTCAGATAAAAGATGTTAAAATGTTCGATCTAGTACCTGGCCAAGTTTCATCAAAATCGATTTACGGGGGATTGAAACACAATTAAAGCAAGTATTATATTTGCTCTTGTGTTTCCCAAAATTTCAATAAATTTCGTCATCAAATACAGCAGAAATCTTCGATACCGTAAATAATTTTGGAAACGCTGAAAAGTCGCATGATGTGACGCAACGGAGTAAAAAGGCTTTATACAAGATAAACCACTGTATATTTAGAAAAAAAAAACATTTATTGGTTGCAAATTAACGGCTAACTTGAGCAAAGTACGACGATACCGTCAACTGGGGCAATATGCAACATTTTTCAACTTCAATGGCTTCTAATATCTAAATTTTAACAGATAATCATACTTCTGGTACATCAAAAGTTTTAAAGTTGATGGAACACCAAATTGACGTAGTCAGAAAAATTATTGGTGTTACCAGTTATTTTTAAATTTACAAAAACATGCGATTTTCATCCTACTAAGAAAAAGGGGTAAGTTGCAACAAACTCTGTAATTGATGAAAAATCTAATGAAAACGTTTGAAAATTTAAAGTTTTTGATACATTTGTGATGTCATAACGCATAAAGCACCAATTGTGGTAGTTTTTGATTTTGTTCGAATTAAATTTTACATTTTTTCCGTAAAATTTTTTTTTAAGGAGAAAGTGTCAATCTGCTGCATACATTTAGGGGTAAAAAATACTACAAAATATTCTGTTATCTTAAATCATGTAAATAAATCTTAGGATAGATGAAATTTTAATGTTAACAAACGCATAATGCAAAACAATCATATCCCAGCATATGGAAACGCGATTTATGAGATTTAGCTCTGATTTGCATTTTGTTGCATTTTGCCCCAGACAGCTAACTGAAATATAAAAAATAATTATTTAAAAAAATTTGGAGATTGTCCGTAAAATATTTATACACAAACAGTGTTGGTATAGGAAAATGAAAGCCATATAAAGTTTGTAGGTGATATCATTAAGCCAATCCGTCATACTAGGTAAAGTTTTTTACGGCATCAAAAAATGAAAAAAATTTGTACATCTAATGTTCGATTTTTTAATTTTTTATGACAATCAAAAACTTTGTTTCTATACAGTACACTGAAATATAAATTGAATGAGCGTTGTGGTATACAAATGTTGCATCTACCCCTGCTTTTGCATGATGCCCCGTTTGACGGTATATAGCTTGTATGGTGAACACCTAAAAGTTATCTAAAAAATCATAAAATAAGCTTTTCAAATTATGCAACGCAACACCGGAATGGGTCATTACAACATTTTATCAATAGTTTGGAATATTTTATTTTATGTAACCTGTATTGTTTCTATAAATCTTATAGAATTTAACTTATCGGAATTGTATTAAAAAAAAAGAGAAAATAAGATTGTTTGAATGGAAATTTAATTTAATTAAATTGAATTGAAAAGTCAAGTTTTCATTTTTTTTTTGCTTTAAGTCGTTTTTAAACATAACACATAAAATTTAGAATTTATAAAAAAAATCTTGTTAATGTATATAGGGGAGATTGGAGTACTATGATCATGGGATAACGTGCCGCATTAAGCCTACCCCTTTTCTGAAATTCTCTAAAGTAAATTTTCCGCTGAACAACTTTATCGGAGATGTAAACTAATCGTCGGATGTAAACCAGTCAAGTTGTAGCTCTATAAATCAATTTTGATTCGCTGATAGATTCTACGGCAGAAAATGCTCATCGTGCCTCGATAATATGGTGCTCTATATGCCCCTAGTCAACAAATTTAAGTAAAAACGTGTTTTAAAATTGATAAAAGTGAAAGTTTAAAAATTTTATGATGGTAAAAATTGAGAAACAATGTGTACATCATGATGCAGTGCATACATTATAGATCAAGGTGATTTTAAGATCACAAGAGCTTATTTCGTGGTGCTCAAAAATTATAATATTTTCGTCACTTGAGAACCAAGCTTGTTTTTTTTTAAATATCTGTAAAGATGATAAGGAGATTCCTTTTTTTGTGAAAAATTAATACAATAGGAAGTACAAAACAAATCCTCATGAAAATTTATTTAAGAAAATACGTACTTTCGTAGAAAAGAGTAGTGCTTATTATGCCCTGGGTGCTCGTTATGCCCTTATCTCCCCTATGTCTTTCGGTATTGAAAAACAAAAAAATCAATTGACATCATTGTTGGGTGTCTAGCTAGGTATTGCAAGACTACTTTTCAAATTTTCTATCTACGCCAGATTTTCATCACATCCATATGATCATTTTTAGGATTAGAGTAAATGATCTTCAGTGGAACTAAATGGCTCAATTCGATGCAACTCGGAACAGTTGATTAAGCGATATGGATTTTTTTAGTTCAGCGGTAGATCTTGGTTTTTGCTTTCTAATGATGATTTGTACAGTATTTTAGAGTAAATCCTAATAACTCTAGAAGACTGACTGAAGAAAAATTCTGATCTTGAGCGGAACTAAAATATGATCTTGAGTTCAGTGGAACCATTTTGTACTGTCAACATCTTTAATAGATCTCAATCCTATTCTTTGTGTAACTGTGATAACTTTGAATAAATGCCATCTTTCAAGATTTTCTAGATTCAAAAAATCATGTTTTAACGTTACAGAAACTCAATCATCCAAAGTTGTTCGTAGGATATCCGTTCAAATTTATTTCTTACTTCAAAAAAGATATCTAACTTTGACTTTGATTCGCTATATCTTATTTTGAAAAAGTCGTTTCTCTTAACTCAAATTTTAGTTTTTTCTCCAAAATCAACTTAGTTCTTTAGTATATTAGAATGATGATTTGAATGTGCGCGTTTAAGTTCATATTGACCGAACAACTTTTGAAGGTAACGGGAAAGTATGCTTTAATAACAGATTTTGCAAAAAGAAACGTACATTGCTCTAAACAAATCATTCGTAGATTTTATTTAGTTTAGATTTTAGCTGATATTTAGATATAGTAAAAATACAAAAGTGCTGCATACATTCAGGGGTAAAAACTGCGTGTGACATAAGGCAGCACAGCTGACATTCTGATGGAAAACTCCTTACAATAAGTTTTACTTCCATTTTGATAACTAAGAATCAGTTAATAACGGTCAAGAGTTACATAAATTAACGTTCAAAGTCAGCATAGATTGGTAAAAATTGTAGCAGATAAGACGTTAATATGTAGCTTGTATAAAGATCTTGAAAAAGTGTTTTTTTTTTCAACATTTTAACAAGATTAATGAATAATCATTGCCTAGATCTTAGGAAAAGTAAAAAGTTCCGCTCAAGATCATATTTCTGCTAGTTCCACTCAAGATCATTTACCCTAGTCATTGTTTCAGATTGACTGTTAACGTAATATATTTTCAAGGAATATTTAAAGAAGGTAGTTTTTTTTAAGGTTTATTTATAACACTGCCACCTTGTGGCCTTCGTGTCTAAAAGAAGGTAGTGCCAAGGCAGCCCTGCTCTAGTATTGGCACATAAATAGCGCATAAAAATCAGGTATTCGAGCCCGACTCTTCGATCAATGATAAGTATTTTATCAGGGCCGGATTAAACTGACGGGCACGGGTCGAATTTTATCATTTTTTTTCTTTTTTTTTTTTTAGCAGTTGATAACAAAATCTAGTTTATTTATTCAAAAAACAAGTTTTATTTCTGCTTATTCAAATGCAAAATAAAACTGCAGATCGTTCATTTAAACTCGAGAGATTTTTCCTGATTAAATATTCACTATCGCACAAAAATTTCAGTTGAAAAAGTCAAAGTTAAAATAAAAATTAACCTTTAGACATACATATATTTGTGAATCACAGAAATACAATGGGTTCAAGTCTCAAATTATTGTGCTGAATAAAAATAAAAAGAAAAAACAAGTGGCTTCAGGGATTAAAATTCCTAATTTGAATTAGAAAATCTCAGTTGAAATTCAGAAAACGAATAAAAAATTGATTCTGATAAAAATTCAAAATCTACAATTATATCATAAATAGACAACAGTTTTTCCAAACAAAATTCAGCAATGAAGAGCAGAATCTTAATTACGTTCTAAGGAATGATTCAAATTACAAATCAATACTTTATAATTTGAATAGTCGACTTAATCAAAAGAACAATGAGGTTTTTTTTTGCTTCGAAATCAACATTAGAATATAGAACATCATTCCAATATTGGAATTCAAATCAATTTCAGTTAAGGATTAAACAGATATAAAAATAAAACAGAATTCAACAATAAAGAGTTTCAAACAAAAGTCCAGTGCCAGAGCTATGTTCAGTCATCCAGATCCAGATAAGAATTCAAAATCAGTCTATGATTTTAAAAACTGAAATCAAAACTCAGTTCATAAAATGAATGGATAATTTGAATAAAGAGCATTTTTTGCCATTTCTTTATACGAAGCGGCTCAAACTTTAGGCAAAATAATGAGCATTGTAATATTCAATCAAATCATTGATTGTGTCTCTGAAACCTGTGATATCCAGCATTACAGAACACTACAAACCAACGAATTGATATCCACTTGGTATAATACACCTTCACATTTTGTCTCTCTTTATACACTCTAAATCTCAGGAGCTCAACCCACATTAGAATCTATTTATTTTATTTATATTAGAATCTATGTACTTAGGAATGACATATCCTCCCCTCAGAGCAAAAATCATAATCCTTATCTCTGAACCCAGAATTGATAGTATTAAAATCATCATTCTAAGCACATTTGACCTGACTTGAATTACGACGTGTGACAATCATCCCGTTACCGAAACCTTTAACTACTAAGTCCTCATCTGCTAGTCGTAGGCGGATAGCTTTTTATCATTGCTTACATATTTTGAGCACCCTGTCATCCTGACCCCCTAATCTCCACGATCGGGAAATCCACACGAACATGACCTACATTCCTTTGTTGTTGTTTTATTTGGGATTTTAAGCCTCTAGGGTTTATTCATCCCATAGGGACCTACATTCCTTCCCTCCGACAACGTTGTTATATGCAGGCCGACTGGAACAAATTCAGTTTTATCCACAATCCAACTCGGGAATCCCCACGACAAATAACTTAACCACAAAGAAAATTGTAGCCTTTAAAAAAGAATTGCACTAAAATTCCAAACTAATTTTGCTTAAGTACAAGACTGAGCACAAGAAAATTTCCAAAAAAAACCTATCCATCAGCTCACCATCAAAATATCTGACTGAACGAAAAGCTGTTTGACAAAATATATGGGAGAGTGGGGAATCATGGGCCACTTTTATTCGTTGTTCCATAACTTCTTTATTATAAAAAATAAAATGAAAATAAAAAATGTTATGGTTTTCTACATTTTCAAGGTATCATAAGGTATTTTTTTAAAAAAATTAATAAGTTATTTTCCCCATATTCTGACTGATTGAAAAAAAGCAATATTTTTTTAATTAAAAAAATGGTGGGGAATCGTGGGCCACCAAATTCAAGTTGACAAAATAACATGCAAATTTTATGAGTTGACTCAAAACTGTGATTTCCTAATTCATTCCGTGTTTTAAAAGCAATTTCAGATGATGAAATAAAAAAGAGAGCTGTGTATGATCGCATAGATTCCAAAACCTGGCTCGCTAACGTTTTGGCAAAATTTCTTATATAGGATAGACAAAATATTATTCATAACTCTTCATTTGGCATAAGAAAACTTTGCAGATAGGTAAAACTTATTTGAATTTCTGAATGTGTATAAAAACATTAAAATATAGGTGATTCAAGATGTGTGGCCCACGATTCCCCACAAGCTATGATTTGCAAATTGGTTGCGTTTGTGTGACTTATTGATGTTTCATCAAAAATTCCTTTTCCACGTGAAAGATCATGACAAAACTAAGATCATAAGCGTATGAGCATATTTTTGTTATGCACTTTAGGTTCCCCATCGATGAAATTAGCTGGTGTTTTTTTAATTATGTAAGTAAATTTTTCTATATTTTTTTAGATTGATAAATAAAAGAAGCATATGATGCGTATTTCAATCTACAACATATAGGAATATATGCTCACGCAAAGCGACGACGAGGACAGTTGGTTTGAGATTTTTATCTCAACACACATCTGAGATATTAAAAGTGGCCCACGTTTCCCCATGGCCCACGATACCCCACTCTCCCCTACAATTTTGGACTTCTTGATACACCGTCGACCTTTTCCTCGAAACTATTTGTAGCAAAGCCACGTTCTGGACTGCGCCCTCCAAATTCTACACGTCTCCTGTAGTACGAAAATGTCAATGGATTCGGTGGACTTTTTTAATTCTTTGCTCCGCAAAAGCACCCTCGTACCTCGATTCTCGACAAACAGGTATCAGCCCTCATTTCTTACAAGCCAAAACACCATGCTAAAAGCTAACAACAACATTACATCAGCAGCCGGAAACTTTCCTTGGAAAACTTTCAGAATTTGTCCCGGATAAGTATCCTATTCAGTTCGAACAAAAATCACCAATTAGCAAAAGTGACCACTGTTTTTGTTTTCATTTCATCGCATGTAGGTTATTTCCATGCATACATGGCTCTGTAAACATTTTTATTGTTTTAAATAATCGTGTGTATTATCCCATCAACAAAGCCACAAACACCCGCCACAATTATAAATAAACTTTGAAATATATTGGTCTTAAAACAATTAACTGTTTTTAATATCTTTTTTTTCTATCAATTATTTTCAGGAATTTCATGCAATTTTGCTTGTTTATTATCATGCTTGCCTTACCCATGATACAAAAAATACTCAAATCATTTACGACTTTGCGACTGTTCTATTTTCCAACTCGGGCGGGAGTTTACGAATGCGATGATTGATCAACTTTTCGTTGTAATGAGCCTGACTCAACTCAAGATTTCAACCATGCATTGTACTTAGTAAGCAGCTGTACTCTACTGAAGCTGTTAATTTGCCAGCGAAAGTATCCTTGACAATGAGCTGAACTCTACTCAAGGTTTCAAACATTCTTCTTGGCAACGAGCTTCACTCTACTCAAGAAGTTAAACTCTTAACTAAATTCAACGAAATAGCCTCGGCTATGAGCTACTCAAGGTTCCAAATTTTCTTCTTGGCAAGGAGCTTTACTCTACTCAAGATGTTTGTCTTTTTAGTAGCAAAATACCCTTGGCAATGAGCTTTGCTCTACTCAAGGTTCCAAACATTACTCTACTCAAGAAGTTTGTTTTACTTGCGAATAGCCTTGGTAATGAGCTTTACTCTACTCAAGGTTTTAAACATTTTTCTTGGCAAGAAGCTTAACTCTACTCAAGAAGTTTGTCTCTTTACTAGCGAATAACCTTGGCAATGAGCTTTACTTTACTCAAGGATTCAAACATTTTTCTTGGCAAGGAGCTTAACTCTACTCAAGATGTTTAATTCTTTAATTGTTACTTGGTAATGAGCCGAACTCTACTCAAGTTGTTAAACATGTTTCTTGGCAAGGAGCCAAGTCAAAGAGCTTTACGCTAGGGTTGTTAAAATGAATATCAAAAATATTTTAGCCACTAGTAATAGTTACCAGCACTAGTAACTATGAAAAAATTACTATGAAATAGTGAAATTTCGCGAAAAACGCCCAATAGAAGAGCTTTACGCAAGAATTGTTAAAATGAATGTAAAAATATTCTAGCCACTAGTATTAGTTACCAGCATTAGTAACTATAAAAAGTTTACCATGAAATAGTAAAATTTTGCGAAAATTGCCAAATCAAAGAGCTTTACTCGAGGAATGTTAAAATGAAAGTTGGAATAGGCGTTTTGTTGAACTCTGCTGATCATTCGCCGCCGGATCTAGTGTCATTGTCTGCTGTCACCAGTGAGCAGAGATGGACACGACTATCTCCAGCTTGTTGCCGTCAAAATCAGAAAAAAATCAGAAGTGTTAATCGTGAGATACAAATCAGCAAGCTAGAACTGCTTCTCACAAGTCACACATGGAACATCAGAATCCATCTACTTCACCCAACGACGCTCTTAATGTCAAAAGACAAATTACATGTCATTTCCGCATAAGCTAATTCCCATTCGTAGTTCGCCAAGAGGTCGCATCGTCCAAGGGAAACAAGTACCGTGGTGCTAAATGAAATCTATGAAGATTAGAAGTGTCTAAAAAGCTGGATAAAGACCTTGCTTGACCAACTGCATGCTGTCAAACCTAACTGCATAATGAAATTGTTGAGTTAATTTATGTGAAAATTTATGTTACGCCATCGAGCCGGGAACCATGCGCTGAGTTACAAATCGTGAATTAATTATATTTTGGGACCCCCCGTCCTAGTTGAGGATTTCATAAATTTAGAACTTATAATATAGTTTGCTAGTTTTGATAACTGTACAGAGCCAAACTTTTAATGTTTTTCTCTTCGGGGGCTTCGTTTACCATATATGTCATGTTGAATCTAAATATTCGCATTCATAAATATACGACTTAAAAAATCGAGAGACACGACGATAAATTTTCAAAAGTTGCTTGATAATCGATGTTTTAAAGAAACTAAAATCAAGCGATAATTTTTTTTATTTTATTGAAATAACTGATTCCCAAGTCTACACATAGACTATCATTGTTTTAATAATTCTGGCAGATTAAAGAATTATAATTCAAAAAAGGATTAGGTAAAACATTGTTTTTTTTTCTCATAACATGAGCCTAGAAGTTTTGGCAGGCATACTACCAGACTCTCTGGCAAAGGTGAGTGCGTTGGAAGGCGACTCATATAATCACGAAATCGTTTTTGACGAATTTTACTTTTTGTTCCGAAGAAACTGGCAGCGCAATTGGGACGAGAATGAGTTGGGCCGGTGGCTCCACTCGATTATCCCAAAGGTAAGCCTTAAACCATGGTTTAATAGATTGTACCTGAGTCGGGATTTTATTCGTATATTTTCCCGTCTCATGTCCAATCATTATTCCTTAGACGCGGTACTCTATCGTTTTTTTAATTGCTGGCTTATTTTCATTTTTCCCTTTCTATGTTCTTTTTTCTTCTAAAAAAAAGTGCTAAGCTAAGAAAACGAATGTAATAACAAAAAAGCGAGTTTGGCTCCTTGAAACTTAATTGTATAAGCCGTTTCAAATAAAGAATTTAAAAAAAACATTGTTTTGTCAGCTATACCG